>NW_024426774.1:40573115-40715898 GCF_017311325.1 Ursus maritimus | reverse complement strand
TATATATATATATATATATATATATAATTATTTGCTAATCATTATTATGTTGTATAGTTGGACCAATACAATGTTATGTGTCAATTTTATTTTAGTAGAACTAGAAAAGTTTAATATTTTTTTAAAAAAAGGGAAAAAAGAAGAAATGACAGAAGTACTAGTGACTTTGCTGACAGCACTGAGACAATTGTCTCAGGTGCCAAACATATACAGAGATACGTAATTTTACCATTTCAAAACTGGTTTTTATTCAGAAAACATTAATGAAAACATTAAACATATCTGAAAAAAATAAAATTGCTTATCAAGAAAAAAAAGACAAAGGTCATAATTTGTATGACATTTTTATTCCCATAAAATTTTCAGGTTTCAACAGCAGAAAAAGACAGAGGCAGGGAGGTAATACTTTTGGATCAGGGGGTTTTCAATGTGGGAGACAATTGTATAGCATCATTTTTGAATGTTAAAGTATATTTGTACCAAGAATAATATTTTTAGAACCTTTAGAACTACCATAAACAAAACAAAAAGAGGAGAACAACTCTGGGTTATAAGGAGATAAACCCCCAATCTCCCCATCAGACAGCCCTCACATCCATTGGTGACCTCCAGAGGGTCCTCATAAGATATATTTTGCAAACAAATGTTCTAATGTAACTTCTTCATTTAAAAATAAGGAAAAGATGGGGCACCTGGGTGGCTCTGTCGGTTGAACATCCAACTCTTGATTTCAATTCAGGTCATGATCTCAGGGTTGTGGGATCGAGCCCTGCATCAGGCTCTGCTCTCAGGGAGGAGTCTGCTTGAGATTCTCTCCTTTCCTCTGCCCTTACCCCCTTCTCATGCTCTCGCTCTCAAAAAAAAAAAAACCTCCCTCTCAAAAAAAAAAAAAAAAAAAAAGATATTTTTATTTATTTATTTGAGAGAGAGAGAGTACAAGAGCAAGCACAAGTAGGCGGAGTGGCAGGCAGAGGGAGATAGAGAAGCAGACTCCAAGCTGAGCAGAGATCCTGACTGACATGGGGCTTGATCCCAGGGCTCTGGGATTGTGACCTGAGCTGAAGGCAGACGTTTAACCAACTGAGCCCCCCAGAGCCCTAAATAAATAAATGTTTTTTTAAAAAATAAGGAAAGGACATCTAAGAAGATTCAGTCATTTATTTAAGTCTCCCAAATATTGTCAGAACTGATTGTAGAATTTATATTTCTGGATATCCAGTAATGTATATTATTTCCACTAAACAATGTTGATTGTAGAAAGGGGGAAACTTAAAAAAAAAAAAGGAACAATTACCTAATTTAACACCAAATTAGTAGGACTCAGAGCCACTCTATTATTTAATTCTTTTATTTATTTAATTTTTTTATACATATCTGTATGTATCCCAGGGTCAAAGGTAATCAAATGTACATGGGTTGCATTAGTCTTATTCTAGTGACCTCTGTAAATTTCCGAGTAGACATTCAGACCACTTAACTGAAAATTTCTCTGAAGCAGTTTGTCTGTAATTCAAGATAAGATGTGCTGATCACTATGAAACAGCTGATAAAACTAGCATCTTCACAGCAAGGTCTCCTAGTAATCTATAATAATCTCTTCCTTTGTAGATTTCAAAATAACTATATTCAAGATTATGTTTTATTTTCTTTCTTTTTCCCCCATTAAAACTTATCTCTACTACATTTATTAATGAAAGACTTAAATTTGTACATATATCTAATTTTTATTTAGAGAGGATATGGATTTCCAATTCACAAATATGTTGTGTATGATATTGTATATGTAATGTATGCTATATTATATAAAATGCATACAGTACTTATATAATTTTATTATATATGTATACATATATAATTATCTAATATTTCATTTTCCATATGTACAAAATACAATTTTTTAAAATTGTTCTGAATTTTTTAATTAAAATTCAAATATAATATATACTATATTATTGGTTTCAGAGGTACAGGTCTGTGATTCATCAGTCTTATATAATACCCAGTGTTCATTACATCACATGCCCTCCTTAATGCCCATCACTCACTTACCCTATTCCCCCACCCGCCTCCCCTCCAGCACCCTCAGTTTGTTTCTTGTGATTAAGAGTCTCTCATGGTTTTCCTCCCTCTCTGATTTCCTCTGGTTTTATTTTTTCCTCTCTTCTCCTATGATCCTCTGTTTTATTTCTTAAATTCCACTTATCGGTGAGATCATATGATAATTGTCTTTCTCTGATTGACTTATTTCACTTAGCATAATACCCTCTAGTTCCATCCATGTCATTTATTTTAAAGAAAAATGACCGAAAATCTCTGAAGAAATACGAAGAATATATACAAATATTTGCAACTTAAATTTAATCAGTATGAAATTAGAAGGAACAAGAAACTTTATGGAATTAAATTTGGGGACCAATGGGGTTATGCAAAAACCCCTTCAATTATACACATTGCAGTGAAAAATATAATTCAAAAAATGAGCCAGTGCATGCTTCTGCCTTCATTAATCAGTCTTCTAAACATAGTGAATCTCTTATTTGTAACTTGGGAGTGAAGAGGGTCTTAAGGATGACATACTGAGAATCATTACTCTTTTTCAGACTTCAATAATGAGGAAAGACTAGCGTACAAATGTGAACAAATCTTATAAGATATTCTGTGCACTGAAGAGCACTCCGCTGACATCTTCAGGAGTATAAAAAGGCTTAAGTCTACTCTTCAAACTTAGAAAACTAAGGAGAGAAAGATTCTCCAACATAGAAAGGAAACAGTGCTTTGGAACTTCTTTTTTCAAAGTAGAAATGGATTCAGTCTTAAGAAAAAAGGAAAAGAGTCTATAGGACCATATAGTCCTAAAATGGTGGATGGAAATACTGCAAGTCTTTGTTCTAGGGTCCAGGTCTATGGAAATGCACCAGATCAACAAGTCTTCTGCCCTTCTAGAACTTACTGTCTATGGAAACACTATATATTCAAAATGCTGGATTCCTCATTAATGCTTCAACATACAATGTCCACATACACTTGTCTTTCTCTACACCTAATATCCTCCCTCAGAGACTAATATTCCTCACTCTGAAAACTCCTATTTGGCTTCAAAGCACACAGTGAATATTACTCCCTAAATGAATTGTTTCCACCTGTTGTCTAGAATCTCACATTATTCGGTTAAAAGTGATCTTAAGGTGACATATAGTGACAGAATTTATAGAAGCAAAATTACCTAGGTATCCCATGACATTCTATGTTAACTCTAAATACTTGGTGTTTTTGTCATATTAAACTGAAATTTGCCTTTCTTAGAACATGTTTCTAATTCTGCTATAAGAGGCGTCGTGGCCTGCAACTCCTACACTCCGTGTTCTCTTTACTGAGATAAACACCCTGATTGTTTTACCTCTCCTTTAATATTACATGAATTTAAGCTACCTCTGTAGTCCATTCACCATGCTCTGGAAGATCCGTTAATAAAAACTTCCTTAAATTTAATATCAAGAACTAAAATCACTGTCATGTCCACCGCGTATAGATAACCTATTGCCACTTTATCTGTCTTTTTTAGTATAATCCAAGATTCCAGTGGTTTTTCAAATTAGGAATTTATGTGTTTTTTTTTTTTAATCTGTATTACCTATTGTCATGAGCACCCTATGAAGGCACACACACGAGTTGTGTCTTTCCACAGTGTCCGCTTTATTCAGTCACAAAGCAAAGTTCATCACAGTTAGAAAGCAGGTTCCGGATTCCAACCTAGATGACAGTTCACCATGTGATTAACTTGGCTTCTTACACAGCACACAGAGCAGGACAGGCGACAAGCCACACAACAAACAAGACAGCAGAAGGGTGTAGGAAGTGAACGAGCCAAACCCGAGGTCAGTCTGTGTCAGTCCAGTCCGGGTCAGCTCTCTCAGAAATCAAGTGCTGTTGAAAGAAACAAACTTGACTGCTTCTGATGTTCCAGCGGCGAAGGCTCTCGCTTCTGCTCAGAGATCAGTCAGGCAGAGCCGTCCAGGGCACTTACTTCTGTACGTGGTCAGACATAGAGGGGTCAGGTCTGAGGAGTCTGACAGTTTGCTGCCAAAATCTTCCCTTTTAGAGGGATTTCATCAGTTTGGGGTCTCTGCAGACCTCCTCTGGCTCTGCTCGTTATCGGTTCTGGGGAGTCAGTGGACGCTGGTCCCCGCGATCTCTCCTAGCGGCAGTACCTGAACTGCTTGCGTCCTTGCTTGACTCAGGCCCCTGCTTGACAGGAGAGACTCCATTTTGCTCTCTGCACCTACAATCGTGATGTTCCACAGGAAAAAATCATGAAGCAAAATGAAATGTTTTTGCTGTAATCTATCATCTCTCAAACTGTGTTTAGTGGGAGAAATTTCAACTGCCTCTAGATAAAAATCAGGCTCCTCTTGACTTCTCTATTCACAATAAGTAATAATACACTCCGGAATCTCAATTCCAGAGTAAGAATGTTCCATCTCATGAAATGATCAAAACTTCAAACTCGGCAAATCCCTCTCCCCTCTCAGCTTGAGCTGCTTCAGACCTGAAGCCTATAGGGAAAGGGAATATACACCGTATATAACAGACATATCCTCTGCCATTGGACGTACTTTAGCAAAAGAGCATATGGTTAAGCATTGTGCTGTATTGAAGCTCCCTTGATGATGGTGGTATCCTAATAGTCTATGACATTCTGAGATAAAGTGGTAGACTGAGCAGGCTTTTTTTTTTTTTTCAATAGTTATCAAATATTCAAAAGTAACACATGACCCCATCAAAAAAAAAATCATTGGAAATTACAGCTGACAAGTGTTTTCTTCACCATCTTTTATTTCAGGGATGAAAAACCTTGAGGTTAAATATATGTAGTCATACAGTCAGTGTTATATAACTGTCACTTAGTTGTCTGATTTCTTGCTCAGGAAAGCAGAAGTCTAGTGGCTTTATTTCTCCAGCAAAAGCCATGTCATCAAGGCAGAACCATCTCTGGTAAAAGGGGTTACTAATAATATCAGTGTTGCGGGATTGCCGCTACTGTCCCCTATAGACAGCAATGGCAGAGCAGTGGTGTAGCTGGTAGATTCAACCAAGATCTTATATGTTACATGCAGTCAGAAAATGTTCTTAGGCCACTGAGAGTGGATAGGAACCAGGATCTGAAATTCCCCCAGTCATGGTTCTCTGTCATCTCTAGCCCAGGTACTTCACAACTGATAGGGTTGTAGAGACTCAGTAGGCCTGCTCTATTGGATCAGGGTCACTATTTTCAGCTATGAATTTAGGAAGTGTGGCTCTCAGAGTAAAATCTGATCTCCATTTCCACATAGACCATGTGGATGAATGTAAGAAATAATGGTATACAAGCATGGGATGTAATGTTTTAGGGAAATAGCTTCCTAATTAGCTGCCTCAACTTAGAATACTTATCTAGTAATTGCTGCCTTTAAAATCCACCGTTAGAGCGGCAGTCCTTTAAGACTGGAATGCTTTTAAACAGCATTAATGCTATTCTGAGTTATTTATACCTCACCCTCAACCTCTTCATTACCCATGGAAGGCAGATAAAGTAAAAAATGTGAGGACAATATACAAATAAGTGCTGTTGAAAGAAACAAACCTTAGGTACTGAAAACAGTCATTGCCAGAGTGAAGAAAAATTTCACATCCATCATTACTTTAGGAAAAGGAGTGATTTCAAAACAAATTTTGAAGAAAGGCATTTATTTTCTAGAAGTCACTACGTAGTCTGTTGTTGATTTGCTTAAGAAAGAAAATTATTTGTTCTTCGTCCAAGTGTCTATGGCTTGGACAGTAGGATATGTCATCCATGTGACACAATACACTTAAAGAAAATGGACTCACCCATACATGTATTTGCATATTCTTCTTAATTGACTAAAATTCACATTTGAGCTAATTTAGGAACACTCAAGTGGGTTCTAGGCCACTGATAACATTTGTTAGTTATATGTCACTTGTGGTGAGGGGCCGTGCGGCTGGAACCAGGGAATGAGGGTGAAGGAAGCAGGACAGAATGTCATGGTGGTATGCGATTGGCCGCAGATCACTTTAAGGACTTGTTACAGTCTGAGTGAAATGCAGGACCATCAGAAACTTGTATTTTTAACTTTTACTGAAGTATAACTCTAGAGAAGTGCCTAACGTAAAAGTACACAATTCGATGAAATATCCAAAATTAACACTCTTAAGTCACCAATACTCAGAAAGAAATCAGTGTTTCTAGCACCTCAGTAGCCTCCCCAGTGCCACCTCCCAATCGCTACTCCCACTCAGTGTCATTTTTTTATACATGCCCTTAATGACATGACTAAGTTCCATTCTACTCCTACAGTACTAACAATTTTTGTCACAAATTTATGCTGAATTTTAGCTAATATTTTTATGGCATCAACTGAGATAATAAAATTTTTTCTCCTATATTTTATTAATCTAATGAAATACATTAATTTATTTTGAAATTTAAGCTAAACTTGTATTGCTGGAATAAACGCAGCATAGTTGCTATGCATTTTCCTTTTTTTAATGTATTAACTCATATTGGTTTGCCAACAATTGATTTAGGGTTTTCTATTTCACTGATCAAAAGAAAAAAAATGGCTTATTATTTTATATTTTTAATATTCTTGTTAGATTTTGATATCCAATTTATGTCAGCCTCATAATGTATACAATAGCATTACATCTGACAAATATTTGGTAGAAATAGCTAAGTAGGCCATTTAGATCTGAAATTTTCTTTTGAGAAAAATTCAAAATTTGGATTCTGTTTAATAGTTACAGGACTTTTCAGCCTTGATATTTCTTCATTTTATATTTTTTGTGTGTTGAGTTTTCCAAAAAAAAAAAAAATTCCTTTTTGGTATTAGGTGTTATTTTGTGTTATCTCTTCCCTCTACTCCTTTTTAAAGCCAGTTGCCCTTCATGTTTATGCATGCATTGATGAACTTTGTGTTCTGCCAGTCTTTGTTGTTCTATCAATTACTGGGAAAATTAATATTTTCTACGCTGATTATGTGTTCATCTGTATTTTTTTTTAGTTCTTTTTATCCTTTATATAGTAGAGGCTGCATTATTTATAAACAAATTTATATAAATCAGAACTTTTTTTATCTTCCTGGGGGGTTAAACTTTTATTACAATGAAATGTCTATTTCTAGGTAGACTTTTCCCTAAAAGTCTACTTTATTTGATATCATCATAGTGTTCTGTACCCATGTCAGATTATCCACAACCAGTGTTGTGGTGGGACCAGCCCCTGTGGTTCTTACTATGGCGATAAGACACCGTTCAGCAGTAACCACCAGGGAACTTTGAAGAAGAAGAAAAAAAAAAGTTTATTAATTATAGGTCTGGAAATTACACATCACACCTAGGGCCACACAGCTAGGTTTCAGCTAGAGAGAGAGCACACTTGGGCCTTGGGGTTCTGCTTTTATTGGGGTTGAGAGTGGGGAATCTATGGTTTTGTGGACTCACTCTTTTTGTTGAATTTAAAACATAAAAATAGTAATTTAAAGCATAGGAAGGGAAAAAACAATTGGCCCAATGATTATCCAAATCAACCCAGATCTCTAAAACAAAAGAGCCTATGTGTCGGGAGGCAGCCTGGCTTCTTCTCCAGCCCTGTGGCTGGCAATGTGTTTATTCAAAACAGGTATCTTTGAAGTGGATGCCTCTTTGAAATGTTAAGTCTTGTCAATCTGAGCTTAAGTCAGGCACTTGGATTACAAAAAAGACAACACAAAACAACAGTTGTCAGGGCTAACACTATACAAAGCCACAGTAGCTTTTTTTTTTTTTTAAATCAGTTTTAACACTTTTTCATTGCCAATCAGTTATGGCAAACTTTGTCTTTTTATAGATCATTAGGTACATTTAGATTTAACTTAATTATCACTAATAAAAACTGGTTTATGTCTACAACATCACTCTTTGCTTTATTTATCTTACATGGCTCATTAGTCTCTTCTTTCTTAATTGTTTTGCACTGCTATTTTATCTTCCCATTCCTCTATCGTTTTGTTAGTTATACCTTAATTTAATTTAATTTAATTGGTTAAGATTACAAATTGAATCTTCACATTTTCAACAACTATTAGAAACGATCAGTGTTAATTCCTGACGGAAATGCCAGGACCTTAGAGGTTTTTAACTTCACTTACCGCTTAATCTCTGATTTACATGTTATGCTAGTTATGGGTTTCAATTAGGAATATATTTTCAAATCACATGTTAATATTATTATTTTATATTCAACATTCATTTGGATTTGCCCACATATTTATTCTTTTTAAAGTTTCCTTTCTCTGGTAGCACAAGGTGCTTCACTGTGGGCCTCCTACTGACGTATTCTCTAACTGTTTTGTCTGTAAAACTCCATCAATTTACATTTATTTTGAAAAGTATCTTCTCTGGCTTTAGAATTTTGGACTGCTAGTTATTTTCTTTAAAACATTTGAATATGCCACTCCATTGATTTCTGGCTTTCTTTGTTTCTCTGTCTGCCTGTCAAGTTATTTTTTTTATTAGTCTTTCTCTGTATGTTTTTATGAGTTTCCCTTTGTTTTGTGGCTTTGCAGAAGTTTACTATGATGTGACTAGATGTGGTTTGTAACTTTTGTGCTTGAGATTTGTAATCCCACTTGAATATGTAGCTTTCATCTTTCATCTATATACTTCTCAGCTTTATGTAATTTGCTGATGTACTTGGACCATTCTGGAAAAAAAAAAAAAAGTTACCTGTTTCTCATAAATTTTAAATATACAGTTAGCAAATGATTCAGCAAATGAAAATATATGGGTCACACAAAATGTTACACTACCTGGTGATAGCAGTTTTAATTCATAATATCTAGAAAACTTGAAACAACCAAAATAGCCATCATCTTGTGAAAGGATACCTTTAGGTACATCTGTACAATGGAATGCTACGGAGCAATAAAAAAAGGGAACAGACTGCTGATATACTAGGAACATGAAACAAATTTTTCAAAAGAATTATGACAAATGAAAGAAGCCTGAAACAAAACAATATATGCTGTGTAAGCTCATTTATATAAAATTTTTGAAAGGGCACGACTACAGCGACAGAAAACAAATCAGAGGTTGCAGGGCACTTAGGTCGAGGGATAGGCTGTATTGCAAAGGGACAGGAGAAAAATTTGTGGTAATACCCTTTATCATTGTGGTGGTGGTTACACACTATAGATTTCCACAAATTCATCAAACTGCAAATTGATGAATTTTATTGTATGTAAGTTATACCCAATAACAGATTTTTAAATGTTTACAATAAACAAATTAGATAACTAATTAGAAATGTGTACATATTCTCATTTTGTTTAAGCACTTTACCACATAAGTGGATGTCCCTTAAATATTTTTATTAAGCAAACAAATCAGTACATCAATTGAAATGCTAAATAACTTCGACAAAATCATGTGATAGTGATTTTGATTCAGTCTTACATTCAAAACTTGTTTTACTTTATTTTGTCCTAGGAACATTGTGTTAATTATATTCTCTAAGAGCTTAATATTTTTCCATCTCTGTGGACTTGCTTAACTAATTTATTTTTGATAGAATGATACCATTTCCCTGACAGTAACAAAACCACCAGACACATTTCCATTTTTAATCTTACCCTATCTTTAAGTCCTGTATGAAATGTAACATCCTCTACAAGGTAATACAAAAGTCCTCACCACTAGAAGCAATCACTCTAAGTTCTAAACAAACTATGTTATTACTTACTTTTCATATTTTATAAAACCCTGAAGTCAAGGATTATATTTCTTGTAGAGACCAGCATGATGTTTTACTAATATGCATCTGTTTTAATATTTTATGGATGTTTATGTGATCTATTTTCATGTTGACTTTTTTCAAGCATACGGTATTGAAAAGAACTACTTTGAAACTTGATCTTATTAAAAAAAAAAAAAGATACATATTGACTCAAAACAAGAGGCCAAAAATGGTGAGTGACTTAAATTAAGGCATATTTGATCACACAGATATCTCAAAAGTGAGGTTGCTTGAGATACAGGCAAGTCTTTAAAGACATCACCAAAATAAACTGTTGCTAGTAAGTAGGTTAAATGTACAGCCTGAGGAAATTTTACAGAAAGTTCCTTTTCTGTGGTTATTATTAAGAGATATTTTATCTGTGTCATAACTAGCCTGTCAGAAGGAGCCAATTTTGATTAAAGTGAACAATAACAAAGGAGAAAAGCAATGTCTGATCCTATTTTCTGTTGATATTATGAAGATCCTCATATCTGAAAAGGAAGTGTCTTTAAATGCAATACCCCTTAAAAAGAAGAAAAATTATGGATTAGACTGTGTCATAGGGAAAAATGAACCAGGTAGAGCCAGAGGAAAGGTACATTAAAACTAACTGGTGATGGTAGAAGAATGCTCTGTGAAACAACGTGGGGACAGTCCCTAGCAACTGCTCAGTCAGTCCTGTTATCACTTTTACTAGACATGGATGGTAGGATTTGTAAACATAATACATTGTTGCATTTTGCAAGTCCTCAACAACTATCATGGCAATTTTCTAATACGTGTTCAGATATGAGTATTATACTTAGAAAAATGTTGTTCTTTTTGGATGATGGCATGCTCATGATACTGAAACTTAGTGTGACATATTTGAGTAACCAAAATATGGGAGAGCACCACCTCAAATGGAAAACTCGAAGGGTATTTAAGGTAAGAATGTAGAGTCAGGGGGCGCCTGGGTGGCACAGCTGTTGGGCGTCTGCCTTCGGCTCAGGGCGTGATCCCGGCGTTGTGGGATCGAGACCCACATCAGGCTCCTCCACGAGGAGCCTGCTTCTTCCTCTCCCACTCCCCCTGCTTGTGTTCCCTTTCTCGCTGGCTGTCTCTATCTCTGTCAAATAAATAAATAAAATCTTTAAAAAAAAAAAAAAGAATGTAGAGTCAGGATAAAATGTGGTTATCAAGCAGATATGTTCAGGAAAGAATTTTCATTGTTATACCACAGACATTCTTTACTAAGCAAAGCTATTATTTATAATGGTGAAATACTCTAAATTTTTACCAAGAGTGAAATGTAAAAAAAAAAAAGTACTATTTATGCAATGGTCTAGTATTCAGTGATTCAAAAATATTTATGTGTCTCCTGTCTTATCATTAAACTATATTTCAGAGTTTTGGAAACTAGTAATAACAACAAAGACACAAGTTATGCTTACAAAAAAAAAAAAAGACACTTAAAAACCCCTGAATTTTAATATAGTTTTCCATTGGATGATAGGTTTCATCATGATTAATGTTTTTTTTTTTTTTATAGTTGTCGCTGTTTATTAAGTTTGTCTTGTTTTTTTTTTTTTTAATAATTACCCTGGGTTACTTTTAAAAACTTATTTTTTTCATTTTTTTATTATGTTCACTTAGCCAACGTGTAGTTCATCGTTAGTTTTTGATGTAATGTTCAACGATCCATTAGTTGCATATAACACCCCCTGCTCATCACAACACATGCCCTCTTTAATGCCCATCACGTGGTTACCCCATTCCCCACTCCCCTCCCCTCCAGCAACCGTCTGTTTGTTTCCCAGAGTCCAGAGTCTCCTATAGCTTGTCTCCCTCTCTGTTTCCTTCCCATTCAGTTCTCCCTCCCTTCCCATTCAGTTTTCCCTCCCTTCCCCGGTGGTCCTCCACGCTGTTCCTTATGTTCCACATATGAGTGAAACCGTATGATAATTGTCTTTCTCTGCTTGACTTATTTCACTTATTTTAAAATGGATTCAGCTTCAGCATTATCAAATAGTTAATACATAAATAAGAGTGGAACCATGAGCCACCTGATCAGGCAGGGGCTCCTTATATGCTAGACAATGTCCGGACTGCAGTTGGACAACCCCCTATTTGGGCAGCATCAGGTGACTCTAGCATGCAAATTTGCCAAGGTTGGCAAAGATGCATTCTGGATTTTCTTTAGTCTTCAGGGAACAGAGTTAGAACAAGCTGACAAATGGTTGGAAACCAGGGAGCAGCTCAATTAGTGCAGCCCTGTAGGGTCTCAAGGCAGAAAGGAGAAGTAGAAGTTATTTAGATCCAACTTCAGACCACAGTAAAGTGAAGTGAGCAACTGGTTGTGTGGAATGGAAACTAGGAATCCTGAAAACAGCAGGGAGGTTGTCCTGGGAGGGTTGTAACTTAAGTGATGATTCGATTATATCAGGACTTTTTTAAGATTCAAGAGAGTAATTAATGATGGAGGCAATTTTCTATCTCTAGTTGGCTAAAATCATCCCCAACTGAGAACGTACTATCAATAAAACTCAATTTGGATTCTCAGTACAGTAACTTCCTGTGTTCTGTGTCTGGTGGGGAATTTGCTCCTATAATAAGAAACTACTGCATCCCCTGCTTACTTTGATTGACTCACATTATCATTTAAAATCATTTCATCCTTAGATGAATCCGAAGAAGCACTACTTTTCTGGCAGGAATCCTATAAACTTCTTGTTTCCGTTACTCCCAGACTTGCATCTTTTCCAACTCATGTTATTAACTTGAAGCCCATCTTCACTGCCCATGCAAACCGTCATGCAAGATGCCGGTCCTGCTCCTTCTGGATGGAAGGGATTTCTAGTGTTATAATGCACTTATATGGGGGTTAAGAACTCTCTCAGATGTTGCCTGTATGTTGTAGCTTTGTATGAGAAGCATAGCTTTTTGAACTCATGCATGCCTGAATTCAAATCATGGCTCCATTAATAATTAATCTTTGGGGAAACTATTTATCCTATTGGAATCTCAGTTTTGATATTCTTCAAATGAGGGAAATAACAATGACTTATATTTATCTTGGGAATTATGAGATACAGCAGGATTAAATCTTGTAAGAGGGTATGCGGGACATAGTAAATACATGAAATACATGATTACTGTCTCCCCCCCTTTTTTTACACAACCTTTCAAGGCACACATTAGTGGAAGTTTTACATTCACAATGACGCTGTATTCATTTGTTTTCTCCAAACATGCTGGTAAAC
This sequence comes from Ursus maritimus, assembly GCF_017311325.1. Lineage (NCBI taxonomy): Eukaryota > Metazoa > Chordata > Mammalia > Carnivora > Ursidae > Ursus > Ursus maritimus. The sequence goes on along the minus strand of NW_024426774.1, from coordinate 40,702,842 downwards.
TTTCTGTAATCTTTTATTGTAGAAAACTCCAAGTGTCACGATGTATCATGAAGAAAGACTCATCCACCAAAATGATACCATGTTCTTCTCCTTTACCTGAGTATTTATTAAAGCTATATCATCAGACAAATTCTCTGGTAACTAGCACCAACTAGAATAAATTGATGTAATTATCAGAATTTAACTCACACTACCTCAGACTATCAGGTTCAGTGGGAGATTCCCTTTTCCATAGCTAGAAGCCTCCCATTTCCATAACTCTGAAGCCTCTCTCTCAAACCTGGAGCCTTTAGGCAACAGGGGAAATATAAGTATCGTTACTTGTGATGAAAATGCCAACACTATAAGACCCAGTTGTAACTCCAATTCGTCTAGACAAAATATCACTTAAGGAAGAGATCTGATAAATGTTATAGGGAAAATTCCCCAGTTCATAAGTAGAGCAATCTCATCCTTGTCTACTGGACCGGATCTCTGGATGCTCTACAAAATTGAGATGACATTTATAAACTCAGGTGCAATAGGAAATTTCATCTACCAAGCTGTAGTCATCAAAAGTAGCTAACCAGTATCAATATAGTGATTTGTTACGTTTTATTTTTTTTTTAATGATTCCTTATGCTTAGATTCTACTAGGATACACTCTTCCTGTCTGTGATAGAGCCAGTTTCAGGCATGTGATCTCTGTACTAATACAGGCCCAATGTTTGATTTAATGCTTTACTCTCGTAGTCTTGAAATTCTTGATAACTTTTGAACAAGGGATCCCACTTTTACGTTTTTCAGTGGTCCCCACAAATTATGTAGCAGCCTTGGTTGGAATTTATGATTTTGTCCTATCCATAACACCATTTTTATTTGACCAAATTGCCCCCCTCTACTTGGAAATAGTCTGTTATTGACACTGCATGGATTGGTGCTGTTTGTCAATAACCTTGCTTAAATGGACTTATGTGAAATGGCTTTGTTGACCAATAACTCTTTATCCCACCTTCCCTAGATGGGGTACCCTTCATATTACCTCCCACAGTTTATGTATATTTATGTACATTCCTATCACAACATTGACTATACATTTTTTTCTGAATTTTTTAGTCTCTCTTAGTATGCTGGTAAAATTGTTTTGTCTTTTCTGTCAGCAGCACCTTGCAGTGTGCCTGAGACACACGCAGACACTCAAATGCCTATAAAACTAATAATTTGTAGAAGATTATAATATGAGTGTCTTAATCCATCCAAGTTACTATGAGAAATGGCATAGACTGGGTGGTTTATAAATAAGAGAAATATCTTCCTCACATTTCTGGAGCCTGGGAAGTCCAAGATCAAGGCACTGGCAGATTTGGTATCTAGGGAGAACCTGCTTCCTGGTTCATGAGCAGTCCTCACATGGTGGAAGGGGTACGGGAGCTCTCTCAGGCCTCTTTTGTAAGGGCATTAATCCCATTAATGAGGTCTCTGCTCTCATGATGTAATCACTCTGCAAAGTCCCTATCTCCAAACATCACATTAGCGACTGGGTTTCACCATGGGAATTTTTAGGTCATACAAACATTTAGTGTGCAGCAATGAGCAACTCCTCATTGCCTGATTTTATCTTAAGGACAAAATACCTGGTTCTAGAAGGTACTATAATGCCCAACACCTACTCATCACCCATGTCTTCGCCCAACTCTAAAGCTTGTAGATAGCCCAAGGGCAAGACTTCTCAGGAGTTCCATAATTTGATGAATCTCTAAGAGGGTGAACATCTGCACCCTATCTTCCAAATTCACAATATATTATCCAAATTGTGACAATTCCGAGAGTGAAAGGGATGCTCTTAATAACTATGCCAGGACAACCAACAATGGCTATATTTGGGCCAACAGAGATACAAGTTTGCCCTAACTATTAGTTGTGCATTTCTCTGATAACTCACTTTAGTATTTCTCTACTGTCTTTTCTTTTAAAATTTTAGGAATAGATCACTCATTACTTATTGGTCGAAGTAATTGTTGTGTATATAATTTCTTTTTTATTTTTTAATTTCTTGATTAATCATTATAACCAGCCTCATCTAAACAACTCATCTTTGGGATTTTGATATGTGCAACTACACAAACAGTTTGAGAAGCACAGGTTTTACCGTATCAATCAGAGAGACAAAAGGAAATCTCCCCTCAAAAAATTTAGAATCTTCATGTTGCACTTAAAATCAGCAATGTAACTGAATATAAAACCTGATGTAATATCAGGTACATCCAAGAGTTTCCTATATTGACTGAATACTATGAACATTTTTTTCTTCTTCATTTTCATCTTTGGCATATTTCCTTGCATTGTTTTCTAGCCATCAACTTTCATTTCAAAACATCTGGTAGAGGCCATGAACCTCAATGCTTCTGTAACCATGAGACCATATCCAGTTCCACTTACAGATTATTTATTTTCTCATAGATTGGGTTATAGTTTCTGATCTTGTGACCTTTTCTTTTTGCTATTTCTATGCAAATCCCCAAAAGATAAGCATTCAGTTTCTCTGTTTGTGTCATCCATCAGTGTAGACATAGAGATAACATTGAAAACAGAAAACACAGAAAACACAGTATGCACTGGTTTATGGCATGAGATTGACCATACATAGTTTAACAGTGTGGCAGAGGTACAAAGGAGTATCTGATGAGACTGACAAACACTAATAATTAGCACAAATGAAAGTGGGCCTCTAAAGAGCTAAAGGCATTAGGGATGGGATTGTGGCCAAATGCAGTGAAATCTAACAATATGCATTTATTGGACTCAAATAACAAGCTTTTTCTCACCAAGCCAATTAGTACACAAAGCAGTTGAGAAAAAGAATTTAGTCCCATAGAAACATAATCCAAGTTAAACAACAGTCTATTACCAAAACTGTATACAGTTAGCAGATTAAATATCAGATGCACAAATTTAGTTGCCTACCTTTTAATCCATCAGTGATGGAATCTACACTCTGTTATAAAGAGTATTTATGGTGATCTAGTTCAACTGCCTCGTTTTACATATGAATAGTTCTTGTAGAGTTGTAGCTGGTCACCTAAACTCACATGTTGACTTACTGACAAAGTCAAGGAAAAGCCGTAGCTTCTAAAAAATGCTTCAGTAATTATTTAAATATTTATATACTATTTTGAGCTATATTAGAAAGTGGTGCCCTGCCAGTGTGTGTTGTCACCCGGACACCATTATCACACTTTTATGTATTGCTCTCTTCATTGTATAGTAGAAACCGGGAGCTATGTTTCCCAGAATCCCCTTCTCCATAGGGTATTAGGTTTGAATTTGCAAAGCAGGAGAACTTTGGAATATGGAGAAGAAGAAGGTTTCTTTGTTCTCCAGAAATGATTGCAGTCAGACATGGTGGCAGCCATAAGAGGGATATACAAGATTCACAAAGACTTAGTGAGGACATGAGAATTTTTGCTAAACTTCTGTAGTTTGAGACAAATGGTGAGAGGTTTTCCAGATATCCTTGAAAATCATGAAAGCTGCTGAGATGCTTTAGCCTAATGTCCTAACTTGTTTCTTATTTAGGCTAAAGGTGCAGCTTCTACCTGAGGCATGATTTGATTGTGATAGTGGACAGATTTCAAAATACCCAGGGCAGTCCTTTGCTGGGAACTGGCACCTTCACTTCTATTTACATTCCATTGTCAAACCCTGTCACATAGCCCTACATAAACAGGAAATGCATTCTTCTCTGGCATGGTGGGGAGAGGAAAGTAACTCTTTGTAAATGATTAATATAGCCTACCACACATTACTAATATGACATTATTGAAACAAAATACTAAGGTATGTAAATCAATGGTATAACAAAATATTTGTATTAATAAACAGTCAACTTCAGGTTATAAATGACTTGAACCTGGAATTTGATTCAAGCTCCACATGTGGGGATTGTTATTAAACCCTTAGCAGTACAATTGGGAAAACACCACATATTAAGTATAGGAAGACAGTACAGTAGTTAATGTAATCTGTGCACTTTATAAATGCCCATTTCTGTCCTACTCTAAGAACCTGGAAAATTGATTTTATTTATTTATTTTTTTTCTGAAATATATTAAAACATATCTATTAACTAAAATTCAGAAAACATATAAATGTGAAGAAAAAAACCTCACACAATTGTAACTGCACCATCATGAGATAGCTATACCATTTTTTCTTTAAGAAACTCTTTCTTTCTCCTTAATAGAGATCAAATGATGGTTTTATAAACAAGTGATATCACACTATTAAACTGATTTGCAGTGGCTTATTTACCTCAACGTGTATCAAATATTTCATATTAATAGAAACAGAAGAACAGTCGTGTTAATTTACTATGTAACGCAATACTGCATACATGTACACTATTTTAATTAACCAATGTGGTATTGATGGCATTTCATTTGTTTCTTTTTTTATTATAGTACTATGCTCTGATGAAGAGTCTTCTTGAATATGATAAACAGTCTTTTCTATCCATCTTAATGGACTTTGTCAGTTATTTTCTAAGGATAAATTGCTGCAGGTAAGAATTGATGGTTCAAAGAATATACACATTTTAATTTTTATCAACATGCTTACATTATCTTCAAAGCTGTTATACCAATTTTCCATGTAATAGTAAGTTGTATGTGAAAAAGTATTTCTTAACATATTCTTCTAACTTGAAATTGATCACACTTAATTTTGTCTTGATTAGGCAGTGAAATTTCATCTTTGATTTCTAGTGAGGTGACCTTTTATCTCAAATATTTATATGTGACTCATATTTATTCTATTGAAATTTTCCTCTTTGACTTATTCTTGATTTGTAAGAGCACCTTATGTAATAATAGTATCCAAATTTAATCCATTATATTTGTTGCCAATATTATCTTAGTTTGACATTTGTCTTTCAAACTTTCCCAATTACTTTTTATTCATTTATTTTATATTGACTAAGAGTCTTATAGATGGTAAATCACATTCCACATCAACATAGTGAATGAAATAGTCCAATGCATTGCCCTCATGGAGCCTTCATTTCTAAATAGCTAAGATAGATTTTATAAGACTTTATAGAAAGAAATGAAAAGCAACAACAACAACAACAGTACAAGAACAGGAGTTCTGGGGAAGGCAAGGAATTCTATATTATCTAGAAAAATCAAGGAAGGTACTCTACCATAATTAGTTGACATTTGAGATGATGCTTGAAGGTAGTGAGGGAATAAGTTATTTGGACATAAGGGAAAGATTGATCCATGAAGAGGGAAGAGCAAGTTCAAAAGCCCTATGTCTAGTTCCAGGACCAGCAGTACCATTAGTCTGGCTAGAGTCAAGTATAGGAGGGAGAAACCAGAATGATAGTGTGGAGCCAGATTATAGAGGACTTTTTAAAGAATTTGGCTTTTACTGTGAGAGAAGTGGAGGCCATCTGATGTAGATTTAAAGAATTGGGGGGGGGGAGCTCATCTGACTTATGCTTCACAGAGGCACTATAAATACAGCTATGTGAAATGTATCATCAGAGAACCAGAGTAGAAACAGGGAGGCGAGAGAAGAGGCTATTAGAATCATTCAAGTGACAGATAATTGTGAACCAGAAGGAGTTAAAGTGGAGGGGGCAAAACGTGGTTAAATTCTGGATATATTTTCAGCTACCAATATTTGCTAAAGTATTAAACTTGGGTGTAAAGGAAAGAAATAGGGAGTGATTCTAGAAATTTGGGTCTGAGCAACCAAAGGAAAAAAAATGTACTTCACAGATTATTTTAGTTATTCATTCTAATTCAAATCTATCAATGTTATATTCTTACATATGTGTACGCAAATTGAGATTTATCACTATATCTCTATTTAGAATCTATATGCAGGTAGTTTATTCCTGTCAATGGAAACAATATGTAGTGATTTATATACTTTTTTACACAAAATATTTATTTCAGTGTTTATCTTCCTTGCGAGCAAATAATCTGAACACTAATTAGCTCTAATAGAACTTCAAATAATTTTGGGGGAATGTCCATGGAAGATAATCATGTTTTTTTTTTAAATAATATTTTCCTTCAGTCTTTTCTCTATCCAGTTTTTTATGCCTCATTTATTTTTTTTCTTATCCCAGTGTATTTATTTGTAGTTCTAAAATGGGGATAAAGACTTTCTATCCTAATAAATCAGTATAGGAAAAACTCTATCAGGGTAATAATATAAAATGGCAATTAAATCCTCATGCTACATTTTAAAAAATCATTATAGGGGCGCCTGGGTGGCACAGCGGTTTAGCGTCTGCCTTCGGCTCAGGGCGTGATCCCGGCGTTACGGGATCGAGCCCCACATCAGGCTCTTCTGCTATGAGCCTACTTCTTCCTCTCCCACTCCCCCTGCTTGTGTTCCCTCTCTCGCTGTCAAATAAATAAATAAAATCTTAAAAATAAATAAATAAATAAATAAATAGTCATTATAAGCAGCAAAAGGATAAAACCTACATTATCAATGAACTTACTGTTTGTTTATACTATGCAATGGGCTATGTAATACACAAAGAGAAAGAGACAGATTTTGATATTACAAAACTTTAAACTAGTTAAGGTTATCTTAAAGAAAGTAATAGAAATTAGTATATGAGGAGTTTCTAATATGTACTGGTATTGTGCTACATATCCTAAACATTTTATCCATTTAGCATTCATTTCATTCACATGAGATTTCTATTATTACCTCCATTTCACAAATGAAGAATTTCGATGTTAGATTAGGAGTCTGAGAATGATAACATAAATCAATAGAGGATTATGTAAAATGGCATATGACCCAGTTTTCTGTGATTCAGAATATAATTGACATAGGTAAACACAAGGGAGTCTGATCGTTTGAGCCTAGATTACTTAGGCAGTCACAAAGCGAGCAACTGTGATATTGTTCAGAAGGAATTTAGATTGGGGGAGCCTAGGTGGCTCAGTCAGTTAAATGTCTGTCTTTGGCTCAGGTCATGATCCCAGAATCCTAGGATGGAGTCCCACATCTGGCTTCCTGCTCAGCGGGGAGCCTGCTTCTCCTTCTCCTGCTCGCGCTTGTGCCTTTTCTCTCTTTCTCTGTCTCTGTCAAATAAATAAGTAAAATCTTCAAAAAAAAAAAAAAAAAAGAAGGAATTTAGATGGGGTTATAGCATTGTGTAGTAAAAGTAATATTAGTTTTGGCATCAGTTCTGGTTTCCTCTCCTGGTTCTGCTAATTTTTGAGTATTAGAGTTTTGGGCAGTCATCAATTCTTAGTCTCATTTAGTTTTACAATGATAACAGATGAAACACTGACCTCACAATGATGTCATGAAAATTAAAAGAGTTTTTTGGTTTTGTTTTTAGTATTGTTAAGCGAAAAGGAAGACATATTGGGAAAGGGAAGGATATTAAGGCTCAGAAGATCTGAGGGTAACAAGCAAGCATCACATGATGGGGGCGGTATGGAGACCATGGCTGTAATGAAGAGTAAAATGAATGCTCATCCATTTTCTAATTTGGACACGGAGTATTTACTGCACCAGCCATTTAGGGGAATGGATCCCTCTCAGTAATTCAGAACATGCACAGACAATGCAATTCAAGATGATGGAAGTTGTAACTGTGATATGGTGAGGATTGAAACCACATGAGTGAAATAGTCAGGCTAGCTAGTCACAAAGGGGGAAGTAACTGTGCCCCGTGTTAATAGATGTATAGACATTTTCTGTATGATCACGGGTGAGAAAATGTATTTCAGGCTAATAAAAAGCAGAACTCTGAGATCCCTTGGCCACTTGAGGGACTAAATGAAGTTTAGTTCCTCAGGGAAAGAAGGCTTCTGGTAATGTGGCAGAAGGTTATACAGAAAAGACTCCTGATTTTGAAGGGCATTACCTGCCACATTTGGGGCATATACGATGGGTTTGTACTAAGAGATGTGAGTTCCATTTTTATAAGATAGGATGGACTAAAATACTCCAGATGAAGTTTTAACTTTAAGGAGATGCCTTCAAATGATCTGGATAGATTATCCTGAAATAATCCAAGAGAATGGAGATAAAATGGTCTTGAGAGATATTTAGAAACTCAAAAATCCATTACTTGGTAGATTAATTAGCTCTGGGAATGAAGAAGTAGGATTTGAGGAAAACATTCAGGTTTCTATTTTTGGATGCCTAGAAAGTTGCTACTGCTCTTAACCAAGTTTGGGGAAATAAGAGCTAGGGTAGTTTGAGGCAAGGATAAATGAGCTGAGCTTACAAAATACTAATTTTGAAGTTTCTGTTGGACATGTGGCTCTGCTCCTCAAGAGTCAATAGCATGCATGGAAAGTACAAGTTTAAATGCTTTGGAAGCCAGGTAGTGAGTTCTTATTTGGTATAATAGGAATGAAGGGGCTGGATAAATATGGTTAGGAATGCCATAAGATGATGGAGTGTTTTGGCAAGGGTGAGATTGGCAACTATGTATTATGTTTCTGCAAGGAGAAACCGATGGTAGGCGAGATGATGTTTCATTAATGTGCTAGAAATAGGTTTTTAATTGGTGTGCTTGAAATCTTGAGAGACTGAACTAGAATAGAAATTGTGGTAATGCGGAGGATGCAAATGGAAGGAAATAAAACAATGTAAATTTTGAGTGCAGATTGCAACAAAAGAACTAGCAATAAAAGGTGTAGCCAGATAATCAGCAAAAGAATGGAGCAAATGATCAATACTCTACATGTATAAGGCAGAAAGACATGACTTTGAATATGGTTTTAATTTTGTTATTTATTATTTAGTAGTTCCTGCCATGCACCAGCTCTAGGACACCCTCTTTGTTTCTGCTTTTCCCTGGACTTTCAGAAAGCATATGTGATTTGCCAGGTCCTCTCAGACAATAAATAGAAGAGTTGGAATTTCAAACTCAGATCTCTCTGGTCCCAAAGCCCATTCTCCTTATTATGCATCTGGTGAGACGTGGACTAAATATAAGAGAGCAGAATAAACATGAAGAAATGTGAAACAAGAAACAAAAAGAATGAAGTGAAGACAGTGGCAGAATAGGGAGAAGGTTTAATGCCAAACTTGTCTTTTTCAATCACCAAATATATATCAATAGCAGTAGGAAGAGTCACTTCCTTTGATATATATACAACACACGTAAATATATAATAAGTGAGACACATCCAGAGCACATACTTAGATACACACACACTTCCCTTCTCTGTTTTATTTAATAGTGATTGGTCTTAAGAATGATTCTGGGAGTTGCCTGTCTCTAAAATATTTCTATCTTCGTTAGTGGATGTTTCAAAATAATATTGAACAGTAAGAAGAGATGGAAGGATAAATTAGGCTTGGAGACAATTATAATTTGAAAATAAGTTCCTCTGTTTGTGCAGATATAATTATTGGCCAGAAATAGGGTTGGTTTTGTTTGTTTGTTTTTGTTTGTTTTGCCATGTTTATATCTCAAAATTTCAGAGGATTTGTTAATATTGTTGCTACCAGGGTCTTCCTAAACCTATCATTTTCCACTGCTACACTTCTAATCTTCGGCAGCCAGTTTGTGAGTTTGGCACAGATTTATAAAATTCTACCTGCTGGAGATAGAGGTGTATAGCATGTGACTGAAGATAATAAGAAACTGAAATGTATGTATTTAACACAGTTACATCTAGTACTTATGTGCCAGGTTCTAAGAGAATACCTGGGTATGCAAATTTGTATGTGATACACAGTTACTGCGTGTAAAATTATATTGTTAAACAGGGTAGAAAGCAAGTAAACCAGTAATCACAGAACAGGATAATTTGATAAAAATAGAAATATGGTGTTATATGATCAAAGAGCAGAAATCACCAACCCTGTTGATTAAGAATGGAGAAGTCTTCCTAGAGAAAATCAAATATGACTTTAGTATTGAAGTCACTAGATAGGTTATTGGTTAACAAGTGTATTAATGATGTTAACTGCTATAATTAGTGAAAGAAACAATGAAAGATTATTCCTATCCTATTAAAATAAAACCTACTGCAAAGGAGCTATTTGAATTATCAAAAAAAAAAAAAAAAATCAGAGAAAAAGAAGAGATCTGAGTAATGAGTCTCCCAACATTGGTTAGAAATTTAAAAAATGCTCCCACTTTTGAAATTGAAAAAAGCCCAGGATTGAATTGAAAAGGCCCAGAGGATATGTTCTTTCTTGTGCTGCTCCTACAGTTTCAGTAAAAGAACCTTGGACTGAGTTTGGTGTCACAACTTGTCTTCTCTACATGGGAAATAATGCATTGGCCACTTCTCAGTCTATGTGGTGGTCCATGTTTTTTCAGTTTGCTTTCTTTTACAAACCAAACTATGTCTAAGTTAGGGGGATATCAGCCAAGTTTTCTCCAATCCTGCTTCCTAATGGATGCTGTTGTCACTGAGGATCCAAATTGAAGAAACTCAGGGACCAGAGGAGTTGGTCCAAAATATATATGAGTATGATTTCTAATATTTCCAGATTTTTAGCCTCATACATGCACACAGTTTTAAACATATCCAAGGTTTAAACATCACAGCTAAATTTTCTGTTGGTTATCAGTAACTAGTGACAGTCTCTGAGTATCCACTGTGAGAATGACTTCACTTAACCCTCACAACGATTATGTCAATTCAGTTAACAGACTAATGTGGAAAAGAATGAACACATCCCCACAATACACAAAGAGGAAATCTACTAAATTGAGGGTTTTAAAGCAAAAATTATATACTTGAGGAAACAAAGCGGACTATCAACATGTTGATCAGCCCGGCCTTTTGTGTTAGTGGCCATTGTAGACCTTAAATACACACAAAGACACATTCCTCCCTTATGCAGAATTCATGATTCTAAGTTTCACATTATGAAATGAAAATGTGTCTTTATTTTGTATTAGCCTACAAGGAATTAATATAAAACATCCAAAGCAATTCCCATCACTTCCCACAACTCATAACTGACTGTGTTCTGAGGCTCAGGATTGGATAACTTGGATTTCTATAGTCGCATAGGCATGGTTTATTCTGATGGATGTCTACCTCTTCCTGGACAAGATTCATTCCATCCATGAAGTTCAGAGAACAGTTATTTCAACCATTTCAGATTTTTGGACAAAATCACACAACTACTATAATGAGACCAAAATTCAAAATCAAGTTTCAAGAATAACAAAGACCTAATGGCAAACTAATTGTTCAATGAGAAATTTATAGGGAAAACCAGAAAAGATAAAGTTACTCTTATTGAATTATTACTACATGCTTAGTGCTGGGCTGAATCTTTTATATCCCAATAATTGTGACTGTCTCAGTTGCCAAGTTCTTTCCTGCCTCATTGCCTTTGCAACTGATCTTGACCCTATCGTTGACCATTTCTTATACTTTTAGATCTCTAAATTCCACTCCACTCCCTAGATACTCAAAATTAAAATATGCTACTCTTTATTACATTTTTATCTATTGTAGCATCTCTTTATATTTTATTCTCCATGTTATTCAATTTTTAATTTAAATGTGTGTCTGTTTGCCTACTTGCACATGGTCTCTTTCCCTTTTTGCCTATAAACTACACAAGGACTGGAGCACACTCCCATAGCCAGCATTCCTAGGTCCTCAGGGTGCCTTGCTTGCTCAGTTGGAAGAGCATGCAACTCTTGATCTCAGGGTTGTGAGTTTGAGCCCCACGTTGGGTATAGAGATTACTAAAATAAGTAAATAAATAAACAAACAAATAAATAAATAAACTTTAAAAAAATATTAAAAAAAAAACTAAGTAGGTTTTCAATCAATACCTAATTCAACAATTGTAACATTCTTATGGATAAATGTTATCCTAGTTAACAGATGAGATTACTGAGTACCAGAGTGTAAATTATTTCTCTAATTCCATCCAGTAGTTCACTTTTAATATGGGTCTGTCTGAATTGCAATTCAATGCTTCCCGATATGTTAAGGTCCATAGATATCATAGTATATCCAGCTCTCTCCATAAAATGGCCCTGATCTTTGTCAGGTTACTCACTTGAGGAAGAATGAGGACATTCACAGAGGTAGGGGAAAAACATTTTAATCACCTTGAGTAATGTTTAATACGGTGGACTCTGTACTAGAGGTAAATCTCCTGAGTTTGCACTAACTCCAAACAAAAGAAGGTACTTCTTTCAGCCCAGTTGGTTGTTAAATAAGCCTAAAGTTATCTGGTGGCATTATTCCTCTTTTTTTCTCTACAGAATTGAATTATGGCAAATGTCAAGAGAATTCTGTTTTAACCAAGACAATGTACGAGCCACTCATTGTTAATCAAATGAATACAGAAGTCAGTACAAGTGGGAGAATATCACATTTTTTGTCATGGAAAATTAGTATCTGATAATTATGTTCAAATGTCAGCCTATATTTGTGTCAGATGAGGGAGTAAATGTATTTTTTTTTCAATTTGGAGGCATTGTTGTCTTTTATTCTCCAAATATGAGGTGGAAAAATTATGTTCAACAAACTTAATCCTCCCCAAAGAAGATATACCCCAAATTAAACCTAATTTCTTAAAGATCTTTAAAAAAAAAAAAAAAATGGATGTAGACAAAAACACATCTGAATAGAAAAAAATAAAGAAAAACACAAAAACACAAAAATAGTCAGCATAAGTGTATTTCTTTTTCTTTCTTTCTTTTTCCAGAGAGAGAGAGAGAGTGAGCAGGGAGTGGGGGTTGAGAGGTGGGGGGAACAGAGAGAGAGGGAGAGAGGATCTCAAGCAGGTTCCACAACCAGTGTGGAACCCAATACAGGGCTTGATCTCATGACCTTGAGATCATGACCTGAGCCGAAATCAAGAGTCAGATGCCCAACTGACTGAGCCACCCAGCACCTCAGCATGAGTATACTTCAAAATAAATAGGGGGATAATTCAAATTTAGGGAAAATTGATATGATAGGTTTTATTTTCAATTAATAATTGTACATGTATAAAGAATGTTTTTAAGTAATTAAAGTTTTTAAAAAGGGGCATTTCAATAAGATGAATAAGCCTAACTGTAACGATAGCCTATGTACTATATAGTTTTAATTCATTTGTGTACCAGCAGTCTCCAACAGTCTGTCCAGTCTTTGCACCCAAATATACTATGCCAATTTCTTCTCCATGCCAAGCATCAGATTATTGAATGACATTCTGGTTTGGACATTTCTTAAAGAAATGTGTTTGGGAATGGGAGACAGGAAAAGATGAGTCCTCCTTCTGTTGCCTGATGTTGCTTTTCTGGCAAATACCAATGGACCACTGATGCCCAGTATGTGACTGGTTTCTAAATGCAGGCTCTTTTATGGGGTGCATGCACAAGATATTTGGATTTTCTTTAGGAGCTCTCCCAAGTACACAGTTTACTGAAGTAGGAAAATTCACTCCAGCAAGACCTCTCAAATACAATACTAGTAAGAGATTTAGGATGACTATTTCCCATGAGGTTCAGTTGACCCACTAGAAAGCATTTGGCATAGCTCTGGCAACAAGCAAGAAGGCAGGCTGGTTGGCTACCACTGCTTTGCCACTGTCTACATCCAGTACTTGTAGGAGCAAGAATGATCGATAAGACTGCTTGCTTAATTGGGTATGTCTGATAGGAAAGTTAGATACCAATCTTCTTTACGTGGCAGATACTCCCAGTGTAACCAAACTGATGTGAGCTCACTCCTTGATGAGTCAGAAACTGTACCAGGTGAGTTGTTGCACAGTTTTCTTTGCAGCAAATAAGGAGATCATTGAAATAGCTTCCAAAGCCATGACTCCATGAGAGAGGGTGAATGGGTTCCTTTTGTTTAGGGTTAGGATGAATATTTAGATAAGGGAAACCTTCTCATGGTATGTAACAGCAAGCCTAAGGTCATGCATGTGCCTTAAGGAAACATGCCTACACATATGTTGTATGTTATGTAAATGAGGCTCCTCCTTGGGCAGAGATATTAGTACTATAATGAGGTAAAGGTAGTTGTCAATCATTCCAGAGGTCACTCCACACTTCATCTGGGTAGGCTGGAGTCAAGGGTTTAGCTCAAGTGGTCTGGGTGGCCTGGGCTAGTGGGGGGGTCTTGTCAGGGCTCTCACCATGACCTGAGGGGTGGTTTCGGGTTTCATTTGCTTTAGTTAAGACGGAAACTAGAAAGAAGAGCTTAAGGAAAAATAAGTCAAAGTTTAGTGAGTACGAGCAGGTGGGCAGTAAAGGTCAGGTCTTGGGGTCTAGGTGGTGATACCAGGTTCTATAAGTGATTCCCTCAGGACACCTCTCATTTAGTATTTTAGAACAAATTGCTTTATCTCCATGTGGAAGAACTCTTTTAGTTAAAGTAGTTTGTCTTCATTTACAAAATCATCAATATCACGTATTTAATGAGTCCTATCACAGGAAGGCATATTAGTGTACACACATATGTGCATTCATGTGTATAAAAGAAAAAACAGTATGCCAGTATATAATTAGTAATAAAAAACAATCACAAAGTTAGGAAGGAAGACATTTAGAGGAAAAGGAAATGGTTTTCATCTTAAAAAAAAAAAGAAATTTTAGAGTGAGCAATATGTTAGCTCTGTTTTGAAGGTATAATCTTCCCCCTTCAATTGCCCCTTCAAAAAAAAAGACAATTCACTAAAAGCAGAGATTAGCAAACTTTTTCTGTAAATAGCCAGATAGCGAATACTTTAGACTTTGTGGGCCACACATTAAAAATAGATTTTACATTCAATTACAATGGCATCTTGGAAACTACAGGAACAAACTTGTTCTTCAATAAGACACAGTGCTCATTGTCTAGACCACACCATCTACATTGGCTGATTCTGACTCTATGGGAACCATGACAAATATTGTAAGTTGTGGACATGTACATAAAGTCTGTGTGGTAGAAGGACACTTTGTCTCTCCCTTCCCCACTTAGAAAAAAAAAAAAAAAAGCTACGAGAAGAATCCATTTTGGTCTCATTACAATATTTCTGCTTCATGAAGGTGGCTGTTTTTTGGCTTCTCCTTTGAGTCATATAACATTCTTATTTGATTCTCTGAAGCCTCTGAGGTATAAATTCACTATCTGAGCTTGTTTTATGAATTAAAAAAAGGATAACTCCAGTAATAAAACCTGAATATATCAACTGCTACCATATCCAGCCACTTGATTTCTAGGCCTAGGATGGACTTGAAACAAAATTCTGAAGAAAAAAAAAAAAAAAGTGTTGGATAATGCTCAAGTTAGAACCTAATTTATTAATTTTATTTACTTACTTTAAAATATTTTTCAATTCTTATCTTCAGTGAGAGATATTCCAGATAGGCAGAGTGGTGGATGGCAACAGGAAATGTGTAATGCTTTGGATTGGAATGGATTCCCTGCCCCTCATCAATCAAGTGGTCTTCTTGGCTAACAAGTATGAATTATTTATTTTTTTTATTTATTAAAGTTCATTAATTAAAGGAAAGATTGACTAGCCTTTTAGTTTTTGAAAATTTTTGGATTTCCTATTGTGTTGAATGATACACATTTTAAAATTAGATTTTTTATAGGTTTGTACCATCTCTTTAAATACGTTAAATAGTAAATTTTTGATACATGTTTACATTATTTCCTTATTACATCATTTTCTAGCCCATCTTAATTGAGCTGTTCTTAGTGCTAATTTTTTTTTCCTTTTATGTGTATTTTTCTTTAAATTTCCTTCCAGTGTTTTAGTAGTTAAGATCTGAGTCATGAAAGGACAAATACAAATTAAAAATAAGAAGCTTAATTCTCCCTTTTGAAAATAAAAGGAGAGATTTCCCTCCCCTCCTTTTTCTTAGAGCATTAATCTTAGAAAACTTGCAACTCTTAAGTGCTTTCTCCTTGCTTTGAAATGTTATATTTTGAAGACTAGATAAGCCTTTTGTCAGCTTTTCAACCCAGGAATGTCTGGGAGCCATATCTTTGAAATGTAAACATTGAGGGGGGTGGGACCCCTACTAAGAATCTTAACTTCAGTGGGTTCCTTGCTCCAATTTGTAAAACTACCTCCTGTCATGAAGATAGAAGTGTGCTTTTCCTCTGGATAAAGCCTACTAGCTAACACAGATGGTCACCTCGATTACCAGGTAAAGTTAAGATAAACTATATATCATACATGGTGCTGTCAAGTCCTCTTAAAAGAGGACTAATTGTTTATCTTGAGAACATGTATACAATGTGTTGTATCAGCTATTTCTATGCAAATCTGCTTGACCATATCACGTTTTGGCTTAATGCTTCTTCAATAGTAAGGGTGTTTCTTCTAGTACCTTTGTGGAGATTTCTGGGTTGGAAAACTATTTTGTTTTAATTGTAGTTCCCCCATAGGCAGTAATGAACGATTTATTATAAACTGTGTTACCGAAACCCAAGTTCAGCTGCCTGTAGCTTGAAAAGCCAATACTCAGGAGATGAGTTTGGGTTGGAAAGCAATTTGAGCTTTATTCAGGAAGCCAGCCACCTGGGAAGAAGGCAGGCTCTTGTCCAAAGGCCAGCCCCAAAGTTTCTGCCGGGCCCAGAGACTTTTCAAGGAGTTTGATCAGTTAAGGGAGTGCAGTAACCTGTGACATTTCTTGATGACATGCGAACTCCTTGATGCCAGCTGCACAGTTATCTAGGTGCTCTGAGGTTATGCAAGAAGCTCTTGTTCCTTGGTATCCTGGGTGGAGGTTGTGCAAGAGAGCCAGGTGACATGCAGAAGTTCTCCATTCTTTCTAGGAAAGAATGCATGATCTGTAGATACACAAAGAAAGGTTTAGTTAATCACGCAGGCTACGAGTGCTTGCTAAATTTTAAAGACTACTAGGTTGGCTCCAGGGACTGAAACAGTTTCAATTACACAAGGTTTTAGTGATCGTGAATAAGATCTTTTCTTAATTATGTTTTTGGGTTAGTAATTACTAATTATTACTAATATATAGCAATGTTATTAACTCTTGGACACTTACCTAGTACCAACCAATAATGGTGAGCTTCCTCATTACCTTTTCTTCCAATATTTTATATTGCTCTTTTAGTAATCAGTCTTATTTATGATTATTAGTGTGTTCTTACTGTGACTGAAGAAAACCATTAATGTCTATATAAAATTGTATTTTATTAAAAATACCTTTAAGAAAAATTTAAAATAACAGAAAGTTGGGCAACATATCCTTTCAGAATCATATGGGATACACCTTAGTTATTACTCATTTATTTATTTGTTACTTGGTTTGCTTATTTTCGATATATTTGGGATTTTTTTCCTGTTACTTCATAAGTGAAGATAAATTGGACAAGGTATAGAATTTTTGTATTATAACTTGTTTTTCTAAACTCTGTAGGGATTTCTTTATTGAGATCAAATATCCTGATAGCAGATTCTATATTTCATTCATAATAATGACCCCAAGGTTTGACTAGGGAGGTTGTTGGCTCATAGCGAACTCTCAGCAAATATTTGGGAGACGGTTTTCTTGGTGATCTGAGGATTAACTTTTACTCTAACATGTACGAGCTATAAGACAAAGTTAGCAGATAACCATGAATTGACATCTTCTAATAAAGCTGCTCATAAGGTAATTATAGCTTTGACATATAGTGTACAGTGAAAGCATTGCCACTGGAGCTTTTCAAAAGTACACAGAAAAAACAAAAAATGCTGGACAAAATGTCAGCATGGTTTGGCAGGGATATTATAGATGAAATTTAGGTATATAAGCTAGGTACTTTATTCACATATGCTTCAAAATTCTGACCAAACTTATAATTTGATGTTTATCATCACTGAATATGTGTCCATTTATTCTTGCTAAATGATTTTATTCCAGTAATAAATTCTCTTCACACATGTTCAGTCAGTAGTTTGTTGCCTATGACATACGGCAACCTACATAAAGTAGCAGGTTTTCATACATTTGACTTTGCATTTTTATGAGGCTGATAATCTGATTTTGAAGGTAGTGCATAACCTTTGGGTTTTACCCTAAAATCAAGGTTAATCACATTAGAACAATGATTTGGTTGTTGAATATAAAGTATTTCCAAGGTGTATAGTTTTTTGAGATAAATAAAATTAATTTGAATATTCAAATTCTACTAGATTCCTCTAAGCAACCTCATGTTATCCATTCTTAGTCACTCAAAACATGGCATAAGATATGATTTAGGATCAATTCAATCCATGACTGTGTGTTCTGCTTAGAGTGTACTTTTGTAGTGTACTTTTTTCAGGGCTTGGGAGAAGACTGTAATTTCTGAAAACAAAACATGCAAACAAACAAAAATACCCAATCATAGATTCCTAATACATAGGTCAAGTCCAAATCTTGTCACTGCAAGTTGTGTGATCTGTGGCAACGTATTTATCCTCTCTGAACCTTAGTTCCCTTCTGTCTATGGTATTGATAAGAATGTTCACCAAATAACATTTTAGTGGGCTGCAAGAATCAAATGTGATAATTAGTCCACATATGTAAAAATTTTATTAAGATGGTATTTTAAGTTTACTTCATTTTTTATGTAATTGTATCAA
This sequence comes from Ursus maritimus, assembly GCF_017311325.1. Lineage (NCBI taxonomy): Eukaryota > Metazoa > Chordata > Mammalia > Carnivora > Ursidae > Ursus > Ursus maritimus. The sequence goes on along the minus strand of NW_024426774.1, from coordinate 40,684,311 downwards.
TTTCTTATAGAACCTAAGGAATCAATTATTTAGTAACTACTTATTTCATTTCTCTGACCCATTTCGCAAAAGATAAAAATGCTAATATATGGGGCGCCCGGGTGGCACAGCGGTTGAGCGTCTGCCTTCGGCTCAGGGCGTGATCCCGGCGTTATGGGATCGAGCCCCACATCAGGCTCCTCCGCTATGAGCTTGCTTCTTCCACTCCCACTCCTCCTGCTTGTGTTCCCTCTCTCGCTGGCTGTCTCTATCTCTGTCAAATAAGTAAATAAAAAAAAAAAAATGCTAATATGAATCTCTAACCTCCTAACCATCTAACCCTGTGTTTTGCTAAGAAATCACTCATTTTCCCAATGGGCACATTCCAGTGCTCTCTGTTCACAACTCCCTAAACTTCCTGAACCCATAGATTTGGAAAGGACTTTGTGGTTGAAATTTGAGTTCGTCTGTTTCAGCAGCATCACGCAGTTTAAAGACCAGATTTTACTTGACATTATTATATTAAGGACCATCAGAGATGTTTTCCATCATATTAAATCCACTTTTTTTTGCCAGAATTTGAAGTTTAATCCTGAGACCATTTTTCTGTACCTCTAAGAGCTGCTTGAATACCTGTCAGCCTCCTCCCAATCCCCAGAAGAAAGCACAGAGGCATCTTCATTGCATTTGAGCAGATGTTACTAAAATCCTACTCATAATGTAAGTGGATAGTAATGACATACGTACAGGGAGGGTGCCATTCATTCATTCTTTTGTTGATTATTGAAAAATAAAAGTTTTTTTTTTAAATTACTCTTGGTTTACATGATAAAATAAGTCTATATTCAGTTTAGAAAAAAATCTAACCATTGATAAATAAGAATAATGAAAAATCGCTTCAAAACTCATGCGCTCATCATGAAGCTTGATTAATATTCTTTCAGATATTTTTTTCTGTTTGTGGATATAGATAAGTGTATCCTATTCATTCTTTTAAATGCTATATTTTAGAAGAGTTTTATATTTGCAGAGGCATTGAGAAGATAGTAGATAATTCCCATATACTCCTTCATTAGTTTCTCCTAACATCTGACAGTAAGATAGTAAGGGCTGTATTAGTAAGATAATTCTAATATCTAATTCTAGATATCTGATCATCTGATATTCTAAGTATCTAATTCTAAGATAGAATTATCTTACTAATATTGTCACAATTAACGAACCAATATTGATATGTGATTATTAAATAAAACTGGGTTTACACAGATTTCCTTAGATTTTTTTTTAAGATTTTATTTATTTATTTGACAGAGAGAGAGACAGCCAGAGAGAGAGGGAAAATAAGCAGGGGGAGTGGGAGAGGAAGAAGCAGGCTCCCAGTGGAGGAGCTTGATGCAGGGCTCGATTCCATAACACCAGGATCACGCCCTGAGCCGAAGGCAGACGCTTAACGACTGAGCCACCCAGGCGCCCCAGATTTCCTTAGATTTTACCTAATATCTTTGTCTATTCCTGGATTCTATCCTGTCATGTCCCCTTAGGTTCCTTTCGGCTGTGGCAGTTTCTCCAAGTTTCCTTGTTTTTGAGGAACTTGACATAGTTGAGGAGTATTTTTCGAGTATTTTATAAGATATCCCCTATTGAAATTTGCCTGATGTTATTACTTTATGATTAGGTTCAGGTTATATGCTTTGGGCAGGAAGACCACAGAGATGAAGTAGCATTTTTCAAATCATATTTAGGATACGTACTATCAACATGATTTGCCACGATAGAGGTTTACTTTGATCCTGTGGCTGTGGTAGTGTTTTCAGGTTTCTCTACTGTAAAGTTACTCTTTCCCCTTTCTTCCAGGTACTCTTTGGACATAAGTTACTATGTGCAGCCCACACTTACAGACTAAGAATTTATGGTATTACCTCCTGGGGGGGTAGAATACCTACAGAAATTATTTGAAATTCTTCTGCATAGGACATTTGTCTCTTTTCCTCCCTCCCTCCCTTCCTTCCTTCCTTCCTTCCTTCCTTCCTTTATTTATTCAATTATTTATTTATATCAGTATGACTCCAAAATGTTCTTTTATCCTAAAGTTTATAATGCAATAGTTTTATTTATTTCAATGCTCAAATTGTTCTAGTTTTGCCCATTTAGAGGTCTTTCAGTCACCTCCTGTGACACTTTGTTGTAATTCCATCATCATTCTTATTATTAATTATTATTAGCACTTTCTTGCTTTCTGGCACTTCAAGATGCTTCATGCTCATCCTGTCTTATTTTCTTTCTGGGTCCTGTACTCAGTCATTTCTCCAAGAAGCCCTGGTTCCTTTTATTGAAGAATGGTATTGGAAACCATGATCTGGGTACTAGATTTGTTCATTGCTATGGGTATGTTGTTTCTTGTTGGCCTTTTCAGCTAACAGAGTTAGAAAATACATATGTGTGTAGACTAGCTCACATGCATATACATAAACATATATTTCTATATGTAACCATCTGTATCAATATTAAGATAAACATGAGTTTACATTATCTCCAACTCTATTTTTTTTTTTTACCACCTGGATTATTCTAGCTTCCTCTTCTTGCTAATCTGTAAAAACTCCCAGTCTTACCATCTGTGATTCACTATAAATTGTTCAGTTCCAGTATTAGTAGCAGAATTGTTTCAGTATCCAATAGGAAACTTTATTAACTAGAGTGCACTACTTATGTGTAGTTCCTTTCATCTTCAATCTTATAAACTCCACTTGTGCACAAACTTACTTAAGTCAGTACCTTCCCCCCACCCTCTTCACTTAGGTGGTTTCACATGTTTTGTAATTCAGTATAGATTCTTTTGTGACAGTCTACATTCCTTCTTGGGAACCCCCATCAAACATAATTTGTTTTTAATGTATACACATTGTTTCACTCTTTGTACTATAGTTTTTAAGGGTTTAAAAAATACATAATTTCTTGTGTCTACCCTTGCAGTATCATGCAGAATGTTTTCACCACTCCACGTCCTCTGTGCTTCACCTGTTTAGCCCCTCCTTCCACCTGAACCCATGGGAACCACTAACTCTTCACTGTCTCTAGAGATTTTCCTTTCCAGAATGTCATACAATTGGAATTACCAGTATGTAGCTATAACAACCTGTCTTTTACTCAGCAATACGCATTAAGTTTCAGTGATGCATTTTCATAGCTTGATAGCTTATTTCTTTTTATTGTTGAATACATTACATTGTATAGATGTACCGCAGTTTGTTCATCCAGTCACCCCTTGAAGGGCATCTTGGTTGCTTCCAGCTGCTGCAAACATTCACATGCAAAATTCATGTTAACATTTTCTAATTAAGGGAATGAATACCTCTGATGGGATTGCTGGATCCCATCATAGGTAAAAACTATGTTTAGCTTTGTAAGAAATTCTCAAGCAGTCTTCAAAGTGGCATTGCCATTTGTGTGCCCATCGGCATTAGCTGAAAGGTCCTTTTGCTCTGCATCTGCAACCAGCACTTGGCATTTAAAAAAATAATAATTTTAGCCATTGTAATTGGTTTATACTAGTATTGTTTCAATTGGCAATCCCCTAATAACAAATGATTTAAAATTATATTTTTAATTATAAAAAAGGCATATTTGTCGCAAGAAATTATAGATATTATATCTCTCTATTTCTATCTCTAACTATCTGTATTACCATCACCCAAGAAGTCAATGTTATAATTTTGGTATATATACTTTTGCACATTTTTAATGTATTTATAACATAAATATAATGGATTTGTGGCCTGAGCTTTGATTTGGTCATTTAATCTTGAACCATTTCCATCAAGCCTAGCAGAATTTACTCAATGGCTTTATTGTGTGATTGTCATTGTTCTTTATGTTCCTACCAAAGGTCTTTACCACTTTTCTTGTCAGTGTTTTCATCTGTTTTTATTGATTGGAGAAGACTAATGGAAAGCCTTGTTTAATGTTACCGCTTTCTGCTAGCATAATCAAAGAAGAAAAACATTTCTGGCGTGACAAAAATTTAATGCTAAAATACACAGAGAACTACACCAAGTTTATACACTAAAGAATAAGCAGCCGAGAGAACAAACCATCAAGTTCTTCCTTGCAGCCATTCATACCATTTACAGCTTATAAATTTGAGGCTAGAAAAGATGCAACATTGAAAAAGTCTGGCACCTTATAAAACTTTCCAAAGAGAAGAAGGAAGTGAAAACTGATCATAATTGCTGCAATTTTCTTTTATCTAGCTGTTAGAGGTTTCGTTTTGTTCAGTTATTTTCCCCAGGATAATAAGGCAAACAATTATAAGGGTAGGAGAAAGAATTAATTTATTTCATAACTACAGAAAAGCCCTACTAAATATTTTATCATTCAAATTACTTATATGTAAAGTTCCCCCCCCTAAAATAAATGTATCTTTACTATTATAATTTTTAAAACTTGGTAAAAAAATACCTATCTCTACATTTTTATGTTGCAAAGTATACTTAATAAATAATTCCAGGATGATTGATAGATGATCAAATTAAAGAAAAAGAGTTCTAAACAAATTATGTTAAATCATAAAGTTATCATCCCTCAATTAATGTAGATTCAATAGTCGATATTTTTAAAAGTAATTTTTTATATTTGATTTTAATTTTTCAAAATCACAAATGAAGTGGTATCAAAGTCCATATCAAAGCTAGCAAGAAAAAAATATAAAGAAACAATTTCCCATTTCCATTAGATTCTTTTATGTTCTAAACAGTGAACAGATAGTTGTTCACAGATACTTCCTCATAATGAGGATATTCACAGAAATTTTAGTACTTTTCTGTCAAAAATGTTTATGAATTCTTGGTAGAAGCAATTCCTGATGCTATGTTATCAATTCTATTTTGAAATACTTGGTCAAAGTCTTAAGAAAATTATGGTAATAGAGATCTTAAAACCTGTCCTTCTCTGTGTTATAATAAATATACTTTTTTGGTATGTATCACAATCTCTGAAATGTAACATACATAATTAAAGGGTCTCACTAATTGTAATGGTTCCCTTTTAAATATTACTGTAGATATCCCCAAATGTATTCAACTATTCTCTTATTATTCATTGTTACCAGTATTTCACTATTAGAACGGTGATGTAGCACACATATAAACAGGATCTTTGTGCATACATTCGAGTATATTAAATTACAGTGAATAACTACACTTGAATTATTGGGACAAAGAATATCATATTTTTTAAAAGATTTTATTTATTTATTCGACAGAGAAAGAGAGTGAGAGAGGGAGCACAAACATGGGGGAGGTGTAGAGGGAGAAGCAGGCTCCCTGCCTAGAGCAAAGAGCCCAAGATGGGGCTGATCCCAGGATGCTGAGATCATGACATGAGCCAAAGGCAGACGCTTAATGACTGAGCCACCCAGGCGCCCCGAGAATATCATATTTTATAGATATGGCCAAATCGTTTTCCATAAGTTCTTTATGAGCCTACATTTGCATCAGCCTTATATTTGAATACTGTTTCTACATGACCAGTCAACATATAGGATGTTATTGCTAGTTTAAATGGTTTCAAATTCAGTGGAAAAATTATATCTACTTCTTTTTTTAAAAAAAAATACACATTTCCTTAACATTATAAAAAAAGTAAGCATATTTTTCAAAAGTCTACGGGTCTTTTACATTTCTTCTCTGAATTGCTGAGTTATACCCTGTGTATATATCTAGTTTTCTTGTCTTTTTGTAATTTCTGAAACTTATTTTGTTATGGATATTTATTATTTTCAAAAAACATATCCCAAGTTCTTTCTTCTAGATCATTTCTTGTTTAAAAAATTATCTTGATGTCGGGGGCACCCGGGTGGCTCAGTGGTTAAGCGTCTGCCTTTGGCTCAGGGCGTGATCCCCGCGTTATGAGATCGAGCCCCACATCAGGCTCCTCCGCTGGGAGCCTGCTTCTTCCTCTCCCACTCCCCCTGCTTGTGTTCCCTCTCTCGATGGCTGCCTCTCTTTCTCTGTCAAATAAATAAATAAATAATCTTTAAAAAAATTATGTTGATGTCAGATGTAAAGAATGTTTGTTTTGCCTTTTATTGCTGACATCTGTCGATCTTTCCATTTTGTTTTATATGCTCTATACCTTTATACATGATGTGGTTTGAAGTTGTAGTTCAGAGCCAACAGTCAAGAAAGAATTCTCAAGACGTCTTTTGGTGCAAAAAGGTCATTTTATTAAAGCACAGGGGACCTGTGGGCAGAAAGAGCTGCACTGGGGTCATGAGGAGTGGCTGATTATATACTTTCAAGTTGGGAGGGGATTAGAAGTAGTTTAAGTCTGTAAGGAATTTTGGAAGCAAGGTTTCCAGGACCTTGAGGGGGCTAGCTATTGTTGGGAAAAGGTCATTTATTACTGTCTCATAAAACCTTGGTCATGAGACGCTACAGATGTATATCGATGGGTCATGGGCTTGGGGAGTGATTGCCAACATACATCTTGGGGCTATAGAGATAAAGCAAGTTTCCGAAGTAATTTTTATATGTTAAAGTAGACTTGCAGGATCCTGGGGGGTTGGGATAATGTTAAAAGCTAAGATTGCCTTTTGCCCTGAGCAAACTATTAACATAGAGACAGCTGAGTTCCTGAAGGAATGTCACTATGCCTGACTTGTGAATGGGCTGATAAGTAGTAAGGAAATTTATTTATTTTTTCTTTTCCTTTGTTTCCCACATTAACACATTGTGTCTAATTTTTATATCTTTAATCTATCAAAGATTTTAACATATATTAGATTTTTATTTGTAATACATGTTATGTGAAGTATTATTTAAGGAAAATTTTTCATATAGAGAGCCACTCATCCCAGCAGTTTTAAATGCAGTTATTTTTTTCTTTAAGTGATCATATATGAATTCACGTGCAAGACAATATTCCCATTTATGCATACTTGTTTCTGGCCCTGTTCTGTAACAACATACCATTTATTTCCTGTATTATTTAAAAAGTTTTAAAAAAGTGTTGGAATTTGATGACTCCACTTTTTCTTTTTTAAAGATTTTATTTATTTATTTGAGAGAGAGAGAGAGAGCAAGTGGGCAGGAGCAGGAGGAGGAGGAGAGGGAGAGGGAGAAGCAGACTTCCCACTGAGGGTGGAACCCTACACAACTGAATCCTGGGACCCTGAGTTTGGGACTGGAGCCTAAATCAGAGACTTAACTGACTGAGCCACCCAGACGCCTCTTTTATTTATTTTTTTAATTAAGGGAAGATATGCTGGCCTTATAAATAAAACAGATTGGCAATCAGCAAAACAGTGGAGACCATCACACCTCAATTCTTCCTACATTATATTTTATTTTCTTATAATTGAGTATAATCCAAGATTCACCACTTCAGCCTTTTCTGGGACTTGTTTTGTGTTCCTAGGAAGACAGATTTGCTCTTGTATACATTAGATAAAAAGGGAGTCACAGAATTAATTCGAAGTAAAAGGAGACTCTGATTTTGAATGCCTATTTAATAGAGTCCTGATGATTTTTCAAGGACATACAAAATTCAGAATGTGTCTTTCTGTGTCTTCTTTTTGTTTTGTCTCTGTCTTTGCCTCTGTCTCTTGGTCTTTGTGAGATGACTTTTTTGTTTGTTTTGTAATTTACTTTTTAATATAAGTCATAAACTTTGTTGATGATGGAAAATGGCGGGCATGATTTTTTTTTTTTTTTTCTTATTTGCTAACCAATTCTCTTTAAATTATCCTAACTTCATGGTACATTGATGTTTTGATTTCTGGTAGGGAAAAGTTATGCTCACTCCCATCTCATTTATCTTTATTAAATTAGTATTTATTATTTTTTGACAATTCCTCTTTTAGATTACATTTAGAATAGTTTTTTTTTTTTTAAATCTATTTTGAGTGTTTGAGTGTAGCTTATTCATGGAAAAGACTTTGACAATTTGAGTCATGATATCCCAGACCATGATGTAGATATATATTTATTTAGGTGTCAGTTTAAGACCTTTGAAAAATTTGATAGTTTTTGTATATGCTTTTCATCCATTTCTTATTGAATTATTCAGAGTTTCTTTAGAATTATAATTTGTATTATTAGTGATCCTTTTTGGCTATTATACATGTGTAGTTATTCTGGCTATTTAGGAGACTATATGTATTTTTTATATGTTAATCTTATGTGGAAGCCTTATATTTTACTGTCAGTATTTTTTGTGTTTGAATGTCTTCCATGAATGTTTTTGGTAGCAAACCATGTTGTTTGCAACTATTTATTCTATTATTCTTGTCATTTGTCTTATTAAATCAGTTAGAACCCCCATGGTACTTTTGCTTAGTGCAGATAATAGTGAACATTCTGGTTTTGTCTATGTTTATTTGTGTGTGTGTGTGTGTGTATGCGTGGTCTAATTCAATATATTTTCTTTTTATTTTCTTTTTCTTTTTTTTTTTTTTACTTAAGTATAGTTTACTCACAATGTGGCATTAGTTTCATGTACAACTATGTACATGTACACCATCGTGATTCAGCATCTCTGTACATTATGCTATCTATACTCACCACAAGTGTAGCTACCATCTGTCATCATGCAACACTATTACAGTGTCATTGACTATATTCCCTAGGCTGTGCCTTTTATTCCCATGACTTATTCGTTCCATAACTGGCAACCTATATCTCTCAGTTCCCTTTGCCTATTTTGCCCTTCCCACCAACCCTCTCCTTTCTGACAATTATCAATTTATTCTCTACATTTATAGGTCTGATTATCCTTTATGTTTGTTTGTTTATTAATTTGTTGTTTTGTTTTGTTTTTGTTTTTAGATTCTACATATAAGTGCAATTATATGGTATTTGTCTTTCTCAATCTGACTTATCTCACTTAGCATAATACACTCTTTGTCCATCATTCTGATCTTATTTTTAACTGTAAAATAAATACTTTAGTAGTTTCACTGTATTAATTATTTTTTAAGGTTTTGTAGGTTTTTTATAGGTTTTTTTTTTTTTTTAATCTTATTTATTTGACGGAGAAAGCACAAGCAGGGGAAGCAGCAGCCAGAGGGAGAGGGAGAAGCAGGCTCCCGTCTGAGCAGGGAGCCCAATGCGGGGCTGAATCCCAGGTTCCTGGGATCATGACCTGAGCTGAAGGCAGAGGCTTAACTGACTGAGCCACCTCGGCACCCATTTTTTCTAGGTTTTTATACTTAACTTGTGCTTTTTTTTTTTTAATCACAACTTAATGTATAGCTGAAAATTATTTTACAGCATCAAATAATGAAACCATAGTGTTATCAGGGGGGTGGGGGGTTGGGTTAGCCCGGTGACGGGTATTAAGGAGGGCACATATTGCAATGAGCAGTGGATGTTATACGCAAACAATGAATCATGGAACACTTCATTAAAACTAATGAAGTACTGTATGATAACTAACATAACATAATAAAAATAAATAATTAATTAATTAATTTAAAAAATATGGCAAATGAAGAAACAAGGAGCCAGGACTATCATCCTAAAAGCAAGAGAAAGGATCTGCTTTGTTTAATTTTGTTTAATATTTATTCAGTGACTTCCTAGTATAATATTAAAAGCCAAAAAATTCAGGGGCGCCTGGGTGGCACAGCGGTTAAGCGTCTGCCTTCGGCTCAGGGCGTGATCCCGGCATTGTGGGATTGAGCCCCATATCAGGCTCCTCCGCTATGAGCCTGCTTCTTCCTCTCCCACTCCCCCTGCTTGTGTTCCCTCTCTCGCTGGCTGTCTCTATCTCTGTCGAATAAATGAATAAAAAATCTTTAAAAAAAAAAATGCCAAAAAATTCAAATTCAGAACCCCTACCCTTAAGGAATGTATATAGTATTTCAATTTTAATTGAGTATGGGCTGAAATACAGGGCATTTGTCTAAGCCTTCATGATTTTATAAACTTCCAACAGAATCATTGTCATGAAAGATTAAAATAAGGAAATACCAAAGGATTCTAATTTAGCTATTTTACTCATAAGTAGCTACTTCCAAACTAACATTTAGACTGAAGTCAAATAAATCCTTAGCACTTTACTAGCCACAACAAAAACATGTGTAGGGTTATCATTTGATTCAATTAATTATGATAATATATCAGTTGATCTATTAATTATTATATTCCTAGGACAAACTCTACTTGGTCATGATACTTTATACTTAATTATAATTAGGCTTCATATGCTAAGGCTTTAATTAAATTTATAATTTACTTTAAAGTAATGATACTTTGGGGCGCCTGGGTGGCACAGCGGTTAAGCGTCTGCCTTCGGCTGAGGGCGTGATCCCGGTGTTATGGGATCGAGCCCCACATCAGGCTCTTCCACTATGAGCCTGCTTCTTCCTCTCCCACTCCCCCTGCTTGTGTTCCCTCTCTCGCTGGCTGTCTTTATCTCTGTCGAATAAATAAATAAAATCTTAAAAAAAATAAATAAATAATGATACTTCATAATATCATGACATACAGATTAATTTTATGTTTACCTTGTCCAACTGTGGGTTTTAGGGTTACCGTACCATCAAGGACTGATTTGGAAAGTTATCTATCTTTTACTGTGATCTCAGAAAGTTTACATATCATAAGAAATATTTTTTAAAGTTTGGTAGAATTCATCATAATATATTTGCCTGATTTGGAGGTAGGTTGTTGATAGCCTTTAAAGTATTTTTAAGTCTATGGAATCATCCCTTCTGTTTCTGTAATTATTCTTGAGTAATTTTATGCTATATGATGCCTCCCCCAAAAAAATTAGTCAAGATTTCCAAATTTATAATTTTGTAAATTTTCTATGTATCTGTGTTATGCTACTCTGTCATTCTTTATCTGGTATATATTGTTATTTTTAGTGATTTGTATTACCCTTTCTGAAGATATATATGTATATCTTTCTCTCACCCAGCGTAAACTTTGTTATTATCTGTCTGGTTCATCATTTTCTTTATCTTTATTAATTCATTTTTTTTCCTGGTATTTATTGTGATGTTCTTTTCTTCTTGTTTAAGCTTACTTGTTAATTTATTTTCAGTCTCTCTTATATTCTAGTAACTTTTTAAAGATATGCCTCATCTTCCAACTTATTTCTTAGCCCAATTCTCTGTTTTTATTGTGCAGTGCTCTCACTGTAATTCATTTTCAGAGAGTCCATAAATCATTTCTTTTCTCATTAACCTAGGAAATGCATTTAAAAAAAAAGGTTTGTGTGTGTGCATGTGTGGTGTCAGTGATCTTAGGCTGAAAACAGCACTATGTATTTTAAATTGTATAGCTTTAGAAAACCTAGCTCTAAAGTTTCAGAGTTTTAATCAAAAAATAATAATCAAAAACAAATTGCAGTTTTTCATTTTGTCTCTTTCCTGGTCTTACATTAATAGCTATTCTAAATAGTGGAATGGTCTTAGAAAATAATCATTTTTAACTCTATAGTCTGAAAATAATAGAGAACCAAAAGTTACCAAGATAGCCAGTTGTCCCTCAGAAGTGATGTGTGGATAAACACTTGCTACTCCAATTAAGACATGTACTGGCATGCTTTCTAAGTATGGTTTGCTACTCCATGGAACTGAATTAGCTCAGTCTGAGGACTGTTGTCAACCAGTAGGGTGCTGCCCTCTGACACTAATCCTGAGACGCAGTTAAGAACAGGAAGAGAGTTTTCTGGTAAAAATTTAAAATCTTCTATATTCTGCTAACAGTTTTTTCTAAATGTTTAAATTTATTTGTATAAGAGGCTTACAGTAGTAAGCCTCTGATATTACTCTGACTATAATTTAAGTGTACATAAAATAACTTTTTATAAGCTTCTCCTACAAATTATTCATATGGCTTTATCTTTTATCAAGAGTATCAAAGAGTTGACATGATTTATGTTTTTGTATGTATTTCTTTGGGTATATATGCTAGGTCACACCATTTCAGGGTATCATTGATCCACCTCCTACTTCTCTGATTATTATTTTCACTTTTCTTCTCTAGTGTGTACACAAAAATCTACTTCTTAAAATGTTCATAATAACATACTACTTTTTATCAATTTTTTCCATATTGAAAAAAATTTTTTTTCAGAGAAGTGGTCTTATGGTTTCTTAATACTTATAGTAAAGGAGGCTAGGTTTTAAAGTGTTTGATTGATTGACTGATTTGTGATTGGGATACAATCACATATGATTGACATGTAATTAAAGTGTATTTTTAAGGTGTATTCTACAGCCACACTTGATTGAGCCAAAGTGTTGTTAACAGAATAACAAAATAACACCCCTCCCCAGTTACTCACTCTTTGCTGTAACTAACTATTGTTACAGTTGGTGAAGCAAATTCACCATAGTTAATTGTTTCAGGCTAGTGGATCTCATACTTGATTGTGTATATTGGAATTACCAGAGATTTTTAAATACCCTGATACGCAGGAAAAACTTCAGGCTAATGAAACAAGAATCTTTGGGGATAGGACCCAGCCATCAGTAGTTTTTAATGATTTCTAGGTGATATAAGATGCTGGCAAATTTGAGAATCACCGTGCTATTTCCTAAATCTCAAATCTCATCCAGGGATAAATATGTCTTTAGAAAAGTAGGTATGTGTGTGTGCGTGCCTAATCATTTGATCCCACATAATATCCCTAACATTGCAACTCACATAGTGTAAATTTTAAAATTTTGTTTATTTAAGTGCCCTTATATATTGCATATTAGAGTTTGGGGAGAGGGCAGATGGGTAAGAAATTGTGGATATTGTGAGTGCATTATTTTCCAGATCACAATGGATAAGTAACATCTGTGTGCTTTAGAAAATTATAAAGAGTTAGAGAAGGGGGGAAATGAGAATGTCTTTACTCTAGAGAAGCCTGAAAGACACTACCACAACAAAGTGATCCAGGTTAATATCAACAATGAAATAATATTGATACAATGAGATGAAAATGAAATTTACCTTTGTAGTCTTTCCCCTCAAAACATATAACCCAAGTCTAACCATGATAAAAACATTAGAAAAATCTCAATAAATGGACATTTTACAAGATATTTGACCATAACTCCTCAAAAGGTCATCAAAAACTAGGAAAGTATGAGATGCTGTCACAACCAAGAGGACTCTAAAGAGACATGATGACTAAATGTAATGTGATATCCTGAATGGGATCCTAGGCAAGAAAATGAATATTAGTTAAAACCTAAGAAATCTAAATAAAATATGGGCATTAGTTAACAACACTACATCATTATTGGTTCATTAATTGTAACAAATGCACTGTGCTAATAGATGACACTACTGTGGGAAGTCTCTATTATTCTTCTAATTTTTCAGTAAATCTTAAATTCTTATTAAATAAAAAGTTCATTTAAAGAAAAGAGCTACAGAATATGTTGGGGAAGAATTATTTCATCCACCCTTCAAGGTCCTTCTAGCTGGACTAAGAATCAAATTAACATGAGACTGATAAACAGAAGAAAATCAAATTTAATAGCATATGTATGGGAAATCCACAGAGACATGAAAATTACAAAAACAGTGAGGCAACATGAGCTAAGGAGAAGGCTGGGAATCTGAGAATATAAAAGGGAGAAATACCATTGACAGGAAGGTGAAAAAAGACGTTTAGAAAAGGAAATTTTTCCTATTATGTAGGTAAATTTCTTAGGTAAAGAGGAATCTCTATTAATAGCTTTCTTCCTGCTCTAATCAGGCATTGGGGGGGGAGGGGATCGTAAGGAGCTTTTTCTGAATCTGCTGGGTTTTGATAGCTTTTAACTCGAGATAATGTTCATAACAAAGTGGCCCATTGTGAGGTGACCTACCCATCACCCACATTATGAAAGTGGTATAAAGATCAGTTTTACTTGTGAGATTAATATGAAATTATGAAATTGCTTATTCTCTATATATCACTGAATATAGTGATGGCACTGGAAACTTTTACTAATTAAAAATATCTACCAGGTCTGCTATGCCAAAGACTTCCTCTGGGTTTCATCATTCTTTGGCTTAACTAGTACTTGTAATTATTGTCGTGTGGATGATTTCCTAATCTATATGTCTCCAGCCCTGCTTTCCCATGTAATATCCCAAATCATATTTCCTTCTGCAAATTTCTTTATAGATTTATTTATCAGATATTTGCAGAACAGTAAAGTACTAGGAATTGTGCAAATCACTATGCCCCACTATCTTATCTAAAATGAATTTGTTATTCCTCTTTCCTTCCCCCCCGAAAATTCTGTAACCCTCAAAATGTCAATTTTTCAACTTCAGAGTTTAAATTAAATATATAGTATTATTCAAATCCTGTAGTTAGAAAAATAACAATTCTTATTGACTTGCCCGTAAAAATATTTCTATAACTTTTCATTCTCATGGACATCATCATCAACATTCTATGTGTGTTTTACTGACACTTTCTTTAACCCCATCAATCAACCCAGTAATCTCTACCTTTAGTATAGTCTCAAACTTCATAATCACATTCTTTCCACAAACAACCAGCAATGATTCCCTGTTTCCTGGCAAAACAAGGAAGAATTTTGGAATGTGGTATTCAAGGTCTTTCATATTCTAGCTCAAGCTATCAATATTATTTCTTATTTTCCATAACATAAATGTCTTGCTCTGAAAGTTAGCACTTTATTGTCAAATAAACTTCTTGCTTTCATTCCTGTTATTGTGCCTTTTTGTCTTTCTTTTAATTTCACAGCTAAATCTTCCACAAAATAATGGTTCTTTTCCTACCCCTGTGGTTTCTTCACTTGCCTTTTTTCATCAAAACTCTAAATATTTTCTAGCATAAATAAGATAATTTAGCCTAAATATGTTGTACCTTATTCTAGATGTTACTCAAATTTGAATATAATCTTTTTGAAAACAGATGTTGTTTTAAATGATTTTCAAATATCTGTCCCCCTCCAAGGAATTCTCTATGAAAATTTAAATACCTCAGGGAGACATAAATAATTGTGAATAAATTAACATGCATTTATACTCCACCAGGGACATTTTTTTTTGTTTTTAGAGTAGTTAATAGATCCCAGAGGGAATGAGAAGTTAAATTGGCAAGAAAAAGTCCAAAGATGTGGGAAATCTATGGACAGCAATGGAAGACCAGAGTGGGAGACTCTGACAACCAAGTCACTCAGCTGACAATTCAAGGCATTCATGAAAGTAGGAAAACTAGTTGAGGAGATATTGAGCATCATTCTTATGTGGTGTCTTGTGAAAATATGAAATGTTAGTCTGTAGAACCTGTCCAACCATTAAAGGATAAAATACATTGACTCCAACCCTTGTAGTACTCCTGACCAGATGTGTTCCCTTTGTCATCAAATATTCAAGTTTCCTAACTACCGAAGAGAGAGGAACGGACAGGTCTCTCATATCTGAAGAATCCAATGGAGATTGCTAAATTTATTTATCCTAATCTGGGAAGTACTGCCTACATGGAAGCAGATAACCTACTCTCTACTGGGGAACTGAACTACTTCACTGTTGCATATATATATATATATATATTTTTTTTTTTTCTTACGTGCAAATGAAACATCTATACCTGAAGCTGTCTAAAAGACCACATGGATTCCCTTTAGAATACCATATTGACTCCCATTAGAGAGAGTAAATAAAATGAAAAAAAAAAGTGGTATAGATTTTGAAGAAAAAAATCTGCTGTTATCTTGCATTTGCATTTGATACCCAAATGCATTTGGTGCCCAAAACTTAATGACTTGAAGGCATTTTCTTAATATCGAAATGGTGGTTTATATTCAGTGAATTTTTTGATAAATCTAGCTTCATTTAACAAGCCATTAAAAAGACCTAATATACATGAGGGATAAGGATGTCACCAAGAAAACAGGCAAGGATCTCAATAAAATATGAACCCCAAATTACTGGCACTAGGTACTTTTTATCAATAAGAAGAGTAGGTTCTGACGTTATTATTCAAAGCTTATAAATAAAGAGACAGTTCTACAGAGTAATATACTCCAATTTTAAAACTTTTTCCATTTAAATCTAGTTAAGCATTTTTTTTTAAGATTTTTTTTAAATTTATTTATTCGACAGAGAGAGAGACAGCCAGTGAGAGAGGGAACACAAGCAGGGGGAGTGGGAGAGGAAGAAGCAGGCTCATAGTGGAAGAGCCTGATGTGGGGCTCGATCCCATAACGCCGGGATCACGCCCTGAGCCAAAGGCAGACGCTTAACCACTGTGCCCCCCAGGCGCCCCTAGTTAAGCATTTTTGTACTGATCCTGTAGTGAAAGCTTTATTGTCCACTGGAAAGAGTATTTGGAAATATTTGGAATTATTTAAGACTAAGTATGATGAGTGAGCCCATGGTGGGAGAATCAGTCAGCAGTCTTCTGAATAGAAAGTAAATGAGGACACCAGGCATCTTGGAAGAATTAAGAACATGCTTCAAGGAAACAGAGTAACAGATAAAATATGGGGAAGAAAGATATGGTTGACTTATTTAGGTCTTGGAAAGTTGTGAGAAATAACTCTGCAGATACAGCTAACTAGAATAGTAAGAGTTTAAGTTGAAGATCCTGAGGATCAATCTGGTAAACTATTATGAAAGAAGGAACAATAAAGGAAAATTTTTGGTCATTGATGTTAAAATCCAAAGTCAAATATCCATAGTATTCTCATTTGGAAATCTCCTATTTAATTGGAAATGGATAATAAGGTTCACAAGTAAAGAAAANTATATATATATATATATATAGTCTATTCAAGGCATTAATTTGTTAAAGGAATTTCAAGTAAATTAAAGTCAAGCAGATAAAAAAGATAAAAAATCTTTATTATGCTGAGTATTTTCTGTTTGCTCCCTATGTTTGTTGAGAGGACAGTATGTATAGGCTACATCAACATTCTCTTTATCTGTCCTTCTGTTCTACAAAGAATGAGGAACAATATTTGCAAAGAGTTTGAATGATTGGGAAGAGAGGTGAGGGGGATCATGATAATTTGCCATGATTTCAAGGTTCCTGAGAGATGCAGACTGGGAAGTTCCACTCACATTGTGAAAAGTATCAGTATCTGTTGGCAGGGAGTATAAAATAGTGATAAACCTATTATGTTAGCTAGAAATATTATTTATTACAAATAACTGCTATATGATGAAGTGTTAATTAAAGGAGAGTTGTGCCCCATTACTCGAAATTGATATCAGTGACTGAGTGTCTGTGGTTATAGTGTTATAGAATATACATTTGATTTCAGTCATATACATGACTTAGAGATGATGAGTAACTTTGATATCAATATAAACACACACTTAAAATGGAAATGCAGTATTTTATTTAAGCCAAGGCAAAAACAGAAGTCTCAAACAATCAATTTAATTGAATGCTATCCCAAGCTTCTTGTGGTCTAATCACTCTTCCATACAATGTAGAATTCCCTTCTAAAATACCTTTAATAAATTAGTTTTCTTATTCACTTAAGATATTTAATTTATAAATAAATGGTTATTTCATAAACTGTGGAAATCCACTATTAGCAGATTTCATTGATAAAACTCTTCCTCTTAAGGAAATGAAATCTGGTACTATGAAATGCCTACATAGGGATCCATTTGGCTGTCTGTAGCCACATGGTACAAATGTACATGACAGCAGGCCACTATATATAAAAAGGTGCTATTTGAATACCCGTATTTAGTTAGCTCAAGCTGCTATCACAAGTCCATGTACCATGGACTGCATAGTTTAAACAGCAAACACTTATTTATCATAGTTCTGGAGACTGGAAGTCCAAGGTCAGGGTACTATCTGTGTTTTCTGGTGAGACTCTCCCTGGCTGGTAGACTGCCTCCTATTAGCTGTGCTAATATGGCTCTTACTCTTTTTAAAAGGGCACTAATCCCATTATGAGAGCCCCACCTTCTAACCTTATCTAACCCTAATCGCCTCCAAAGTTCCCATCTCCCAATGCCATCAAATTAGAGGGTAGGGCTTCAATATGTGAATTTGAAGGAGACATGAACATTCAGTCCATAGCAATCTAAAATGAGTTTAATTCATACTTTTTTGTTTGAATGTTACAGTTTTAAACACCACTTTCATTGCATTTATGAGCTCAGAAAACCACGTTGGTTTGTTAGCATGACTCTAAAAATGCCATGCTTACAATTTAAGTTTTCAGTGGTTAAAACTTTTTTTTGACATCAATTGAATTATTGCTTCTGAAAATCTGAGCATCATATTGCATTGCTTTTATGATGTTTACATATTTCTTTTTGGTTTACTTAAACTTGTGGCCAAAATGAAATTCTCCAGATGTTGTTCAATGGCTGCCAAATTAGTTTAGTTTAGTTTTTCTGAATCAAGTAATTTATTGAGAAGAACTGCGAAGACTTAAAGAGCTACTTATTTCTATTTATTCTTTAAATGATCCTGCCTTGCCCGTGTAAATTTGCATTGAGAATTCAATTAAAACTATAGCAGATGTCTATCCGGTGCCCCTGGAATTTATATCTGCCACCTCCTGCTTACCTGCTTTGCCCCATTTCTTTTCTTTTTTTTCTTTTTTTCATTTTTTTTCACTTACTTAAGTAAAACACCTTCCCCCAACTTATCTTAAATTCTTAAAGATTCAGAATACTGTTGTGACTAATCCATGTATGCTTGATTTTTCTGTCTTCTTGGTAGACTAGTTTACTTAGATAACAGATTTTTCTCCCCCACAGCCAGCAGAACCATGTAATTTCATTCCACTTGGTTTTGATCATTTCAAAACACTTGAGAATGAAAGACAGTACTATGGATGATTACTCTAGGGCAAAAGGCATGAACTGGAACTATCCCTCATAAATTGGTTGGTGTGGTTACACTCTAAAAGCCCAATCCTCACTTGATAATTTAAACAAATGAAAGGGTTTTTTTCTAGATTTTCTGCCATAAAGACACATTTTTGTTATCAAGAAAATAATATTATTAAAAATAATACTCATTCTTGAGATGAGAGTAAAATATGCTTACTCCTAATAGGAACCTACTGAGTTATGTGAAACAATATTTGATCCTCACTAATATTTACTTTTGTGTTTTACCTATGAGAAAATCCACCTTCTAAAATGGTTAGTCTAATTCTGCCTGTATTTTTTTTTTTAATCAGATAAATAGTGTTTAGAGGAACATTAAAAGCTAAATAGAACTTATACTCGATTCTTAATCTGATTACAGGGCATTCTTTTTTTCACATTAATTGGCATTTGATAATATATGCGTTTAATATAAGCTTTTATTTATAAAGATTTCTTTGCTTCCCAGGTTTATTATTGTAAGATGTTCCTCTTCCCCATTTTTTTACTTTCTTAATGGTTTATATAAGTATTCTTCTGTGGTGAAAAAATTGAGAAACACAGTATTTTAGGGCAAGTATAATTGCATTCCTATATTACCAGAGGTTCCTATAGAACCAACAAAATTACATGACAGGTAAGACAGGGGACCTGAAGTTTATTTTTTAGATGACCATAACTACTTAACACACTTTTTCATTAATATCCATTTCTCATTCCAACAGTTTGGAGTCAATGCTACTATAAACAATAGATAATAGTATATAAGTTCCTTTAATATAGATATATTGTATATAATGTAGGCATTCACAGCAGTTATATGAAGTGCAGTACCAGTAGCATTACCTGGACAGAGTAGCCAAGCTCCCTGCTCTCAGAACCCAGGAGAGTATCTGGCTCCCAATGATAATACCTGATAGAAATAGGGCTTCTTTCAAAAAGCTTAATCTCCCCATCTTTAGGGATAGTATTTTCTTATCTTCCTCACAACGTAGGCATTAGATACAGCAACAGCAAAGTTAGGAGGTAAATGTATTTTATTTTAATTAATTAAGTATTTAAAGTTTTGTTTTGTTTTGTTTTTAATAATCTCTACACCCAACGTGAGGCTCAAACTCACAACCCAGAGATTAAGAGTTGCATGCTTTTCCAGCTGAGCCAGCCAGTCACCCCAGGGAGGTAAATATATTTTCAGAAATCGTTGACAGAATTAGACTGACTTCTGATGACTACAAACTTTATGATACTGCTTAATTCTGAATATTGAAATATTAAATAAGCTTCATTTTATTATTTAAGAAAGTGATTTAAATCATTTTCATTTAACCAAAAGGAGTAGAACTTAGAAGATATTAGGATTATTTGCCCTATTATTAAATAAGACATATACTTCAATTCTTCTGTATATTCTTCCATTTCAAATAATCCAAAAACATAAAAAATAAAAATAAAACACATACACAAAGCAAAAACTTTAATTAAGCTTTCATTATACCTGCCAAAAATAAAAATGCACAGTTTAGAGGAATCAGAAGGAAAAAATAAATTCTGAGTGTATATAACTAATTACCTCCCTCATGGACTAGGTGCTTGTCTTAGAATACAATTTCTACTGGTATTTCACTTGAAATTCAGAATCAGCTAAGCCATTTGGCGGTAATCAAGGGTTCTTTTTTGTTTTTATTTATTTATTTATTTATTTTTTAAGTAGGCTCCAACATGGGGCTTGAACTCATGCCCCTGAGATCAAGACTCAGATGGTTAATTGACTGAGCCACCCAGCCAACTACTCTTTGTAAAGTAGGTGAATGCTAAAGCTCTATAGTGCTCTCTATTCTACTGCCTCTAACATCAACATGATGGTGTTATAATCATTGAAGACTGAGATGAGCGAACACTCATCTCAAATAAGAGCCTACATGACAGAGGTATGCAGAAGATGTATAAAAATTTAAGCTAAGCACTGTTAAAGTTTAGGTGGTCTTGGTTTCAAATACGGGAGAGTACAGGAGATAAATTTGAGATGGACATATGGATCACCCATTTTTTTCTAAGCTAGTTGAGCAGTCATAATTGTGGTCCAGCTAAGCCTGGATCTCCACAGACATGTGCTCAGAGAGGCAGTGTATTAGACCATACATCTTCAATACAATAGCTTTAGATCAGTGCTTTATAAATGAAATATAAAATGAATTACACACATGAACCACATATTTAATTTTAAATTTTGTAGTAGCCACATTAAAAAGCAAAAAGAGGGGCACCGGGGTGGCACAGTCAGTTAAGTGTCTGACTCTCCATTTCCTCTTGGGTCTCGATCTCTAGGTTATGAGATCAGACCCCAACTCGGGTTCCATGCTCAGCCTGGAGTCTGATGGAGATTCTCCTTCCTCTCCCTCTGCCCCTCCCACTCATGCTCACTCTCTCTCTCTTAAATAAAGAAATAAATCTTAAAAAAAATAAAAAAATAAAAAAAGTTGTTAATTTTGATTGTATATTTTATTTAACCCAGTATATCCCAAATGATATAAATTTCAATACAGAATTAATAGAAAGTTTATTAATGGAATGTATTACATTTTTTTCCACATTAAGTTTTTAGAATTCAGTGTGTATTTCAAAGATCACATTTCAATAGACGCATTTTAGGTGTTCATAGCCACATGTGACTAGTGACTACAGCGCTCGATGACTCAAGTCTAGAACTAGCCTGACAGTATATCTAAGCCCAGCTGCTGCTACATGAGAGATGAAAGAGTAATGGGTGAGTGAAAGAGGTGTTTTTCATCCTATACGGGTGCATAGCTCCTATCACTTCAAAAAACAGAAGAGTGATAATGGAAAAGAATTATAAGAAAAAACAATTGACTGCTTTATCACTAATTCCAATGAGTTTGAGAAAGGGAAAAAGGTGGTGGTGGTGATACTGGTAACAGGGAGAGATGGTTAGGTATCTACTCATGCGAAAGTAGAACCTGGCTGTTTCACTTTTGCAATAAGGTGAAAGAAAGCCATACCCCTGAGTGGTTTTGTTTTAAACTGTTATTTCCTTCGGCGACCTATATTGAATTCCAGCTCCTTTTCTCTTTTTGGCTAGTACTATTTTAGGACACTCATATTTCTGTACATCTTGCAACCAGGTACAATGACCACTTTTTTTTTTTTTTTTTTTTTTTTTTAGGACTCTATTTTTGAGAATGCTTACAGAGCAAACAGCCTTAGAAAATAGGAAAAAATGTTCCTTCTGGGGCACCTGGTGCCTCAGTCAGTTAAGTAGCCGACTCTTGGTTTCGGCTCAGGTCATGAGCTTGGGTCCTGGGTCTAGCCCTGAGTCTGGCTCTATGCTCAGCGGGGAGTCTGCTTGAGGATTCTCTCTCCCTCTCCTTCTGTCACTACCCCCTTTCTTGTGTGTATGCTCTCTCTCTAAAATAAATGAATAAATAAATCTTTTTTTAAAAAAGTTTCCTTCTAAAACACAGGGCAGGGTGGCTTATACCCTTGGAAGACAGAGATGCTGTCTGCTGCTAGGGTTGAGGCAGACAAGCTTACTGCCCAGTATAAAAAATATAGTTTCTCTAAACTCAAGACTCTTCTATAACACAACCTTTGCATCCGCAGGTATCGTTTGCCCTTTTTTGTATGTTCCTATACGATTTGGGACAAGGAGAATAAATGCAATCATGATGATTATCCTTCTGGTTTCGTTGTATTAAAGTCTTTTGTTTTCTACCAGTCTTCACGAAACTAACCCACTTGCTAACTTACAAGTCTGGTAAAATTTCAGACCCTTGATATTTCTTGACGCCATTGACTATTTTCTTTACCAATGTTTTCCATTCTGAAAATGGCAGGAAAGTTGAGTAATAATTTTTATATGTAGAGAATGTTAAAGTGCTTAATTCAGCTAGTGGGCAATTAGTCAACAAAACATTTAGGTTCTACTGCATTCTTAACCTTTTTTAAGCACTATGGACCAATGAAATTATATGTCTATATCAAATATGATATATGGCATAGTATAGGATGTAATATTGTAGGCCTAGTCTCCTCTCAAGAAGGTAATCTAATTACAAAATTAATATGCATATTTATGAAGAAAACTTTGCAGATAAATAATGATTACATATGGATACTAAAGCAGATTAGAAAGGTCATTTCCTCTTCAAATTCAGTAAATATAGAAGGAAAGTTTCCATTGAAACTTAAGATTTAACAAGATCCCTAAGGGGAGGAGATAGGAAAATGTAAAGGAGAGGTTAGAGCTATATACACAAGAGAAAGTATGGAAAAAATCATGAAAGTGACCATTATAATATATAGGTAAGGAAAACAATCCATGTTGAGGAGCAAGAGCAGATGAAGATAGAACAGATTGCAAGAGGACTTTAATCTCAGTCTGAGTGTTCTCTTTGCCCTATAGTTAATAAAGAAGTCATTAGAACCTTTAAAACTTATAAGTAAATGTAGCTTTAGGAAACTGAACCTGAGATCCCATAATAAAGCAGTGTGGCTTTTTAATATCCTAGAATACCTGGCAATCTTAAGGCTAACATATATGATATTTTTGTAATATTGGTAATGGATATGTTGATAGTTTCTGAATTATTTTCACACAATAAAAGCCACTATTGTGCTCTATTAGTTTATGGTTGACAATGTATTTCTAAAACCCATTAATAGACTCCTTAAAATAACAGAAAAAGAAGGCAGAGTTGGAGGTTACAGAGGAAAGAGAGAGCTTTTAGCTCAATGCAGTGCATGATTAAATCCTTGCGTAGTAAATTTATGTATGAATGGTGAGATGTTTTTATTGTCTCATAAGATTCAATGTGTCAGTTCAGAAGACGAAAGAATAGAGAGTAAAATTAGTAAAAAGAAAGAAGGAAGGAAAGGGAAGGGAAGGGAAGGGAAGGGAAGGGAAGGAAGGAAGGAAAGAAGGAAGGAAGGAAGGAAGGAAGGAAGGAAGGAAGGAAGGAAGGAAGAAAAAGAAGAAAGAAAGAAAGAAAGAAAGAAAGAAAGAAAGAAAGAGAAAGAAAGAAAAAAGAAAGATTAATGAAAATGTGGATTAACTGTGGCTCTGTTTTCTTTTGGAGATAACTTCTGTGTTTCTAACAGGCTGTTCTAGAGCAATGTTGTTTCTTTGTCTTTACCTCCGCAAATGGAGTCTAAAGATTATGATTGAATTTCAGTTATGGAAGCAGTAATAGAGGATTTTCAGGCCCAGTGTCACTTCCTAAGTGGAACATTTGATGATACTTGAAGGGTAGACCTAAAGGTAATGACCTTTTCCATTTTTCCATTTCACTAAGTCTGAATATCTAAGGGGTTATACTTATCACTTTGTAGGCTTATATGAAACGAGTATGAGTATTTTATCTCATGCTATCTTTGTCAATACAATTTCATTTTTAAATAAAAACAGAGAGAGTGTACCATTTTTGACTGTCTTCAACATGACATAAATTGAATGGCATTGGTACACAAGAAACATGAAAAAGATGAGTGTAGGTTCATATCAGAAAGAAATTACATTTGTAAATGATTGAACCAGGAGCAGAAAATAAACTATGCAGTATTGTAGTCTCTGTAACACAGTAGCTAATTATTATTGGACTAAAAACAACAATTAGGATATTTTGCATTTTTTGCATACCCACCTACCTCTGTGATAATTGCCAATGAAGGAATTAAATGGTTCACTAAGTACCGAATTCAGCATCTCAATACCACAGAGAACAATTCTTGCTAATTGAAATGTGATACATTGACTGCTTGGCAATACAAAGATATTCTTTCTTTTCCTATAACAAATGTGTACTGGTGAATGTGCCTAAATGTTACACCTCTTTCACTTTAGAATTACCAAAGAATTAACACTGAACTATTTTAAATTCTTTCTACACTTGTAGGTGAATTAAGTGTATATTTATAGGTGTGCATGAGTGTGATACCTGCATATGTACATGTGTAATGTGTATGTCTGTGTCTACTCATACCTATATATAAATATTTGTGTACATACATATTTACATAATTGTGTGCATTTACCCACATATTTATTGACTTATGAATAATGGATGAAATCAAACGAGTAAGAATATATAAGAAATAAGACAAACTTGATTTCATTTCCACTATGGTGGCCACTGTACTGGCCATGAACCTCAGCAAGCTGACACCTGCCCTGGGTCTTATACCTTGGGTGCCCCCAAGTGTAGAAAGAATTTAAAATAGTTCAGTGTTAATTCTTTGGTAATTCTAAAGTGAAAGAGGTGTAACAAGGTATAGATCCTGGTCTCCAGGAACACCTTCCTCAGAATTTTCTAGACCCTTCCCGGCAGCTGGGACCAGTACAGAACAGAGGTGCCATTTGGGCAGAATAATCTGAGCCTAGATCTGGACCCATGTGATGCTATGTCTCTGTTTCTCCATTTCAGATCACTCTACAACCCTCTATTCCATGTCTGTAGTAAACCATATGCCTCAAGGAGCATTGGGTTTATGCTCATGTGGTCTTCCTAGGAGACTGGTTTGGTGAGCTGTTCACACCCACTGGTCAGAATGGTATCTTTCCAGGATCAGAGGGCTACCAGGATGGTGCAATGATGCTGATTTTCATTGATTCTCTGATAGGAAGTTGGGCAGGGATTTAATCCAACCATGTGTCCAGGGGCACGTGGGTGGTTCAGTCAGTTGTGTCTGATTCTTGATTTTGGCTCAGGTCATGATCTCAGGGTTGTGAGATTTGGCCCCGTGTTAGCCTACGTGCTGGGCATGAAGCCTGCTTAAGATTCTCTCTCCCTCTCCCCTTCCCCCATCCCCATGCTCACGTGTTCTCTCTCTTTCTCTCTGAAAAAAAAAAAAAAAATCTGTCCATGTGTCCATGGGTACACATGTAGACATTTTCTGGTCACCTATGTTCTCCCTAAGGCAAAAGGGTTTCTTCAGTGGTCAGGTATACATAGTAGAGTAGTAATTTCAAAGTGGCCACATTTTGCAGATACAGCAAAGTGATAGCAAAGTAGCTTTTTGTTTGTTTGTTTTTTAGGACTTTCTTAGAATTGTATGTGAAAATGTTTTGATTTAGGACCAGAGAGGGGAGAACCAATTTCTGAAAAGAAGCCCAGTTCTATAAGGACACAGGAATTAAATATGAGTGTCAACTTGGTTTATAGTCCTAGGTTAATGTGGTCAAAGATATATGAATTATAAAAATTAGAGCAAGGGGTAAGACAAAGATCTAAGAAACAAAGGAAGGTGGCTGGCTGATCATGGGGTGATCTTCTTTAATATATAACAACCTGCAGGATGGTAAAGTAAGAAAGTAGAAGAAACTAACATTTAAAAGTAACATTTTTTTTTTTTTAAGATTGTATTTATTTGAGAGAGATCAAGAGCATGACCAGGGCAGAGGGAGAGGAACAAGCTGACTCCCCGCTGAAGAGGGAGCCTGATGTGGGGCTCACTGCCAGGATCCTGGGATCATGATTGGGGCTGAAGGCAGACACTTAACCAACTGAGCCACCCAGGTGCCCCTAAAAGTAACATTTAAAAGAGGAAATCAGTTAGTTTTCTGTTAGAATCTGTCAACACCTTCAGGATGTAGTGAAGATTTGTTTCCCCATATATGTATTTTGGGGGAAACATTTGAAATGGCAACCAGGGCCTGTACCCTTTGATCTGCACCCAAATCTAATTTTATGAGAAATCCAGTCTAAAGGCATCCCCTCTCCCACCTCCATGTACTTTTAAAGCTTAACCAGTGGATCTTGGTGAAATAAAAAAGCAGCATTCTTCCAATTTCCCTAATGCTCTTTCCTCAGGTTATTTTATTTATTTATTTATTTATTTATTTATTTATTTATTTATTATTGAAAACAAAATGTTTCTTTGAAAGATATGTATGAATCATTAAAATCTTGAAATGATAACGCAGGTAGTGGACAGACAGAAAAGCAACTGTCTTTCTCCAAACTCTTCCTGAGTCTTTCAAGAACTTATCATCTGATTTCCCTCTGTAGGGTATCTTCTGGAGTGATGATTCCCCCACCAGCCAACACGTACTTTATGGAAAATCTCTCCGTGCTCCTCCACACAGGCCTTTAATTTCAACCCTGCACCTGGGGAGCAGCAGGCAAAGGGAACACTTACATAACTGAATTCCCGAGATGTGCAGTTACAGTGCTAGTCGAGTAGACTGCTTCTTACTGGGGCTAATCCACTGGCATTTGAACGAGCAGTTGCAGAACTGTACTTCTGCATGGAGATGGATGAGAGTGACCTCAATGACCTGATTCATTTTCCAGTGAGAAGCTTAAGAAAATACCCAACATTTCTACTCTGGCTTCCAACCCCATAGCTGGTTGATACAATAGGGTCACTGCCTTGTTTAGATTTCTTTTCTGGAATGAATTTATTTGCTAAGAATTCAATAGGCTGCAATCTGTCTCCTCTGATTTTATTCATCCAAAAAGAAGAAAATGAAGAAAGTGTTTTTAAACAGTTGGCAAAATAAAAGATGTTGATCTTAGAGACCAAATATAGATTCTGTGACCTCATAGAGCTCAGTAGCAAACATGAAATAATGTAGCATAAAGGACATTTTTAAAAAGAAGTATAATTTCCCACAAATGTGTAAATGTAGTTATATCAACATATATCTTTGTAGAATTATAGAGAAATTTATTTCATGGTTCTCATTTTACATTAGAGTTACCCCAAAGGGAGGTCTCTTTCTCCCTCTCTCTCTCTTTCACACACACACACACACACACACCCCGCACACGGCACACACACTCACATACATACAAATCTCCAAATATAGAAATTGCTCACAAATTAGTAGTGCAGAGGGAGGATACCCTCAACTTCTACAACTTTTCTAAACTTAAAACCTACATTTTTAATCTCACTTCGATAAACCAGGTAATTCAAACTCAAGGGCCTTTGCCTCATTATTTTCTCACTTCAAACAAGCACAACCTGCATTCACTATTTCCATTCATGAAATCTTCTTACCATAGTTAGTCTCTGTCTCTGTCTCCTTCACTTCCTTTCTGCCTTCCTCCCTGTCTCCCCTTTCATCTAGTATTAAAGTCTAACAAATACTGAATTTTATTCAACTCTGTCATTTCTTTAGCCCCTGGCTTAAATCAGACTTTTTGTCTCCGGCCTATCCTGCCTACTAAGGGACTTTTTTAGTAGCTTCCTTTTTGCTGCTAACTCGTTAATTTATCCTAAATATTCTTATTTGAAAACACTGAGAAGAACAAAAACAAACATCTTCCAACCTGTTATAGATCAAGTCCAAACCAGCAACTCTAGGATAAAATTGTGTTACAGTGGTATAGGAATGGTATATTCTGTATCTACCCTCTGTCTTGTTCTCTTGAGATCCTTGTTCATGTAATGCAGTCTCCATACTGTGAGAAAGCCCAAGAGATATGCACATATTCCATTTGGCCTCCTTAGCCAGTATCAACCATCAGATCAGTGAGTGAGGAGATGATTCCAGCCTTGGCCAGTCTCTGACAACCACCACATTAGAGACCCAGTAAGCCCCAGAATGATGAGAAATAATAATAGTGACAATAACAACAATATGATAACTGATGTTATCCTACACTTGTAAGTTAATTTACTTAAGTGCCTATATATAATGTGTATACATTACATCAAACTTTTTAATTATGTTCAGATTTTCTGTTTCCTTCCTTACTTCCCCCCTTTCTTCCCAAACATCTCTTTATTGTTCCTTACATTCTGTAATACTGTCAAAGCTTACCCTTCCTGACTCTGAGCGAGTCCCTGGGGACATTTCCAAGGAGGAAGTGGAAACTAGGAAAGCCTCTCCTACATAGAAGAGGACACATACTAGTCCTCTGTGTGAATTGGAGGATTGCCATGTAATAAATACATATACCTATACAGCATTCTCTTTTTTTTTTTAAGAGTTTATTTATTTATTTATTTATTTATTTAAGATTTTATTTATTTATTCGATAGAGATAGAGACAGCCATTGAGAGAGGGAACACAAGCAGGAGGAGTGGGAGAGGAAGAAGCAGGCTCATAGCAGAGGAGCCTGATGTGGGGCTCGATCCCATAACGCCAGGATCACGCCCTGAGCCGAAGGCAGACGCTTAACCGCTGTGCCACCCAGGTGCCCCAAGAGTTTATTTCTTTGACAGAGAGACAGCAGTGAGAGAGGGAACACAAACAGGGGAGTGGGAGAGGAAGAAGCAGGCTTCCAGCAGAGGAGCCTGATGTGGGGCTCGATCCCAGAACACTGGGATCACGCCCTGAGCCAAAGGCAGACACTTAATGACTGTGCCACCCAGGCACCCCTATACAGCATTCTCACAATTGCTTGAGTTCAGAGAAATTTTTCAACAGGTTGTCTTAATCATCTTTTCTTTCAGTAATGAAGCATCAGTTGAGGCAAATGTTTCTGACAGACTTTTCAAAGGAAGTAGAGAGTGACTCAGACAATTTCTACAGGGTGAAAGAAAACTAAGGTTAGTAGAGGGAGGATGACAGTCCAAGATATTACTCTCCAACAAATGCTATTCTCAATCTCTTTCTCTCTGTATCTCTGTCTCTGTCTCTCTTTCTCAGTTGAAAAACCAGTCTAAGCTATTGATACCAGTAAATACATCAATTAGGATGGAAATTTATCAGGACGAACATGCTGGTTAAATATCCTTTTAAGTTAATATAATGTATTTCATAGGAATGAATCAGTTGATAATTTGTTTCTAGTTCTACAATATTTACTCAAGAACTACTAAAGAAATAATATATCGTTCAGATTTGGAAGAATCAAGGGCACTTTCTATTGATGTTAGGCAATAGTGTTAATTGTTGGAAACACCAAGATCAAGTTTAAAGATTCATAAGCAAGGGTTTAAGTAAGAGGTTTTAAATCTAGTCCCAGCAATGTCATGCGTTAGTTGGTCTCCTCATTGCTCTGGCATATACTTGTCATGCTCCAGTGTTAGATCTATTTTCACTAAAATACAGATGTGAAATGACATACGAGTATATTTATGTGCCTAGTTTGTGTCATACATTAGAACAGAATGAAAAATGGCTACAAAAAATGTAGAGTAGAATTGGTTATGGCTAATTTCAAAGTGATTCAGGTTTTCCAACTTGTATATAGGTTTCATTTGTGGCACTCAAGGTCCTCTATAATCTAGCTCCAAACTAGCTTCCAAAATGTACCCACCATTATTTAAGACCTACCTCCCATACCTGTGCAGGAGAACAAACCACCTCCCCACCCCCTCTTTTGTTCTGTCCTTTTTGTGGCCTAATTTGCTCATGCCATTCTTCCTTTCAGGAAGGGTTTTTGTTTTTGATGGTTTTTGCTTCTTTGTTTCTTTGCCCCTCCCCCCCACTCCATTAGATTAAAATCTACCCAGATTTAAAGGCACAAGTTCAGTGATCTTACTAAGGTTGATTTATGATTATATTTCCCATAAGAATCCCACTCAGCTCATCACTTGTTTCTCTGAACACTTGCTATAATGTGCCAATCCTTAAGCAGGCATATGAATTGTACTGTATTTTCACTGCTCCACTGGGGTTTTGTGTTCTATACCGACACTTACGTGTTCCTTAATCTTATTAGTCTCGCCACTCTATGCATATTATGTAAGCTTTGATTAAAGAGCACTGCTAAAATATCTCCTCCACTGCTTAGAAGAGTACTAAGTGTATAAGACTGAAAATAACTGTTTATTCTCAATTGTCATCTAAATATCAGATAAAGCTTAATTCTTCATATGGTCTAAGGAAAATATATGTCATCTGATTTGGGACATTATCCCAAATGCAGAATAAGGAGAAGCAAGTGGAAGCAAAGAAAGAAGAATCAAAGGAGTCTGATGATGACGTGGGCTTTGGTCTTTTTGACTAAACCTTTTCTGTAAACTGTTCAATAAAAAGCTGAACTCCTAAAAAAAAAGACAAATTTTAAAGAAGTTTGAGGGTATTCTGAACATTTTGGGATATTTTCTGTAGTGGGAAAGAAAATACAATTATTTTCTCTAGGAATTAACCAGTGATAATTTCCAGGGGCCCAAACTCACACACACACACACACACACACACACACACACACGCATGCACGTGCACACACATATGTATATGTATGTGTATATATATATTTAAATAAACTTTTAAAATTTTTAGAGTGCTTTTAGATTTACATAGAAGTTACAAATATTCTACAGAGAGTTCCCGTATACCTCGCACGTAGATCTCCTTAATATTAACATCTTTCTTCACTATGGTACATTTGTCATAATCAATGAACCTGTATTGACACATTATAATTAACTCTAATTTATACTTTAATAGATTTCCTTAGATTTCACATGTTTTCTTCTTTCTCTTTCAGAATCTAACTCCAAAATAATGCATTACATTTAGTTGTTCATGTTCCTTAGGCTTCTCTGGGCTGTTACATTTTCTCAGACTTCCTTGTTTTTGATCACATTGACAGTTTTGAAGAATATTGGCCAGGTGTTTTGTAGGCTGGTCCTCTAACGGCATTTGTCTAATGTTTTTCTCATGGTTAGACAGGGTTTATAGGTTTTTGGAAGGAAGGCCAGAGGGGTAAAATACTATTTTCAGCAGATCATTTCAAGAGTACATGCTCTCAATATAACTTATCACTGTTGATGTTGACTTTGGTCACCTGGCTGAAGTAGTGTTTGTAAGCTGTTACCACTGCAAAGTTACCCCCCCCCCACCTCATTTTCATGCTGCGCCCTTTGGAAGGAAGCCATTACGTGCAGTCCATACTTGCAGGGTATCGACATAAATTATTTGAAGTTCTTCTGCACAGGAAATTTGTCCCTTGTCCCCTATTTATTTATTGATCCCATCATGCATTTATTTCTATCAGTAATGGCTTGTGGATATCTATGTTATATTTTGGATTGTAATCCAATATTATGGGGTTTTTTCCTGGGTTCTTTGTTTGCTCGTTTTCTAATTTTCACTTGGGTCATTGGGAGATCTTCCTGTTTTCCCCTGTATCTTTCTGCCATACTTCATCATTTGGTTTTTTGAATACTTCTTTACTTTCCATCACTATAAGAAAGTTCAGACTAATCCTGCATAGTCCCTTACCCAGCCCTAGAATCAGCCATTTCTCCAAGAGATGTCCAATTTTAAGCTCTTCCAAATTTTATAATGACTGAATAGACGTACCAATTTATCCCACTTCTGAAAGGAATTAATTATATTTGAGAGTCAAGACCCTCTAAATCCCCCAACCCTCCATTAACTATTACTCTTGTTGCAATTTAGAATAATAAAAAAAATGTGAATTTACATGCATTTACTTTACTCACTGCCTTTTTACTCTTAACAATATCATTTTCTATGTTCAATTATTTATTTTTTCTTCTATTCACGTTGCCTCCTTTTTCTTATGAAAGAAAAACGTACAGAAAGTGCTTTAAAGTCTTTGTATCAATGGCATCACTAGCACTAGCTCTACTTTGTTCAAGTGTTCTGTCAGAGGTATTGGCATAGTGCTGGATTTTTATACTCTAGAAATGCAAATGGTTTGGTTTCAGGCATATTACATTTGCTTTTCAAATAGGTGTCTTCTATTCAAATAGAATTGAGCTAGAGTATATTAGAAATCTAAGAATTACAGACAGCCCTCTTTCTACCATTTTAATATTAAACACAATCATGGCAAGCAGTATACCTAGAATGTCATCTGTTTTTTTCCCAACATGAAAAAATATTTTTAACAGTACACTGTAATTTCCTACAAGGTTATGTCAACGGCAACCTAATTTCCTTTCCAAGCAAGATTCTATTGAAATGAATCAATCTCATTTCACCTTATAATAGGCTACAAGGAGAACATTAGTTGTTTAAAATTCAAAGATAAATGTAAAGTCACAATTTGTACAAATTTACAAATCTCTCTCATATGAATAATTTGTGTTTTATCAAAGCATTTGCCAGACCTGTCAACTACTAGGAGAAATGTATTAGAAGTGAATGACTCCTTTCTCCCCACCAGTAGAAAGGAAAAGCAAGGAAAAACAAGGGCGCCAAAGGTCTAGAATTGAACTAGAATTCCTGAAGTATTTGAGACTTGGCCATCTTCTCTTCTGGAAGGAAATATCAGAAGGAAGTAGTCATCCTACCCCTATTATACCTTTCAGAAATTGAAACCTAGTGAATTGAAAGGTGACTTGATAATGCCTTCTATTCTTAACATAGTAATTGCAAATGGAGTGCCTTTACTTCATTTCTCTGAAGTATGCCAAACCTGAGACTAAAGGAAGGAGAACTTCATCCCTGAGTATAGATATGAGAGAGGTAGAGTCACAAAGACTACAGGATAAAGCACATAACAAGTCAACTCACATGAAATTGAGTACCAACCAGTTCTATATCCTCCCTGCTCTACATTGATAACAAATTTCTCATTTTTAAAAATATCATTTCCTTCACTAGACTGTAAACTTCTCAAATATATTTAAAAACTCATGTTAACATAGCAAAATCAATATATTGAGTGTTTGATATAGGCTTTTATGAACTGATAAATTATTTTGAGATTTTCCATATGTATTATCCATTGAAATACACATATTGACCTACAAAAATTCCCTACAGGAAATGTATCCTTTCATGACCTTTTCTAATAGCTATTTTCTATGGAGATAATACAAGAAAAAATAGCTGTTCCTTCTCTGTCTCTTGTTATAACATATATTTTGAACTTATCATGTGGATTTCCCTTTTAGGGTACCCATGCCTCAAGTATCACTTCACTCTGCTTATTTCCTTCATAGAGCTCATCAGTCTCTGAAATCATTTTATTCGTTTACTTACATACATTTTTATTATCTCCCACCCTCATTAGGTCTTTAATAACAAATGGGAATTAAATTGGTCCTTTGATCATAAATGTTGCTCCAATATCTAGAACAATGCATTACATATTAAGCATCCAATAATAATAAAAAAAAAAGTGAATGAATTTGTGAATTAAGAAAAGAACCTAGAGAGAAAGCAGACACTGCCAGAGACTGTCCCTGCTAAAGTAAGATGCAGTTGCTGAGAAAAGAGAATACGATCACTGAATTGGATGCACCCCCACTGCACTATTTAAGAGCTACAGGACCCAAGAGGGAGTATATTAATTCAAAAAGCAAATATTAACTAAATGCTTCTTTGGTGACCTAAATTTAGCCAGACATTTAAAATTAAAAAATAGAAACCAGTGTCTTACCTTCACTGAATTCAAAATCTAAGCATAAGTAAGAAAAGCCAATAGGTTTATTATGAAAAAGTGTAATAAGCACTGTGTTAACCGTAGATTATTGTGAAAGCACAAATTTCTGAAAATGGGATGAAGATTGGATGAAAGTATTCTCAAAAGGAATCATTTCAGTATTAATTCCAGCTTGATATCATTCATTAATACTTGCAAGCCCTCAGTTGTTGTCTCCTCAAATTTGTTTTAGCACTGTATTCTTTTTCTTTTTTCAATTCCAGAACTCATTTCAAACATGTCCTGGATCCTTCTTCTATAATCCCCATGCCTTGTATTTTCTTTCCTATATTGTCAATCACCAGCCCCCCATGTTGCATTCCGAATAACTTGATATAATCTTCTAGTTCACTAGTTCTTTCTACTCTGTGTGAAATCCCCTATCCCAATGCACTTACAGATATGACCTTTACAATTTTTAATTTTGGTTATTGAATGCTCAAATTCTAGATTTGTTTTGTTCTTTTCAAATTGGCTTTCCCACTTTTTATAGTTTCCTGTTTCCCAGCAATGAATCCCAGCTTGTCATTAGTGCTGTATGCATGGTAAGCACAGTTGCTTTAAAATTTCTGTTAATTCTAACATGTGTTGTCTATATCAGTCTGTTTACACAGATTCTCATTCATAAGCCTTCATGCCATTTGTTGTAAGCCTGGTAAACATTGATACTTGTTGGTCACTGACCTAGTTAAAAAATTCCAGGGGTAATCATTTGAGTCTACCTCAAAGCACATTTCAGAGCTTGCACATCCACTGCCAACACAAGCTGTGTATATACAAGGTCTCGTTTGTGTGACAGGCTCATTTGACACCCCAGTTTCTCAGGGACTGCTCCCTCCCCCTTTTTATTTTCTCTTTCCTTTTTATTTTCCTTCTTGGCTTAACATGTCCTCCAAAGCATTTTTGGGTTGAAGTAAAAGGGTGTATTTATTGCTAATTTGTTCTTTTCCTGAGGATTTGCTCCCCCCCCCCCCGCCCCGTAAGAGGACAGGAGAGGAGAGGAGAGAAGAGTAAAGACCCTTAGTGATGAATGTGAGGCCCTCATAGAGAGATGGTGAAAATGTGGTTTACCCTAATTTGAGTAAACTATCTAAAAAACCAATTGAGAAAAATAACAAATATAAAAAATATAAAAATATAAAAAATATAAAATATTAAAAATACTAAAAAAATAGAAATAAGAATCTGACATTCAATAAAGCATTATCTACCATCACTTCCATAAATATTGAATTTATTACAAATAGATTGTATCTTCCTTCTACAAAAGACAATCATCATTATAGGTTCAGTCTTATCCTCTAAAAAAATGATAAGTAATTATATTAGGAAAATAAATGCGTCTCTTTTGTTCTATTTCAATTAATTATCAGACTACTTTTTAAAAAATTTTCTGGGAAGTTTTCCAATGTAAAACCAATAATGAATATAAAATATAAGAAGGTAAATTTTTTGTGCCCTCTCTATTGAAGAGAAATACAAAAATAGATATTGTCAAAGTGGAAAATTCTCCAGAGATAATTAATCCCATCCCTTATTTTTACCCATTTACCTCTAAGAAGTCAAATCTAATCTTGCACAAAAACACTGTACTATATTCCAATGAGTTTGCTTCACTTGTTTTATTTAGATGTCCCTGATTCTGTAGACCTGAAACAGAAGGATGGTCAAAATAATACAGAGAAAAAGGAGTGCCCTAATTTGGAACCAAAGTGGAATTGCAAATAGATATATACTTCCTTTAAAAATTCAATTGCTTATCTGTGACTATCTGGAAAAATGTGTAGAGGATTGTGAGTCCATACCAGAGATCAAGACAGAAAGAGTAAAGGGTCAATTTGCAAATTAGACCATGAGAATACTCTGGTGAGTGGCAGTATGAGTAAAAACTTTGACATTGTGAACCATTAGCTCTTTAAAGCTAGACTTATGCCTTACTAATCTACTCCTCATCCCTAGCAAAGTGGCAGGCATGTGATAAACAAACAAACAAACAAAAACAAAAATGAAAACAAAAACAAAACTCAGTGGATGTTTACAGATTCACTGGATGATTGAAAGAAAGGATTAATGCACATTTAATTAGCGCAATGTAGGCTGTAATAAGCAACCAATACGACTTTTTTTGATTTGTAACTTACTCTAATATTATTATGTATATATTTTATCTGTTTTGTTTTTGTTTTTTTAAACAGTTACAGGAAGGGGCAGATTAGAATGTTCTAAAGTGCTCTTTCCTTTATTGGGAAAAGCTGTAGACTTTACATGTGAGATTTCATGCCCTTCATCTGAGGAGGGTTGAAATGTCATAACAGCACCTTTGTGAGAAGTCTATCTTTATACTTGGGAAAAGTGGAGAATCCAGTCCAGCAGCAAGAGACAATGCCCCACCTATTCCAAGACTGGTGCTCTACTAGTAGAGAAGACAGACATATCAGGGGAGTTTTGGAGACAACCTAATTTCTTAGAGGTAAAAGGAAAATAAATTTGAAATGGAATGAATTGTCAATGACTATACTAGAAGCTGATGAAAAGAAGTTGCCTCAATTTTTCATTCTAAGACTATTGAAGAGGAGTGAGTGAGCAATATTTTTAAATAAAAGTATATGTAATCACAGGAAGCAGCTTCTATGACTAATAATCAAAGTTAAGTCTCAGATGTAGTTTTCTCTTCCCCACGCCAATTTCATAACCTCGTCAGATAAATCATAGTTTATTGTAAAGTTGGCAAATAACAGAACACCCTGGGAGATTAAGAGGAGATTAGCTTTGCCTTTTTATTAAGTAGCTAGAGGCAAACAGAAGTCATAAAAATGTTTCAATAAATGACTGGCTTAACAGAGCCTATTGCAGCAGCAACAAATATGTCCTCCCTCCGCCACACACACATATACACTAATAGTGTACAATAGAATCTCATTTCTGTTCACCTTTTAATGCAAAGCCAAAATTAGAAAACCTTACCTATGAGAAACCTTTCCTGAAGCTTCTCTTTATAGGTGGGAAAATTTTCTATAAGATGGATCTGAAGATAACGTACTTGTATATTTTCAAAGATAATGCTTTTGGCATTCTATCTGAGAAAACTTCACTTAACCCAGCATCACAAAGATTTTTTTTTTCTCATGATTTCTTCTGTAATTTTTATACTTTTGAGTTTTACATTTAGGTCTGTGATCCATTTTTTTTTTTTTTTAAAGATTTATTTGAGAGAGAGAGAGAGCATGAGCAGGGGTGAGAGGAAGAAGCAGACTCCCCGCTGAGCAGGGAGCCCAATATGGGGCTTGATCCCAGGACTCCAGAATCATGACCTGAGCTGAAGGCAGACACTTAACTGACTGAGCCACCCAGGCACCCCTGTGATCCATTTTAAGTTAATTTTTGTATATGGTACAAGGTATGGACTGAGGTTCATTTTATTACCGATAGATATCCAGTTTTATTAAAAAGACTACCCTTTTTCTACTAAATTATTCCTACTCGTGTTGGAATCAGTCAGTTATACATGTGGGGCCCTTTTTCTGGACTCTTATTCAAGTATTAATTTATTTGTCTATCTTAGCAATGCCATACTATCTTGATTATTGTATAGCTTTACAACTAGTCCTGAAATCAGACAGTGTTATGAATCATCCAACTGTTTTGTTTTCCAAAATTTCTTTGGCAATCATTGGTTCTTTCCAATTGCATAAAAATTTTAGAGTCAATTTTTAAAATTCTACCATATTGTATGTGCGTGTGTGTGCATGTATAAAAACTTCAAGTTCTACCAAATATATATAATATATATTATGTAATTTTATATATTTGTCTTATATATTTTTTGTTTTTGTAAATATATCATGTATTTTGTAAATATGTATAATATATAATACAAATATATTCACATATACAATGTATGATATAAACATATATATAGTTCTATAAAATATATATAACATCTATTATGTTATATATAATGAATATATATTATATTATACATATTATACATATATAGCTTGCTGGACTATGGTAGGTTCCAAAAAATGTGGCTGTAAAGAATTTTCTTGTGTATTTCCCAAGTTTCCCTTTTAGAGGGGTTGAATGATTTTATACTTCCACTTGCATCAGATATATTTTATTATATAATTTCTCTATTGGTTAGCAAAGTACAGCATTTCAAAATTTATATATATATATATATATATACACACACACTTACATATGTGTGTGTGTATATATATATATATATACACACACACTTACATATGTGTGTGTGTATATATATATACACACACACTTACATATGTGTGTGTATATATATATATATATATATATACACACACATATATTTATACTTTTATGGTCTAATATGAAATAGATATTTTTCCTATCCTATTTGATACAGTTTGATTAACATATTTTTCTACCTGTTGTTCTCTCTACTTTAGCAGTGTTATCTGGATTTTTTTAAGTTTTTATTTAAATCCCAGTTAGTTAGGGGCGCCTGGGTGGCTCAGTTGTTAAGCTTCTGCCTTCGGCTCAGGGCGTGATCCCAGGGTCCTGGCATCGAGCCCTGCATCGGTCTCCCTCTTCCTCTGGGAGCCTGCCTCGTCCTCTCCCACTCCCCTTGCTTACATACCCTCTCTTGCTGGCTGTCTCTCTCTTTGTCAAATAAATAAATAAAAAATCTTAAAAAAAAATTCCAGTTAGTTAACATACAGTATATTAGTTTCAGGTGTACAATATATTGATTCAACACTGTCATACAAACACCCAGTGCTCATCACAAGAAGTGCCCTCCTTCATCTCCACAACCTGTTTCACCCATCCTCCCACCCACCTCCCCTCTGGTAACCATCAGATTGTTCTCTATAGTTAAGAGTCTGTTTCTTGGTTTGCCTCTCTCTTTTTTTTCCCCCCTTTGCTCCTTTGTTTTTTTCTTAAATTCCACATATGAGTGAAATCATATGGTTTTCGTCTTTCTCTGACTGGCTTATTTCGCTTAGCATTATATACTCTCTAAATACAAATCATATGTATATATATATATATTTTTTTTTATCATGGTCCGTCTTTTCTTTCTAGGATAATTTTTGACATTTGCACTATTTTTAAACTAGAATTATACTACTTAATTAGATGTCCGTATTAGCTGATCTTACTTAGCCTTATATTTGCACTTTAAATTTTATTTTCTTAGTATAAGTACACTTAAAATCATACTTTCAAATATAGCTGCTAGAATGTTATTAATATGCAATAGTAATTTTCAGTATCAGCATTCTTTTGTTCTATAGTTTCCTGTGTTTCCATTACCAATCCCCATTTACTTTAGTGGTTTCTCCTCTAGTTTTTTCAAGTTGTTTTAATGATATTTTTTTTTTTTTTAGAAAATTCTCTCTGTGTATGTGTCATTAGAATAATTCTTTTATTTTTGTCCCAAATGGAGAAGATTTTTTTCAAAGAATCTGGCATACAAAATGTACCACTTCTTTATTTCTAGGATCAACTTCAGTTGTACCTGATTTTTTTTTTTTTAAAGATTTTATTTATTTAAACAGCCAGCGAGAGAGTAAACACAAGCAGGGGGAGTGGGAGAGGAAGAAGCAGACTCATAGCAGAGGAGCCTGATGTGGGGCTCGATCCCATAACGCCGGGATCACGCCCTGAGCCGAAGGCAGAGGCCTAACCGCTGTGCCACCCAGGCGCCCCCAGTTGTACCTGATTTTTATACCAATTTGATAATTTCAGTAAAATTCCCTTGTTGCTTGACTAAATTCATATGGACCAGTCTTCTCTAGAATTCCTCTATATTATATAGCACTAATATTAGTGCTATATTAAGCACCAATAAATGCTCTTTTAGCAACAAACATCTGCTTGGCTTTAGGATCCCAGAACTTGTGTGTGTGTATATATATATATATATATATATATATATCACTTTTTTTTTTTTTTTAGGTTTTATTTATTTATTTGAGAGAGAAAGAGACCATGAACGGGGGTGAGGGGTGGGTGGACATAGGGAGAGGAAAGCAGACTCCCCGGTGAGCAGAGAGCCCAACTATGACATGGGACTCCATCCCAGGACCTGGAGATCATGACCTGAGCCAAAAGCAGACGGTTAACCGACTGAGCCACCCAGGCGCCCTACATCACCTTTAATATATCATTGCAAAGCCTTCCTAATTGAACTTACCCTGCTTGGAGTTTCAGAGATTTGCTGTATGCATTAGCATTTTATCTCCAGAAAAAAATCTTAGATAACAGATATATGGCATTGGACAACTCACTTAAGAAATACTGTCATCTCATGTAAAATTGGAGTATTTGGCATCAGATAGTATGTGTGTTTATGAGTGTCTGTTATATGATTGATTAACATAATGTGCTTAATACATTGATTTGAAGAATTTTTTTATTTATTTTTTAGGATTTTATTTATTTATTTGAGAGAGAGGGAGCAAGAGAGAGAGCATGAGTGGGGAGGAGGGAGAGGGAGAAGCAGACTCCCCACCAAGCAGGGAGCCTGTCGCAGGGCTCAATCCCAGGACCCCGAGATCAGGACCTGAGCTGAGGACAGACGCTTAACCAACCGAGCCACCCAGGCACCCCAATTCAACAATTTAAAATGTTAAATTTATTATTACTCTTGTAATGAAACTTGCTGTTTTTATTTTTAGTTACTGTAAAATTTACTTTCAATAACTGACTGCATTCTAATGGCTATATTTCCCCAATAACTGTAATTTTACCCCTCCACCTAACATCTACAGGAGCCTTATATAAATTTTGAGATATCCTCAGCATGGTAAGATAGGATATACGAAGTAGGATGACGCCTTTTGGACTTTGAAAAATGACATTCAACTGAGAAATGCAGATCTGTACACTCTTGCACTGATATACACCCCTGTCTTTGTCAAAAACTGTAGACTGTCATGGGACCCTTGAGTGGTGCAGTCGGTTGAGTGTCTGCCTTTGGCTCAGGTCATGATCTCAGGGTCCTGGGGTCGAGTCCTGTGTCCGGCTCCCTGCTCACTGGGGAGTCTGCTTCTCCATCTCCTTCTGCCTCTCCTCCTGTTGGTGCTCGCTTTCTCTCTCTCATGCCCACTCTTCTCCCGCCCCCCAAAATGAATAAATAAAATCCTTAAAAAAAAAACAAAAACTGTAGGGGCGCCTGGGTGGCGCAGCGGTTAAGCGTCTGCCTTCGGCTCAGGGTGTGATCCCGGCGTTACGGGATCGAGCCCCACATCAGGCTCCTCTGCTATGAGCCTGCTTCTTCCTCTCCCACTCCCCCTGCTTGTGTTCCCTCTCTCGCTGGCTGTCTCTATCTCTGTCAACTAAATAAATAAAATCTTTAGTAAAAAAAAAAAAAAAACTGTAGACATCCTCCCTGTGACATTTGGACATAATGGATGTCATCATCCCAATGTTTTTGAGCCCAGACCTCTTACTCTTTCTCTCCTCTTCGACATGAGGTGTTTAAAGACTTCTCATCAGAGGTATGGATTCTTAATAATACAAAAACAGGATTTGTTAAATCTGAGCACAGATTCCCAGCAATGCTGTGATTAACATGAGTACTTCACTCACTAAGGAAATATAAATCAAAATTGGTAACTCTTTTGCCTCAGAAAATATGCTGGAAGATGTTAAGAACTGATTAGTCATATAAGAGAGAAACTGTATTATTCTTTTCTTTCTCCAGAAATACATGATTTTATTGATTCGATTTGATTTGCTTGATGTATGTTTGATCTATAGAATTACAGTAGTTTCAGGTATACAACATAGCAATTCAGTATTTGTATATTTTGCTAAATGACCATCACAATCATTCTAGTTAACAACCATAACTATACATAGTTAGAAAATTTAATTTTTATTTTTAAGTTTTTTTTTTAATTTAAATTCAATTTAGTTAACAATACCATATTATTAGTTTCAGGGGTAGAATTTGGTGATTCATCAGTTGCATATTACACCCAGTGCTCATTACTACAAGTGCCCTCCTTAATGCCCATTGCCCAATAACCCCATCCCCCCACCCATCTCCCCTCCAGCAACCCTGAGGTTGTTCCCTATAGTTAAAAGTCTTTTATGGTGTGCCTCCCTCTCTGTTTTCATCTTATTTTATTTTTCCTTCCCTTCCTCTATGTATTATTCTTAATCATGACATTTGGTAAGTCTGTCTGCTAAAGCTTGGTGGGGAGGCTCCCCTGATATATATTCTATCTCTGTGTGTGCATATGCGTGTGTGTGTGTGTCTGTCTGTGTATTTTAGTATCAACTTCTTTTGTCCATTGAATTTTTGCTACTCGGTAGGGATGGGATAAGTTAGCTCTCCTTAACCACTCACATTATGATTTACTGTTGTTAACACCCAACAGTGTTTTTGGCCTCAAGGTCAGTGATCCATACATGTAAAGGAAACATAACCCCATACTTGAGGGAGGCATTTTATATTTGTGTCACAGAAGAGGCATATCTATAGCTATAGCCAAATATATATATATGTGTGTGTGTATGCATATCTAAATATATGTGTGTGTATATATATATATATATATATATACTTATATATCTTTATCTATATCTATATCTATCCATATACATATGTAACAATTTGAAGTGTAGAAAGAGGGAATTAGGCTACATCTAATGTCCAGAATTAATTTTCCCTTTATCTCCTCTTAGAAATGTGTGCTTCATTCTTATTTTATGCTGATTCTTTCCTATTGGAGAATTTGGCTCTATTTATCTCGCTTAGTTCTCTATAGTCAGCTTCTCTGTATATTTTGTAATTTGGCTATCTTTTTCCTCTTCGGCACTGATGGTTCTATAAAGCATTGGATTTAGCACAAACCCAATTAAAACCAGTGTAATTAGCTATGATTCTTTATGTTCTGTACAAATTGCACTTGTCTTTGTATGAAAAAGGCACTGCATAAATTCTCTCATCATTTCGGGGCATGCACTTTCTGTGTCTGCTGGAACGTTTGGTACTAATATTTTCAGTCTTTCTCGGATTCTTTTGGTTTGTAAAAAATCCATGACTCGATGCCATGCTTCTTGGCCACAGAAAG
This sequence comes from Ursus maritimus, assembly GCF_017311325.1. Classification (NCBI taxonomy): domain Eukaryota; kingdom Metazoa; phylum Chordata; class Mammalia; order Carnivora; family Ursidae; genus Ursus; species Ursus maritimus. Next base: position 40,641,122 of record NW_024426774.1, on the reverse strand, counting down.
CAAAGAATCTGCTTTGTAATGAAAACACAGTCCTTTGTGAAAGGGTTCAAGAAAATGCTTTTTACAGCAAATGAATAAATAACCTGTGAAAGTCTTCGCAGTTGAAGATTATTAAGTTAAACAGGCTTATTAAGATTCATAAAGCAATTAGAAGCATTAGGCTGAATTCTCTTGTCATTTTCTTGTGCCTGTCCTCATATTAAAGTCAATGGAAACTGTATGCTTTTGGCCGTGGGCAAAATGTGGCCCATTTTGAATAAGAATAGCATCTGCAATTATACTAGCTGAGATAAAAATTAAAAGGTCCATCAATTCTTATGCTTCAGAGCATAAGATTATAACCAGATGGTGCCAGAAAGTTTCTGCTGGGCATGAGGACTCACTAATGGACAGGTGCATTATGACAATTTTCTTTTGGCCTCCCTCCTCATAATGTCTCACACACACACGCAGACATTCCAAATATAGGACATCAAAACAAATGGGATATTTGCATTTTACCAGGACAAAAATCCCTCCGTGGCCTAACAATATTGAGACTTAGAGATCCTAACAGGTGTGGGAAATTTCAATGAAAACATTTTAGAATTGCATCCAACTCAATGGCATTGCAATTTATCTTCTCCTTCTAACCTGGCTGTTTTTGTTTTACATGCACCCTGGTAATTTACCTTAATCTACACTCACCTCTGGGCATAACAGTATGATAAGATCCTTGTGAGGGGAAAGGAAGAACAACTCATTGGAATTTAAAAACCTCTGCACCTAGATGTGAAGAATCAATTAATTGATACATATTCATTAAACATCCACTAGTTTCAGAACACTGGGTTTGTGAAAAATGCAGAAGAAAAATAAGATACTGTATTTTACTTCAGGGAGCTGAAAATTCTTTTTTTGAGCTATGTGAGATTTGATGGTCTATAAGTTTAATAGGAATTCGGAAAATAAAATGTGGACTGAAGCAATCAGGAAACACCATGATTGTGTATCTGAAATTGCAGAGAACTGCTAAAATGCCAGGAGATTCTTATTTGCTCTTATAAGTTACAGAGAACCTAAAACTTAAGTTATTTATTTTTATTTTTTAAAAGTTCAATAAAATTTCCAGGGTATTGTTTCGTTAATTTCCGTTGTATTGTTATATATTTGCATAATTTCATATCATAAAATTAATGAAAAATGTTCATATTAATTTTTCTTTATACCTCAAACACCGTGAGGAGTAGAGTTGACCCTTGAACAATAGATATTTCAACTGTGCAGTTTTTTTTCCCAATAAATACAGTGCAGTACTGTAAATGTATTTTCTCTTCCTTTTGATTTTCTTAATAACATTTTATTTTTTCTAGCTTACTTTATTGTAAGAGTGCAGCATACAATACATATAGCATACAAAATATGCAGTAATCAACTGCTTATGTAATCAGTAAGGCTTTCATTCAATAGTAGGCTATTACTGCTTAAGTTTTGGGGGATTCAAAACTTATGTGTGAATTTTTGACTATAATGGACAGTGGTGGTCAGCACTCCCAACCCCCATGTTGTTCAGATGTCATTTATAGGAACACCTGGATGGCTCAGTCGGTTAAGCATCTGCCTTCAGCTTAGATCATGATGCCCAACATCCTGGTATTGAGTCCCACATCAAACCTGCTTCTCCCTCTGCCTGCCGCTCCCCCTGCTGTGCTCTCTTTCTCTCTGGCAAATAAATAGAATCTTAAAAAAAAAAAAAAAAAAGATCATCTGTAATATATTGTACTTATATTGGGGGAATTTAATCGAACTTCTTTGTATGGATGAGATTAGTATAGTGCTGATTTTGTTTTAATAAATTATCTAGAGAAAGCTAGTCATATATTTTTTTCTTTCGCCCTCATAAAAACTTTGCATTAGACCATATACTCCCAACACTCAGTGCAAAGTTTTATAATTTATTTCTTTAATGCAATGGCCTATTTTGCCACATCGGTTAATCAAAGAATATGCTCTAAGAATGTTGGTCTCTTTGGACAGATCATAGAAATTTAATACATATTGATTGTGTAATAAAAAGAAAAAAGAAAAATATTTTTAGCCTGCAGAGATAACATTTCAGGCTGAATGAAATAGACCTGGCATTGGACCCTGCCTTCTTGGGATGTATACGACCAAGAGGTCATACACATTTGACCTTGGCTGCATGAGTTGTGTACTTATCACTCATATAAACAATGCTCTTGTACCTGTGATTTGATAATCCAAAACTAAAATCAACAACAACCACAAAAGAAATTTATATTCTGATTTGTCTATTTTGAAGTAACTGAAAAACAGTGGTAATGACAAAATATTCTTCTTGAAGTGACACATTTCTATCAAGGATAGCTGTAATTACTTGATTTTTCCCCATTGTAATGGAATCTGAGTACTAGTAGATTTCAACTTTTAATGTTACTCTGCCTCTTGGAGAAATACTATAAAAACCTGTCTTCATGTGTACAATAGTAGTTCCTCAAGTAGGTATAATCATATTTGAATATCTCAGATTCCTTTAAACATTTCTACATCATTTTACCGTGCTGGCCATCTTTATCTGGACAAACACCCTTTTTGTCCTTATTAGGTAGGGATTATTTAATTTAGAAAAAAGAATTTCACTTATTTTTTGACAACCATAAAACAACTAGAACAAAATAACTTGAAAATTATATTCTATCATAAAAGCAATGTTAATTTTTATTAATGCAGCTTCTGTTCGGGATTGCATATTAGGAAGTCATTTCATTCATTGTATTAGACTTCCAATGTCACAACACCCACAGATGTTTTTCACCCAAGCCACCCTAGGCCCTTTCACCCAATGCTACCATAATCGAAGTTGATTTTTAATTCAGATCTTTACATTTTATTTCCATAAAATTTGCCTTTTCCATTCCATGTTGGTATTACAGATTGTCGGGTTCATTTAAAATCTTTATTTAGCCATCTATCATGTAAGCTGTCCCTCTCAACTTCATTTAACTTCAGGCCTTAAAAGGCTGGTTTCAATGTATTCTTTTGTGATAAACTTATTTTAAAAACAGATTGAAGTATCTTCAATACTCCATAGCTCTTTACTGCATGCCTCTCTTCTAGACTTTCATAGTTTAACGTCACACTTTAATAATGATTTTCAATTGGAGACGATTACATTTTCTTCAACTCACACTGTTCCACCACCTTAAAAAATAAAAAGAAAAGAAAAGAAAAAAAGAAAAAAAATGAAGGCTAGGAGTGCCTGGCTGGCTCAGTTGGAAGAGCATGCAACTCTTGATTTCTGGGGTCCTGAGTTAGAGCCCCACATTGGGTGTAGAGATTACTTAAACAAACAAAGTTTAAAGACAAAATGAAGGCTTATACTTGGTCCTCCACTCCTATTTTATGAAAACCAAGTTTTCATGCATTATCTAGATAAGAGAGATCAAATATAGTGAATACTAGACAAAATTTGAGAAACGGAATTCAATCATAATCAGAAAATTTTAGGGGCGCCTGGGTGGCATAGTAGTTGGGCGTCTGCCTTCCGCTCAGGGCGTGATCCCGGCGTTATGGGATCGAGCCCCACATCAGGCTCCTCCGCTATGAGCCTGCTTCTTCCTCTCCCACTCCCCCTGCTTGTGTTCCCTCTCTCGCTGGCTGTCTCTATCTCTGTCGAATAAATAAATAAAATCTTTTAAAAAAAAAGTTTTAAATATAAGGGAGGCTAGAATAAATAGGAGTTATTGACATTTATTGACTCCATTTCTCTTTTTTTTTATTTTTGTCAATTTGCTGAGCTCAAATATTATATTTATTAGTAGTATTTTGAGTGGAGTACAGAGATGTTATCTGATAATTGAGTGTACAGTATACATATTATGTATGTAGTAGCAATAAGGTAATGAAAAAATATTGGTGAAAGACTTGGCAGAATCCATGTTTAACCCCTACAAAAAGCCTATTTTCTTGAATTCTTAAAGAACATTTTATAAAGAGGGAATAAAATGGGCAAATGATGAAACAAAATATCAGTTACATGTGAATCTAAATGATTCATCTTCATTATTCTGAATAATCAAAATATCGAACATTTAGTAAAAAAAAAAAAGTCAATCTTCCATGTCTTTAGAGCTTCTCAGATATCCATCACATTTAAAGCAAACTAATAATCTCTATTTTACTGAAATTAAATTTCAAAGCCTAGTATCATATAAATATGATCTTAAAACAAATTTTGGTATCATTTTTTTACATGTTTTCACTAAATCCATATTGGTCTTCTTGGCATAAATTTGGGGAAATTGTCTGAAAATGTATTATTACTGGGGAGAAGGTATCTGGAGTTTGTGGGTGGGAAATAGTTATTAACAGGCCTGGAGTCTCTTCTCTTCCTTAATCAGGCATTAGGGGGAACGTCTCAGGTGGGTGGGGGGAGATAAGGTAGCTTGATCAAATCTCATTGTAAACATATTAATGATAGACTTCCTAGAAGACAAGCTAATGTTTTAATCTAACAGGAGAGCTTATATCTAGGGAACACGTTTTGCAGGGTATACCGAGGCTGTCTGGGACTATTTATAGTAAACAAACTAGGAATCTATGATTAATGGGCATGTTCCCCAGAAAACATTAGGCTGTGTAGCAATCTGAATATGAAATGAATATATTCTGTGATTAAAAGCTGCTCTCTTTTGCGGAAGTCACGTAGCCATATTAAAGACCTCATATGTTAAACTACACTCCCTGATGCCAAGAGAAGGGACGTGGGGAGCTACATTAGCAGTACTGGACCTCTCCCTGATTCATCAGTGCCTCAATATTACCTCTGTCGTTTAAAATGCTGGTAAATTATTGTCAAGGTTGTGATTCAGGTGAACATGACTTGACAACACAATGATTCGTAACATTTCAGGTTTTTGAAAAAGAGAGTATTGAACATAAAACTATAGAGGGTAGGTGTAATGGTAAGTCAAGTAATCATTTGGGGAACTTAAATCATGAACCTCAAATTAGCTAAATCCCACTTGTTTTGATTGAGCATGTTCCATAGAGTAGGCATTACATTAAGTATTACCAGGACAGTGAATACGGATTCAGTCATATTCTCTGCTTTCCAGCACAAGCTAATGAGAGATGCCTCAAAAAACAACTCAAATTCATGGTAAAAGTGGACTCCACAATAAAGATGCTATTGAAGATCAAGAAGGGAGGGAGTTCATTATCAACTGGAAAAGTCTCATGGCAGAATTATGACTTAGATTGGGCCTTTATAAGTGATTTTACATTTGTGTAGGGTCAAAAACTATTCCTTTCTTCCCTTATAGGTATTTTAGTTGGTCTAATAATTAATTGATGTAAGACAGGTTAATAGGAAAAAAAGCAAATTTCATATGTATGAGAGCCCCAAAGACATGAGCGCCAAAGACAGTCAGGCAATTGAGATTTATATGCCATCCAGAGCTAAGGAGAACCAGGGTGGGGGTCTGGGGCCTCAAAGGGTGGAAGACAATTCACAGGAAGATGAGAAGTGCAAGTGTTTGGTAAATTAATGTTTGCCACACCTGCAGATAAATCTTCTTCACTGAAAGTTATCTTTGGTATTAGCTCTCTCTCTTGGTACAGGGCTCTATCTAAATTATTTTAGGCAGTGAAGGGGACAGTAAACAGCTCTTTCTGAGTCTGTTGGCCTTGATTGTCTCCAGCTCAAAATAAACCACAGCCAAAGTGGCATATTTTGGGTCAAACATACTGCTCCCTCAATTGACAAGTAGAGATACAGAATAAAAGTGTCCCAGCTGGGAAGGGCTGTTAAGTGAAGAGGAAGGTATAAGACTCTAATCGGGAATTTAAATCACCTTTTAGCTCCATTAAAATTTGCTTCTATGTATGATTTTTTTTTTGAATTTTTACACCTTAAACTAAATAATATTGAGTATATCTTTATTATATACATTTGCATTGCCTATGGGAATAGGTCAAATATGATATGGTATAAAATATTGACATTCAGCCAGTCATACCCCATATTTAAATCATTCAGACTTTTCATTCAGTTAAATGCATTATTGAGTTTATCAACTAAACAGCTCAGGATAACTCAGCAAATTACTTCAGTCACAGAGATATATCACAGAAAAACAATTTAATTTGTCATTCTGTTATAAATTAGGATATTCCTGTAATGAAAACCTAATCCAAAATAGATCGAATATAAAGAGGATTTAGTGATGGACGTACCTGAATGGTCCAGAAGGAGGGATACATTTGGGTCAGTTTGATTTCTAGCTCCTATATAACATCAAGTTCTCACTGCCCTTTGATCTCTTTGCACAGCCTTCTACATCGTCAGGTTTATGATCCGATTCTTCTTTCAAGTTGATGAAACATTTGCGTGGGTGTGCTACTGTGTCTTCCAGAAGGTTATGGAGATTGACCTTAGGCCGTTGGAGAACAAGTAACTATTTTACTAGCATATTATTAGTCTGAGTTGGTTCACTACTTTGGTTCACCAGGCCTGGATGGCACCAGTAAATCACCGTGATATGTTTAGAAACGTTAAGTTAACCCTTGGACATGGGAGGAGAATTAGTTGTCGCCTACTCCCAGCACCATTCCACAACTGTATCACTAATACCTAGTAGGGAATAGATGCCCTGACTTTTGTAAAATAATCACAATGAGTGCTACTTGCATACCCCTTAAGCAAGATTTATCTTTAAGTGTAGTAGGCTGTGTAATAAGAATACGGAATGGGGAATAATTACGTCAGCATCTAAATCTATCCCTGACCCATATTTTGAATATTGAGATTGTTCACATTAAAAAAAATGAAATTTTTACTTTGAAAAAGTAAAAGTAAAAATAGTAAAACTCAGAGCATATGAAAATAGTAGGCTCAGTATTCCAAATGAAAATAATCATTTGGTGTTCAGTTGATATGCCCTTTAGAAAGGGTCTGAGTCCTCCATTTTAATTCAGTTCCAAGAGTTTGTTTGTTTGTTTGTTTGTTTGTTTGTTTTATTATTTTTTACTGTGTTCCTATTTCTCATTTAAAACTTTTGTCAGATTTCTGTAAAAAATCTGAATAACTCTAATAACACTTCCCACTTAATAAAAACAATATCTTCCTTAAAATTGATTGATTGATTTACTCATTTATTTGTTTTCCCTGGGAAAAATATTTATTAGATGACTTCTTGCCAGGCATTCTACACAGGTTCTGAAAGAAGATTGCATTCTAGAGCTCTTGGTATTTAATGAGAGAATATGGAAAAGTGTAAGGCTTGAGAAAAAGGCACAAGTCTGAATTTAGTACACATCACCTTTTATAAGCAGAGGAAGGGATAGAGCTCAAGAGAGAAAAACGAGAGTGTGAGAGAGAGCACAAGATGGGGAAAGAGGCAGAGAGAGAGGCAGAGAGAGAGATGCAGAAGGAGAAGCAGAATCCCCGCTAAGCAGGGAGCCAGAGACAGGGCCTGATCCCAGGACCCTGGGATCATGACCTGAGCCGAAGGCAGATGCTGAACCGACTGAGCCACCCAGGTGCCCCAAAAGCAGAGATTTAAAACCAGGAGTCTAGATCTAGAGCCCATGCTTTTCAACTACTACCTTATTTTCTCTTTGTCTCTGTCTCTGTCTCTCTCTCTCTCCCTCTCTCTGCTCTCTCAGTAACTATTTTAGGGAATGAAACAGTTATTTGAGATGTAAAATTATCGCCAGTCATTTTTTAATGATTGAAATTGAATCATTCTGTATAGTCAAATGCTTTTTTTTTTCCCAGTAGTGTTCAGGAAGTAATTCTTATATTATGTTGGATAGATGGCTTCTGTGATGGAGGGATTCAGGTTCTGTTGGGTATATAAAGCAGAAAAACAAGGAGGAATGCATTGAGGAAGGCTAGCAACAGAATCATTGGATTGTTGGGTGATATTATACCGATTGCATAGGAAAGGAAATGCACACAAGGGAACAGTGATAGTTTTGAAGAAAATTGTGGATCAAAGTATAGGAAGACTACAAGGAATAGGAACCAAGTGAACTGTAAAAATAAGAGGGAAGTATATCAGAGATTTTTATTTTAAGCGTGGAAAATTATGACAAAATTCATATTGTGACTATGGATATGGAAGCTGTGGTCATTGAAGTAGAAGAGGTGAACCCACTATGGGGGAGATTGTTGAATTAGCTAGCATTGGATTTTTATTTGGGGTGTTTGAAAAATACAGTTATGTCCAACTTGGTGGCAACTAAAGTAGTCTATTTCACTGATAGAAAATTCTGTGTATCCATAGGATGACTTAAAATCTGATACTGTAAATCTATAACTTTTATTCATTAGTACATCTTCTAAGGGTTATAGTAACAATGAAAGTCTGTTTTCTTTGTTGTATGAAAGCTTTAAAGGTAGATAGAAGGTATTTCTTTAATTTTGCTTTGTACAAGCTAAGCACACACATTTGTTCTTGACCACGTTTGCTGTTATGATTAACACTGTGGAGGGTAAAATGGTGATGTGAGAAGACAAAACTGGATATAGACAAACCTGATTTTAAGAAACTTATTATATGATTGGTCTTAATCTCTCTCAGCCTCAGTTTACTCTTTGTTTTAAGAAGATTATGGCAGGGGGCGCCTGGGTGGCACTGCGGTTAAAGCGTCTGCCTTCGGCTCAGGGCGTGATCCCGGCGTTCCGGGTTCGAGCCCCACGTCAGGCTCCTCCTCTAGGAGCCTGCTTCTTCCTCTTCCACTCCCCCTGCTTGTGTTCCCTCTCTCGCTGGCTGTCTCTGTCTCTGTCGAATAAATAAATAAAAAATCTTTAAAAAAAAAAAAAAAAAGAAGATTATGGCAGACAGCATTGATTGTCTCTCTAATAACTTTTCACTCCCTTATAGCTAACAGAACCAATTCCCCACAATAGAGGTCAAATATGTTACAAACTCACTTTGTTAGGCTCCCTTGTATCTGCAGTTTGGCTATCAGACTCAATCACGACCAGTTATCTAGAGAGGGTTGTGTGGTGGAAGGCTTGTGAAAAGATGGCTCATGATAAACCAGAGAAATTAAAAAAAAAAAAAAAAAAAAAAAAAAAAAAAAAAAAGAACCATCTTTGTTTCCTGTATTCTTTGGACAGTGTCTTGTGTGAGTTTGATGCTAGGTATTTCTGCAGCCATTATGTGAACAAAGGGAGATATTACTGATATGCTGAGGATGGGAAGCTGAAAATAACCCAAAAATACTTACCTCAGACATATTGTTAAGTGAACTAATTGTACATTTTATTGTAATCCACTTTTAATAAGATACTTTATTGCTTGTGGCCAAATATCCTAACTGATAAAATATTTTACATGAAAAAGGGAATGTAAATTACACTGGTACCACAGTTGATATTGATTATTTAAAAATGATTTTTTTCTATTTTATGTAATACAGGTTTAAATACAAATTATAAAGGTAGCCTGTACAACTCATCACCTCATCATGACCTACATGCTATCTAAAATTAAATGATTAATTTGACTTTTAAAGCAATATAATGTAATATTGGCTGATAATAAGCCATTCACCAGGGGAAAAAAAAATAAAAAAAGTTCTGAATTAAATGAGAAAGTGTAGTGGTTGAGTGGTTGTATTTACATGAATTTAGAGAGAAGGACACATTTTCAAACAGTAAGAGTTTTGATTAAAAAAGGAGATTAAATAGATAATTAGATCAATCTATCAATCTTATGGTAAATGTTTTTGTCACACAAAAACACAAAAAGAGAACAGGAGGAGATTTAGATAGGAAAAAAAAAAGAAAAGTAAGGATATATCTAGATAAATCTACCTTTAAAAATTACTGCAAGGTGTTTTTTCTGTTCCTTTTTTTAATTAACAACATCTCACTCTTCCTAAATAATGGCTATATATTTTCGTATACTATTAATTTAGAATAAAGGTAAGAAAATGTGTCATTTATTATTTGTCAAACTTTAATATATGATTGCTATTTGTATTGAAAATCAAATATTTTTTTCTATCTTTTTAAATATCTCATCCTACATTTTAAATGCAAACTTAAGACGCAATTAACAGTGACACCTTTTACTCTATATTTCTGAAGTGGAAAATTAGAATATGGTGAGAGGCTCTGTGCTACACAACAACTTTTTAATGCTCCAGCTTGAACTATAGATCCTTAGGCAAGCAGAGTAAATATGCTATTTGGGGGCCTCCAGCCCACTTCTAGGAAGATGATGGGCTAATCATTTCAGGGAAAATGTCAGAGTGTTTTCCCAGCAGATATTGATAACAACACAGCACAGCTGCAAATATAAATTCCTCCATTCTTCCAGCTATGAGTTGAGCCCTGAGTCAGTTTTACTTCCTTCCTCAAGCCCTTTGAAATTTGGGGTTTGATACACAAAGATTGGTCCATAACCCTATTAAGCTGGTAAATGTTATGCAATCAGATCGATAAAGGCAAAGGTACTACCTCCCCTAAACATTAAGCTCCGATTTATATTGAAAGTTTGTAATTGTAAAGTTATTGATATTGGTAACTAAAATGCCTCCTTCTAAGATAGATAATTCACTTATTCCTCATAACAGTGTCCAGCAAAATCAACTAAGAAAAAGTATGCTCCCATGGAAACTTCAGAAGACTAAGTTCACCATATTTGCATAAACACCTCTAAGGGATTTATTTATGAGCCCAGGAAAACCTTGAACTCAACATTAAATTGGTTACTTCACCTGAATGTTTGAACGTCTCTAATATATTTTCTTTTCAGGGTAAGAAATGACACTTGCTAATTCTTTACCTCCTAGAGTCATATACATATAATAGTTTCTTTCAATATATATGAGTTAATTGTGTTTGCATTGGAGAAAAGCTTAAAGTCATTGAATTTTTTTTTTATTTTTTTTAAAGTAATCTCTACACTCAACGTGGGAATCAAACTCAGAATCCCTAAATCAAGAGTCCCATGCCCAACTGAGCCAGCCAGGCACCCCTGAATTGTTTTACTTTGGAATTAAATATTTTAGTGTTGAATGTAACTTTGTGTCTAAGAATGAATTATATAGATTTTTAGTAAGGCAAAATTTGTTGACTAATAATCAACATCTATATTAGAAAATAATTTTCTATAGCCTTCCATGTCCTACTTTTCCAACCAGACATGGTTCATGGTGAAATTAGCCTTTGCTTCTTATTTTTGTTGACATATGATTTTGAAATTTAGTTACTGACTGCTACATGGAATAAATGAGTTAAGAGAGGTGCCAGTTGCAGAGATTATTCCTTCAAACTGTTAAATGCAAACCATGTATGCAGCTGTAAAATCCTCTTTGATTACCCATAAAAAACATTGCTTATACTCATATTTTTTCACTTAAACTGTATTTTGCTTCCTTCTCTTTCTAGCTGATTTAAATCCAATCTCTTTCATATCACTTTTTATAGTAATTAACATGATATTGAGCACTTTAAAAGTGCTTAATATATTTGTGTTGAATTGAATGAAGAATGCCATATAATGGAATGGAGAATTGATCCTAGAGGCAAGGGCTGTTTTTTGTTCCTGATTCTGACTTTAACAAGCAGTATATTGTCTACTTTTGTCTTATTTTTTGCTATCACTATTGTTTTGACTGGCTTTGCATTAAAAAAAGTCTCAAACGTCAGCTGGGTCTGTAATCTAAGGACTTCTGTTGGCTACTATTTTATTAAATATTACCTCTGTTCTGTCTGTTCTAATAAGAACTAGTGGAAATCCTAAGAGGAATTTTAAGAGTCTTGGTATGTTCTCTAGATCATTTATTTTTTTAAAGACTTATTTATTGAGAGAGAGAGAGAGAGCAAGGGGTAGGGGGGAGGCACAGAGGGAGAGGGAGAGAGAGAATCTCAAGCAGACTCCCCACTGAGCCCAGAGCCCAGCATGGGGCTCGATCTCAGGACCCTGAGATCACAACCTGAGCCAAAATCAAGAGTTGGAAGCCCAATTGATTGAGCCACCCAATTGACTGAGGCACCCCATTTAATTTACTTTTTGATTTGAAAATTACCATTTGTTTTTGGGCTGCATGCTCAGATAATGTTGGATCTTCATCTTCCATGTTACTAATTATTTTTGTTTGTTTGTTTCTAATATATTCATCCTAAAGTGTTGAGTAAAAGTGGGTGGGGTTGAATGTGATCTATCTTGATTGTAGAATTCGTACAATTCCATTTGTTATTCTGTTTATTCTCTGCCATTATTCAAATGTTACTTTTCTCTTTTGGCAATTCTGTCATTTGCATTTGTGACTAAAGCCTTGAATGTTGGAATCAGCCATCCTCATTTTATTCTGTTGAACTATTCCTCACACTCAGCCTGGTGAGACATCAATAAATAGGTCAGTCTGGGTCCATTCAAAACATCTATTTAGTCAAAAAATTCATTCCAGAATCAGTTTTCTGAAGAGAGTAATTCTACCCAGAAGTTATCATGGTATCAGTTCACCATCTAACTTGTGATCCTGCTTAACCACACTTCAGGTGTTGGTAGGTTCACTGTTTTGTCTTTTTTTTTAGATCTCTAATTCCATACATTTCTGACACCTGTTCTTTTGTAATATATTTAATAATTGTTTCTCATCTACAATAATTGTCACTTCAAAATTCACTTTAAAAATCTTCCTTTTCTTTACGTCTAATTAAATCTTTTGCAGCTATTCCATTTATTCAGGGAAACTTTCCTACTATCTTTTTATGATACCTCTCTATCTGTAAACTCTCAAGAATTTTCTGGGTCAGACTTTCTCTGTAGAAATCACCCTACTTATTTAAAAAAAACAAAACAAGGGGCACCTGATTGGCATAGTCAGTTAAGCTGCCGACTCTTGCTTTCGGCTCAGGTCATGATCTTGAGGTTTGGGGATCAAGACCCACACCAGGCTCCGTGCTTAGTGTGGAGTCAGCTTGATATTCTCTCTTCCTTTTGCTCTGCCCCTCACTCATGCTCTCTCTCTTTCTAAAATAAATAAAAACTTTTAAAAATAAAAAAATAATAAAAATAAAAAAACAAAACAAATTAAACAACAATAACAACAAGATTAGTCTCTTAATTTTTTTTTTAAATGATTTTTTATTATATTATGTTAGTCACCATACAGTACATCCCCGGTTTCCGATGTAAGGCTCGATGATTCATTAGTTGTGTATAACACCCAGTGCACCATGCAATACGTGCCCTCCTTATTACCCATCACCGGTCTATCCCATTCCCCCACCCCCCTCCCCTCTGAAGTCCTCAGTTTGTTTCTCATAGTCCGTAGTCTCTCATGTTTCATTCCCCCTTCTGATTACCCCCCCCTTTCTTTATCCCTTTCTTCCCCTACCGATCATCCTAGTTCTTATGTTCCATAGATGAGAGAAATCATATGATAGTTGTCTTTCTCTGCTTGACTTATTTCACTTAGCATTATCTCCTCCAGTGCTGTCCATGTTGTAGCAAATGTTGAGAACTCGTTCTTTCTGATAGCTGAGTAATATTCCATTGTATATATGGACCACAACTTCTTAATCCAGTCATCTGTTGAAGGGCATCTCGGCTCCTTCCACGATTTAGCTATTGTGGACATTGCTGCTATGAACATTGGGGTGCATATGGCCCTTCTCTTCACTACGTCTGTATCTTTGGGGTAAACACCCAGTAGTGCAATGGCTGGATCATAGGGTAGCTCAATTTTTAACTTTTTAAGGGACCTCCACACTGTTTTCCAGAGTGGCTGTACCAACTTGCATTCCCACCAACAATGTAGGAGGGATCCCCTTTCTCCACATCCTCTCCAACAATTGTTGTTTCTTGCCTTGTCTATTTTTGCCATTCTAACTGGCGTAAGGTGGTATCTCAGTGTGGTTTTGATTTGAATTTCCTTGATGGCTAATGATTTTGAACATTTTTTCATGTGTCTGTTAGCCATTTGTATGTCTTCATTGGAAAAGTGTCTGTTCATATCTTCTGCCCATTTTTTGATTTGTTTATTTGTTTCTCGTGTATTGAGTTTGAGAAGTTCTTTGTAGATCTTGGATACCAGTCCTTTATCTGTAGTGTCATTTGCAAATATATTCTCCCATTCCGTGGGCTGCCTCTTAGTTTTTCTGACTGTTTCCTTGGCTGTGCAGAAACTTTTAATCTTGATGAAGTCCCATAAATTCATTTTATCTTTTGTTTCTCTTGCCTTTGGGGATGTGTCATGAAAAAGGTTGCTTTGGCCGATGTCGTAGAGGTTGCTGCCTATGTTCTCCTCTAGAATTTTGATGGATTCCTGTCTCACATCGAGGTCTTTCATCCATTTGGAGTTTATTTTTGTGTATGGTGTGAGAGAGTGGTCAAGTTTCATTCTTTTGCATGTAGCTGTCCAATTTTCCCAGCACCATTTATTGAAGAGACTGTCTTTTTCCCACCGGATGTTTTTTCCTGCTTTATCAAATATTAGTTGCCCAAAGAGCCGAGGGTCCATTTCTGGGCTCTCTATTCTGTTCCATTGGTCTATGTGTCTGTTTTTGTGCCAGTACCATGCTGTCTTTGTGATCACAGCTTTGTAGTACAGCTCGAAATCCGGCATTGTGATGCCCCCAGCTTTGTTTTTCCTTTTCAACAGTTCCTTGGAGATTCGGGGCCTTTTCTGTTTCCATACAAATTTAAGGACTATTTGTTCCAGTTCTTTGAAAAATGTCCTCGGTATTTTGATCGGGATAGCATTGAAAGTGTAGATTGCTCTGGGTAGCATGGACATTTTAACTATGTTAATTCTTCCAATCCATGAGCATGGAATATCTTTCCATCTTTTTATGTCTTCCTCAATGTCTTTCAAGAGTGATTTATAGTTTCTAGAATATAGGTCCTTTACGTCTCTGGTTAAGTTAATTCCAAGGTAACGTATGGTTTTTGGTGCTATTGTAAATGGGATGGATTCCCTAATTTCTCTTTCTTCGGTCTCGTTATTCGTGTATAGAAATGCAACTGATTTCTGAGCATTGATTTTGTATCCCGCCACGTTACTGAATTGCTCTATAACTTCTAATAGTTTGGGAGTGGCTTCTTTTGGGTTTTCCATATAGAGTATCATGTCATCTGCAAAGAGAGACATTTTGACTTCTTCTTTGCCAATTTGAATACCTTTGATCCCTTTTTGTCGTCTGATTGCTGTTGCAAGGACTTCTAGTACTATGTTGAATAATAGTGGCGAGAGTGGGCATCCTTGTCGAGTTCCTGATCTTAAGGGAAAGGCTTCCAGCTTTTCCCCATTGAGAATAATATTTGCAGTAGGCTTTTCATAGATGGCTTTTATGAGATTGAGAAATGTACCTTCTATTCCTACACTCTGAAGGGTTTTAATCAGGAAAGGATGCTGTATTTTGTCAAATGCTTTTTCGGCATCGATTGAGAGGATCATATGGTTCCTGAGTCTTTTCTTGTTGATATGATGTATCACGCTGATTGATTTGCGAATATTGAACCACGCTTGCATCCCAGGTATGAATCCCACTTGATCGTGATGGATAATCCTTTTAATGTACTGTTGGATTCTATTAGCAAGTATCTTGTTGAGGATTTTGGCGTCCATATTCATTAGGGAAATCGGTCTGTAATTCTCCTTTTTGAGGGGGTCTTTGCCTGGTTTGGGGATCAAGGTAATATTGGCCTCATAGAATGAGTTTGGTAGCTTTCCTTCTGTTTCTATTTTTTGAAATAGCTTTAGGAGAATAGGTATTATTTCTTCTTTGAATGTTTGGTAGAATTCCCCAGGAAAACCGTCCGGGCCTGGAGTTTTGTTATTTGGAAGGTTGTTTATCACTGACTCAATTTCTTCATAATTAATTGGCCTGTTTAAGGAATCAATTTCTTCCGGTTTCAATCTTGGTAGTTTATAGGTTTCCAGGAAGGATTCCATCTCTTCCAGATTGCTTAGTTTATTGGCATATAGCTGTTGATAAAAATTTCTAATAATCCTTCCAATTTCAATGGTGTTCGTCGTGACCTCTCCTTTTTCATTCATAATTTTAATAATCTGGGTCCTTTCTCTTTTCTTTTGGATAAGTCTTGCCAGTGGTCTGTCAATTTTATTGATTCTCTCAAAGAACCAGCTTCTAGTCCTGTTGATCTGCTCTACTGTACTTCTGGTTTCTGCTTGATTGATTTCAGCTCTAATTTTGGTCAACTGCTTCCTCGTGCGTGGATTAGGCCTGTCCCTCTGTTGCTGTTCCAGCTTCTTGAGGTGAGAATATAAAAACTGCATTTTAGATTTTTCTATTCTTTTGAGTGAGGCTTGGATGGCTATGTATTTCCCCCTTAGGACTGCCTTTGCAGTATCCCATAGGTTTTGGACTGTTGTATTTTCATTCTCATTGGTCTCCATAAATTGTTTAATTTGATTTTTGATTTCCTGGTTTATCGAGTCATTCCTGAGCAGGATGGTTCTTAGTCTCCAAGTGTTTGAGTTTCTTCCAAATTTTTCCTTGTGGTTGAGTTCCAATTTCAGAGCGTTGTGGTCTGAGAATATGCAGGGGATAATTTCAATCTTTTGGTATCGGTTGAGACCTGTTTTGTGTCCCAGAACATGGTCTATTCTTGAGAATGTTCCATGGGCATTAGAATAGAATGAGTATTCTTTGGTTCTGGGGTGTAGTGTTCTATATATATCTATGAGGTCCAACTCGTCGAGTATGGCATTCAAAGCCTTTGATTCTTTGCTTAGTTTTTGCCAGGGTGTTCTGTCTATTTCTGAGAGTGGAGTGTTGAGGTCCCCTACTATTAATGTATTTTTATTTATATGTCTCTTTATTCTGGTTAAGAGTTGGCTTGTGTATCTTGCTGCTCCCCTGTTGGGGGCATATATATTTATAATTGTCATATCCACTTGTTGAATACTTCCCTTAAGAATAATATAGTGCCCTTCTGCATCTCTAACTATAGTCTGTAGTTTAAAATCCAATTTATCTGATATGAGAATTGCTACCCCAGCTTTCTTTTGAGGTCCATTTGCGTGAAAGATGGTACTCCATCCCCTTACTCTCAGTCTGAATGCATCTTTGGGTTCGAAATGAGTCTCTTGTAGACAGCAAATGGATGGGTCATTTCTTTTTATCCAATCTGCAACCCTGTGGCGTTTTATGGGATGGTTCAAACCATTTACATTAAGACTGATTACTGAGAGATATGATTTTAATGTTGCCATGTTGCCAGTAAAGTCTTTGTTTGTATTGGCTGTGACTTTCTGTTCTGTATCACTCTTGGGGCCTTTTTACTTTTATAGAACCCCCCGTAATATCTCCTGTAGGGCTGGTTTCGTGGTTACAAAATTGGTTAGTGACTGGCGATTCTGAAATGTCTTTATTTCTCCATCAATTCTGAATGACAGCCTTGCTGGATAAAGGATCCTTGGCTGCATGTTTTTCTCTGAAAGAGCTTTAAATATGCTCCCCCAACCCTTTCTCTCATTCCAGGTCTGTGTAGACAGGTCTGACGTAATTCTGATGCTTTTGCCTTGGTACGTGAGAAATTTCTTTGCCCTGGCCGCTTTCAATACTGTATCCTTGCATCTAATATTTGCGAATTGCACTATGACGTGACGTGGCGTAGGTTTGTCGTGGTTGAGCTTGGGAGGGGTCCTCTCTGCCTCTTGGACACGAATGTTTGTTTCCCTTGCTAGATTAGGGAAGTTTTCAGCTACAATTTGTTCAAATATCTCTTCTAGACCTCTGTTTTTCTCCACCCCCTCGGGGATGCCGATGATTCTAACATTGGATCGTTTCATTGAGTCAGTAATCTCCCGTAACCTACATTCGTGGGCGTGGATTTTTTTAAGACCATCTTCTATTTTCATTTTTTCCTCTATTAACCCATCCTCCAATTCACTAACCCGTTCCTCTGCTTCTGCGACCCTGGCCGTCAGAGCCTCTAGTTTTGCCTGCATTTGGCTCATAGAATTTTTAATTTCTGTCAGATTCGCTCTCATTTCTGTCCTTAGGGATTCTATATTCTCAGTAACCTTTTCGTTAATAGTTTTTTCAATTCTACTCATCATTTTGACCATCGTTACTCTGAATTCCATTTCTGATAATTTGGTTACATCCATATCCATTATTTCTGTGGCAGAGGCCACTGAATCACTGTCTTTTCTTTGCTGGGGGGGGCTTCTCCTTCTTGTCATTCTGATGAAGAGAGGTTGCGGGGTTTCCAGAGCCCAAATTATTGACTGGGTCCCAGGCCGTGCCCCTTGTTTTATAGGGATCTTAGGGATGTGGGCTTCTTCTTTAAAGATTTTATTTATTTATTTATGTGGCAGCCAACCAGCGAGAGAGGGAACAGAAGCAGGGGAGTGGGAGAGGAAGAAGCAGGCTCCCAGCGGAGGAGCCCGATGAGGGACTCCTTTCCGGAACGCCGGGATCACGCCCTAAGCCGAAGGCAGGCACTCAATGACTGCGCCACCCAGGCGCCCGGGTTGTGGGCTTCTTGATTTTTCAGCCTGCCTTCTGTGTTCTGGGGGAGGGGCCTGCCGCGCCAATACTCAGGCAACCCTGTTTGGGTAGAGTCTCCGTGTCCCCTGCGAGGGAGGATGGGGATGGGCACTCTCTGAGCCGGTATTTCCAGGCTTTTGTTCTCTGGCGGCTTTCCCTGGCGGTTTGCTGTGCCTCTTCTGAGAGTCAGAGCAGCAGCGGCCAAATTTCAGCCTCTGTCACGGAACAGAAGGATTGCGGCCCGTTCTCTACTAATGTTCTGGCCACTTTAACTCTGTCTCTGTTGGTGCTGCTCAACCCTGCAGCGTCCCGGGATGTGCGCCCCACACCCGGCGTCCCAGCCCCCACTTCCAGGGCCGGCGCGTCTCTGTCCTTTGTGTTTCTAACGCCGCCAGCCGCCAGCCGCCCCGCGCGCGCTCCCGGATCTCCCGGTCTCCGTCTGGATCCGGTGGCGCACCGGGATTCCCGGTGTTCGCGAGATGCCTGGTGGCGCGCACCCGGCTCCACGGTCTCAGTCTGCTGTTTGCGGGATGCCGTCCGCGGCACCCCGCCCGCTCTCCGATCAGAAGTGGCTACCGCTTCCTTCCGGCGCCCGGGCTCACCGGCCCGGCTCCCTCCCCCTTCCGTTTATCTTCCGATATCTGTGCACAGTTTCATGGCTCCCCGCTTCATACCTCAATACTCAGCGCTGGAGATGTTCATTTGTAGAGATCCAGATGCATCTTCCTGCGTCTCAGGCTGGTTCCGTGGTTGTTTAGGCTGGTCTGGTACCTATCCAGCTCGACTCGGAGGACCAGCTGAAAACGGTGTCTCCTACTCCTCCGCCATCTTAACTCGGCCCCTAGTCTCTTAATTTTTGAGACTTGTCTGAACCTCATTCATTCTTCTGGATCCTATAATTGTTTATAATGCATAAGATATTTTACTTTTCATCACTCTTTAAAAATATATAATTATATATTTAACATAAGTTATCTTTTGGCATTACTCCTGTGATTCTTTTCATGTGTATTTAGTTGGACTCTAATAAACTCCTCTAGAGTATGTCCTTATCTTTTTAAATATACTCACCAGATTCATTCTTCGTTCTTTCCAATGCTAACACCATTTCCTGAGCCGTATATTTCTTATGTTCATTTGAAACATGTTTCAGTTTCTTTTCTTTGTTGCTTAACATTCTGTACTGTTCCCATGCCAACCTGAATCCCATTACCAAGGCATTTCAAGTAGAGAAGTACAGGCCTTCTCTACCGAGTTTAGGCTTTGCTTTACTAATATATTGCTTATTGGATTGTGAAAATGTTCAAATTTTCCTTTACTTTGGTCAGCTTGCATGCTAAAATTCTTATTAAAAGTGCTTATTATACATCTTACTCAGTGATTTATAAAATTCACCATCATCCAAGTTATCAATATGTAGGACCATGAATATACTATGGTGATAGCAGTTAGAATTTAGGTTAGATGTGTAGAGATCAAAGTCTAGACACAATTCCTGAGATAATTTGTCCCTAACAGTGTTTAAATAGATGAAGGAGAATTGATTTTAGTATTATGATTTTAATGACAAAATAACATTTGTCATTATATGGCACCACATATTAAAAGATGAAAAAATACCTGCACTATAAATCCAACTCTCGTGGCATATAAACCTGCCTTTAAAACAATCCTCCCCCTCGGGGCCCCTGGGTGGCTTAGCCAGTTAAGCATCTAACACCTGATTTGGGCTCAGTTCACGATCTCCAGGTCGTGGGATTGAGCCCTGAATCAAGCTCCATGCTGGGTGTGGAGGCTGCTTAAGATGCTGTCTCTCCCTCTGCCCTCTGCCACTCCCTCCCTCTTCCCCTCTCTCTCTTTAAAAAAAAAAAAAAAAAAAAAAAAAAAAAAATCCTCACCCATCTCTGTTCAATAATATTAATGAAAGTCCTAAAGGGAAATGAAAACCTTTATTTATTTTTTTTCAGTATGAACCCTATTCGTTGTGCTGCAACCACCATATAACAAACAGCCTTAACCTTCCCACCAATTGCTTCAATCCCAAATATTCCTCCCTATGTTTAGTCTTTTTTTTTTTTTAAAGATTTTGTTTATTTATTTGACAGAGAGAGAGAGAGCCAGTGAGAGAGGGAACACAAGCAGGGGGAGTGGGAGAGGGAGAAGCAGGCTTCCCGCTGAGCAGGGAGCATGATGTGGGGCTCGATCCCAGAACGCTGGGATTATGCCCTGAGCCAAAGGCAGACGCTTAACGACTGAGCCACCCAGGCACCCCCTTCCCTATGCTTAATCTTATAGCAAATTTTGTTGGGAGCTTAGGATAACATAATAACTTTCTACCAATTTCTAACCAACTGAGAAATGGTAGTAGAGACTATAAGGGTACCAAAGACAGTATTGTCTTCAGTATTCGACCCATACTGTAGAACGTGGTTTAAGACTCCTATTGAATGTTACTGTCTAAGGAGTCATATTGAAAATGATTCCTGCCTATCATTCTCCCTAAAATCATGAGACTAGAATTTAGGGCCCACCTGTTCAGAGATATTCCAACTACTATATCAAGCCCCATTAACAATAAGCAGTGTAGGTAACTCTCTCCTTTCCCCCTTCCCCTCTATCTGGGTCTGAAACTCCCCTCCCCTACACAGAGACACCAGGCAGCCAGGCGTCATCAGCAGTGAGATTATACAACAGCAGCCAGCCCAGGAGGTGCTCTCCTTTCCCCAAAGACAGGGTGTATCACACCATAACATGTGGCAGGCTAGGACATCTCCTTTTTCCTCTGGGCTCCAAATTCCCCTCTCCAACATCAACAGACAGGTGACAGTAAGCAGGATCCTGCAATAAGCACCAGTCAGACCTAGGTAGACTCTTTTTCCCGTAGGCTGGAGATTTTTTTCCTGTTTCCTGGGGTACCAGGTGGCCCAGGCTGGAGAAACTCCATCTGTTCCCTCAGGTAGGAAGATCAGGGACCAGTGGGAGCCCTAGCACCACCAGATAAATCAAGCACAAAAACATAGCACTGCAATGGCTCTGAAAATTAAATTGTTGTTGGAACCATAGTCCACAAATGTAGGCCAGAACCTCTGTGTTAAAATTACAGTTACAGTTAAAGATTTAAGTAAGACCCAGACTTCCTTAACAATATAAAACAAAATCCATATATAAGAGAAAATAACTCTTTACACAAAAATCCAGGAAAATCATAACTTGAATGAGAAAAAGCAATTAACTGATGCCAACATGTAAATGAATCAGATACTGAATTTATCTGACAAGGTGGAATTAGAGTGGCCTTAGTTTGCACTATTGTCCTGAAGTCCATATGCTACCAGGGCTACTGCGCATGAATGCATCATTCCTTAAAGTGGTAGTGTGATTTTCCCTGCAGGGATTTGCTTTTCTTGGGTCCTAATTACTACCATTCTGGAAAGCATCATGAACAAGTAATGAGGACTAGTGAGATAGGGCTTAAATTAAAGGCAGGGTGAAACTTGCCTCTGGGACTTCATTCTCAAAATGTAGTCTGAGAAACAGGCAGGCACTAAACATTGTGGGGGATTTTTTGTTGTTTGTTTTTTTGTTGTTGTTGTTTTGAGGGGTTTTTTGTTTTTTGGGTTTTTTTTGTTTTTTTTTTTGTTGTTGTTGTTTTGGGTTTTTTTGACGGGGATGCGGGTCTCTGCAACATGTGGAAGCATGGTAGCAGAATAAAGAACCCCAAATTAAGTTAAACCTGGTCTTTTGAGAAATAAAATAGTCACCTATTTACTTTCTCTGTTGTACTTCCATTCTTGTTAAAAGTAGCAATATGTTCTCTGCAATCATGGTGGTGATTTAAAGGAAAGATCTCAGACTATATTTGGAAAAAAAGAGTAAAAGAGAGCAGAAATAAGATGCATTTAGGGGTGCCTGGGTGGCACAGTTGGTAAAGCCGCTCACTCTTGGTTTCCACTCAGGTCATGATCTCAGGGTCCTGAGATCGAGCCCTGCTTCAGGCTCCACACTCAATGTGGAGTCTGCTTGAGATTCTCTCTCTCCCCCTTCCCCTCCCTGCTGAAGCTCTCTCTCTAAAAAATAAATAAATAATTCTTTTAAAAAAGGCATTTAGGGGCGCCTGGGTAGCGCAGTCGTTAAGCATCTGCCTTCGGCCCAGGGTGTGATCCTGGCGTTCTGGGATCGAGTCCCACATCGGGCTCCTCGGCTGGGAGCCTGCTTCTTCCTCTCCCACTCCCCTGCTGTGTTCCCTCTCTCGCTGGCTGTTTCTCTGTCACATAAATAAATAAAATGTTAAAAAATAAATAAATAAATAAATAAATAAAAAAGGCATTTAATCAGATTTTTAAATGCATCAATGAGTATCTACACAAGAGTCTCAAAAATTTTAGGAGAAAAAGAATAAAACTTAACTTCCTGTTTAAAGCAGCAGGGAATTCTGCAGCTACTGCAATTTATTGACAGACATGTAATTTTCGCAGCTTGGTGACATTGGAACACGTATAAAATTATGAGAGGATTAAATAATCCCATAGAATGGATTTTTTGTACTAAAAAGTACATTCAACCATAAATGAAAATGCATTTAAAGTCAAAAGGACTGCAGAAAATTGGAAAAACCAGAGATTTTTTTAGATAAGGGTAAGATTTTTCATTATTCCACATCTACGAAATGGGGAAGATGCTTTAGATTTAGCTCAAGGCCCATTTTTTACTAATAAACCATGGTCCAGACTTAAAATTCTGTATTATTCTCTTTCACTGGAATGGTTCCTACACTTTTGTTTTTATCTTGTGCTTGACAATCCTCAAGCATCTACATTTCCTTGTGGTGTTTGGCTTGCGGGTGGTTATTTCTGGGGCAGGAACTCTTCTCACAACCTGATATTTTTTAGTCCCTTATAATCCTTCTGCACTGTTCAGTCCATGCCCTGGTAACCCTTAAGGCTTGTGACATTTTGATTGATTGATGCTAGTTTAAAAAATAAAAGCAAGACAGAACCTTTCTTTCGAAGATGATTCAGTCATTCATTTCAGTTTGATATTTGCCCTCATCCCCACCCCATTTACAAGCTTTCCACTTCTGGAGCATTAACCTTGAGCTTCCCAGGAAATAAAAAGTGGCTGGTCATTTGAAGTTCTTAAAAGTATTCCACTGGGATTATTTATCAGGCCATTTTAAGCACTCATCTACAATACGGGCATAGAGTAATTCATTTGGAATCATTCTAATCATGTAGAGTGGTCCACAGTCCAAATATTCTCGAACTCTTAAATACTTGTCATCATTAAGTGTACCTCCTTCAGCAGCTAAACATCAGTGAAATCATCTGCTGAGTCATTAAAATTGAGTATTAACAACAACAACAACAAAATGGTAAGATGTTGACGTACTTTCAAAGTTTCCTGTAATGAAAGCTGAATTTTAAACTTTGTGTCTAATTTGTTTCCATTGACATATATGAGCTCCTGGCCTCTAAATGGCCTTTAGAGTTTGCTCAGTAGCAAACTTCAGAATTTACTACCAACTTGATAGCATTTTTAATTTAGTGAAGCAAAACTGTAATGCAAAAGTGTCCCTAAAGAAAAAGTAGTATCATTATTTTGCGGGTGTTAAGTTCCTGTAATGAAATCAATTCCAATTTATGCCTCTTTTGTTATAAATTATAACTTTCTTTAAAGCCCAAATGTTTAGCCGCCTGTAATAATGGTATCTCACACTTCCAGTCAGTGTCCTGGCTAAAGGGATTGATAATTGAGAAGTGATTCTCAGATTTGGGGGCTAGTAAGGGGGTCACAATATTTGCCTTAAGTATACAAAATACTAACAGATTGACCTTCCTTTTTTTTCTTTTGAGAAATGCAGGGAAACCTTTTCTTCCAATAAATACTAGTAACAAAGACAAGAATCAGGGGAACTGCTGGTATTACTGAAAACCAGGGTAATGACAAAGCTGTGCTCATGTGCCCTACCATTCACTCTTTTAAAAATACCGCAGCTGTTTTGTGATGGGTTATTGGTGTTTAACCCGAAAAGAACATACAGTTTAATGCTTTCGAAGACTAAAATATCATAAACTTTATTGAACATGAATAAAAGTTAAAAATTCTCTCATTTGCATTATGTCTGGGTACTTGAAATAAGGATATGATGATGATGCTAGTGCCACTGGAGCAAGGAATGTATTAATCTCGTGGAGATTTCTACTTACCTAGCCAATAATGGAATGTCACAATTATGCTGCTAGGTAAATTATTTCTCCAAATTTACCCAAGAGGCACAGCAGAAGATGGAAGATTCCAGCTTTTCAACTTCTGTCACACAAAATGTGGTTAAAAGGGTTTTATTTCCCTCATAACTTGTTGCCTATAAAAATTGGTGGATAGAAACAAGATAAGATTAGTGTCTTCTAATCGAGATTTCTCTCTTGTAAAGGGTGGAAAGCTGGGTTTTAATCACTGCGTTCTTTCTTAAGTTGTGGTGATAGCCCTCTGCCATGTGCTCAATGTCCTTAAGCTTTTCTTGCTGCTGAAGATCATTTCAGGTGGTAACGCACAAGCTCCTTTACTTCCAGTGCCCGTCTACTTCTTTCAAGTAAAACTTTACCTGACATTAATTTAATACATCTTAACATTTTAAAAGAAGGTGCATACACAAGCTCTAAACTCTTACCATCCAAGATTTTTTTTTTTTTTTTTAACTAGGCTCCATGCTGGGCGCCAGTTCAAACGCCAGGCTTGAACTCACAACCCTGAAATCAAGACCTGAGCAGAAATCAAAAGTCAGATGCTTAACCTGCTGAACTGCCCAGGTCCCCCACATGCTGTAGAATCACAAGCAGAGATTGTGTGAGGTAAGGAATTCCCAGAGTTAAACCTTAAGCCTGAGATGCTTTTTGAGCAGAGAGGAGAAGATGACAAGAGGAGAGGAGAGATGAAATATGGGAAAGGACCCATGACTAAATCCTCTTAATAATGAATGTGTATGATCTGTAGGAAGAGTCCTAAAATAGACCAAAAGAAAACTGTAAATACATTACTACTTGAAGAAAAATACCCCTAGCTATTTCCAAATGCAATTTCTCCCTTCAGTAATTATTATTATGATTATTGCTTGGTAATGTTGTGAATATTTTTAAGTAATTTTTCAGCAAAGGTAATTGCATGTTATATTTTCTATCTTCTCATTTTGGAGAATTATCTTTCCACTGTCTTTCCATATAAATTATAGGTTAGTAGAAATATAAAATCTGGAGTCCATATAGTTTCCCTTGATGATTTTCTGTATATTGTCCTAACAATTGACTGTATTGGTACAAAATGGAAATTTATAGATTAAATTGAATTTAATGCTTTTGCAGGCAATTTGGCCTCCTTACAACTTTTGAAGAAATGTTCTTAATAGTTTAAATAACACTTTACTCACAGTATCTTGGCATTTATTTCTGATCATTATCTTTGTTTGGAATTGCATGAATCTTCATAACAAGAGATCTCTAATTTTATATCTAGGAAAATTTCTTTAATTATTGTTTCAGGACCATATCTTCATTCTTGGACAGATTTAATTCATGTTTTAAACACTTGAAACTTATTTTCCATCAAATTTTCTCTCTCATCACCTGTTAAAAAAAATGTCCTATAGTTCCAAAATATTCTCAAAGTAATTGTCTATATTGCTGGTAAAGTCTTCTATTTTAAGATCTTTCAATTTTTAAATTAAGGTCTTATTTTACTATTATGGATTTTACTTTATTGATTTTTTATTCAAAATATTTTTAATAGGGTATATTTTATATAGATATTTTTGAGAACTTTGCTTCTGTTTTATGAAGGAAATGTTTTCAGAATTACTTCTGAGCCCTGTAAGTTTGAAACATCTCCTAATGTAATGCCTCCTTTTTCATTGATCTGATGTTATTTTTCTATTTAGCCTCATATGCAAAATGGCATCATTATGTGAATTTAGATGTTGACTTTGCATCCTTTACCCAACTTCTCCTTTTTTCCAGAAGAGAAGCTAGCAGCTTCCTAATCTGGGACATAAGCACTACTCCCTAGCTTTACTGTGTGCCATGCGTTGATATATGGACAGAGGCAGGGATGTCAGCGGGGTTCTAGAGTAAGCTCTGTTTGGACTTAGCTCCTCACATTTTAGAGATCAGGAAACACTGGAGCACAAACTTCCACAATTAAGGAGAGTTTAATGTGATCTATCACTTTTAAAGAGCCAAGATAGAAGAGAGTGAGAAACACAGAACCCCATCTAATAAAAGCAAAAGGAAAGGTGGGTTGCTGGTCAGTATCCTGTGTTTCTTTCTAGGTCGGTTTATTTTCTGTTGGACTAGACGCATATCTCAACCTTTCTGCATCTGCCTATTTCAACTTTGTTTAACCTTCAGCGAAATAGTGACTAAGAAGACATACCAATATGTGTCAGGCTCCTACTTCATCCTTTATGATCTTGAGAAAAACTTTTAATATTTCTTAATCTCATTTTTCTTATCTGCAATAGAGAATAATAATTCTGTTTTCACCCTAGATGTAAGGAGAGGTTTAAATGGAATATTTATATAAATTATTTAGCTGAGTAAATTCGGTAAGTTACTAATATGATTGTTATTAACTAAAAAACAATAATAGTGATAATATTCTAAAACATATTCTAAAATAAGCATCATTGTAATCAAAGTATCAAAATGTCACATGTTAGTAGTCCAGTTAAACTTGATTAAATTCATTCTTATGGTTCCAAAGAGTGGTATTAATCCATATGTTAAATAAAAATGTTGGTTATAAAATAATATAGAATATGATAATTGTGGAAATAAAAAAAGTAAACGTCTGCATAGAAAGAAAGTCTAAAAGGAAATACACTGTGAGATAATAAGAATACAAATTATTTATATTTTATCTGATTTTTAATACTTGCTCAATTTTCTTTCATGGTAATATTAAGCATTATTAATTTAGGTAATCATAAAAGAGAAGGTCCTGGGAGATTTACTCCCTTTTCTATGTTTTCATATATCTCAGAATCTCCTTGATAGGACAGGCAGTAGTTTTATACAAGCTGATTCTGTCGTTAGACAGGAATATAGTTAATACTATTCAGATTTAGGCAGCTATCAAACTAGTTAGATGAAATATCCGTTCTTTATTTCAGGGAGGATTTAAACTTTGGCTGAAAGTAGATTTTAGATATTTGCTAGAACAAAACTCAAATAATGACAAAGTGTAGCAGATAGTTGGAGCAATCACAGTTTAAAGTCCAGGTTGAAAACACACTGCACCACAATCCATAGACAAAACAGGATTACAAAAAACGTGGATAGATGAAGTAGTGTTCCTCAGTTGTTCAGATGTCGGCCAATTCAGAAAGTCTTTGAAAAACTACTCAATTCTTTAAAAGTTATTTGCATAGAGGCAATCACATATAATATTTCATTATTCAAATTGATTATGCAATGTGCTCAGCACTCTCATATTGGTGAATGTCTGGATTTGGACACTATCAACACAGTTATTTACTATCATGGCAGACATTTTTCTGTTTCACTGGCATGGCAAGATAGATGGCTGTAAGTAATGGAGTGTGTTTAGAAGAGTGAGTGAGAAATGTTAGGGTTATTTGTAAAGGAATTCTGTAGTTTGGAGAGCCAGTCTTCCTCAGCCACATTGATCATTTATCAAGAGTATGATCATGACTTTTTGTAAATCTGGGGAAAAACCTGAAAACATATTTCTCTAAGACCAAATAACATACGGTAATGACATTTGCTTCATCCTGCATTAGTGCCAGGAAGAACTGGACTAGCAAAGTCAGCATGCTCTCAGAGTAGTGGAAAAGCTCCGAGTTCCTCATCTGCTAAGGATGTCTCCACGCTTCCCATCTACTAGAAGGTACACATTAGTGACACAACCAGTATTTTGTTATTGTTGTTCTTCTTGTTGTTTTGTTTTTTTTGTTGTTGTTTTTGTTTTCTATTTCAGAAAACATTGAAAAAATCAATCAAATGTGTAAATTGGGTGGGAGTTGAAAGAGTTTTGGCTACTACTCTCTTTCTGTTTATGAAAAAGTGGCCCCAAGAGAAAATTATTGCTAAGTCAATGTATAATTAACTTCTTGATGGTAAGATTATTCAGGACCACTGTCTGCCAGTTAACAAGCATTCTATCCTTCATTATACGTAAGCTAATCGTCTGATGTCTGTGTAGATGTGTGTTCTTTGGTGTGCCTAGAGCAGTTTTTTTCTCTCTTTTTTTTTTAAATATAGCTTGACATTCTCATTGACATCAGTAGTTTAAAGTCTCATTCTGGTCTGTGTCAGGATGGTATCACTTAAATTTTATTACTAACAAATA
Source organism: Ursus maritimus (assembly GCF_017311325.1). Lineage (NCBI taxonomy): Eukaryota > Metazoa > Chordata > Mammalia > Carnivora > Ursidae > Ursus > Ursus maritimus. The sequence goes on along the minus strand of NW_024426774.1, from coordinate 40,612,273 downwards.
AAAGCTAACAATTCTCTTACCTAACGACATCTCTTTATTTCCACAACTACAATATACTTTCCATGGCATTTAGTTATGTAGTTTATACATTGTGAGTATATCTAAAAGATATTCAAAATATGTGTTCATTAATATACTGACAGGCTTATTATTTGTGAGTTTAAAATTGGTGGCCCAAGTCAAGTGGATCACATGTTCAAAAGAATTCTTATAATTGGAGAGGTTCAAAAAGGTCCAACTTCCTCTGAGACTAGAAAGATGGTGATTTTCTTGGGGTTGCATAGCATGTAATGAGTACCTTTCAATCAGAACTCGTGCAACTTGTCTGCCTATACATTTTACTTCTTTTTTACTGTTTTTTAAATTTAAATTCAATTAATTAACATATAGTGTATTACAAATTTCAGAGGTAGAGTTCAGTGATTCATCAATCGTATATAACACCCAGTGTTCATTACATCACGTGCCCTCCTTAATGCCCATCACCCAGTTACCCCGTCCCCCCCCCCCGCCCCAGCAATGCTCAGTTTGTTTCCTATGCTTAAGAGTCTCTTATGGTTTATCTCCTTCTCTGATTTCATCTTGTTTTATTTTTCCCTCCCTTCCCTTATGCTCTTCTGTTTCATTTCTTAAATTCCACATATGAGGGAAATCATGTGATAATTGTCTTTCTCTGATTGACATATTTCATTTAGCATAATACCCTCTAGTTCTACCCACAGTGGATGGAAATTGGCAAGATTTCATTTTTTTGATGGCTGAATAATACACACACACACACACACACACACACACACACACACCACACCTTCTTTATCCATTCATCTGTTGTTGGATATCTGGGCTCTTTCCATAGTTTGCCTATTGTGGACATTGCTGCTATAAACATGGGTGCAGGTGCCCCTTTGGATCACTACATTTGTATCTTGGGGTACATAACCAGTTGTGCAATTGCTGGGTTGTAGGGTAGCTATATTTTCAACTTTTTGAGGAACCTCCCTACTATTTTCCAGAGTAGCTTCACCAACTTGCATTCCCACCAACAGTATAAGGGTGTTGCCCTTTCTCCACGTCCTCGCCAACATCTGGGGTTTCCTGACTTGTTAATTTTAGCCATTCTGACTGGTGTGAAGTGGTATCTAATTGTGGTTTTGATTTGTATTTCTCCGATGCCTAGTGATGTTGAACATTTTTTCATGTGTCTGTTGGCCATTTGTATGTCTTCTTTGGAGAAATGTCTGTTCATATCTTTGGGCCATTTCTTGATTGGATTGTTTGTTCTCTGGGTGTTGAGTTGGGTAAGTTCTTTGTAGATTTTGGATACTAGCCCTTTATGTGATAAGACATTTACAAATATCTTCTCCCATTCTGTAGGTTGTCTTTTGGCTTTGTTGACTGTTTCCTTTGCTGTGCAAAAGCTTTTTATCTTGATGAAATCCTAATAGTTCATTTTTGCCTTTGTTTCCCTTGCCTTTGGAGACATGTCTAGCAAGAAGTTGCTGTGGCTAAGGTCAAAGAGGTTGCTGCTTGTGTTCTTCTCTAGGACTTTGATGGATTCTTGTCTCATATTTAGGTCCTTCATCCATTTTGAGTCTATTTATGTGTATGATGTAAGAAAATGGTCCAGTTCCATTCTTCTGCATGTGGCTGTCCACTTTTCCCAGCACCATTTGTTGAAGGGACTGTCTTTTTTCCATTGGATGTTCTTACATTTAACTTTTTACTGTACAATATGACCTTTCATATTCCTGAAGCTTGCAATATAGGAAGTGAGAGGGAATTCCTCAAATAGTCATTCAAAATTAAGACTGGAAGTGAGATTAACGTGTTCTTGTGTTTATTCAATATACATTTATTAAATACATATTAGGTTCAATTCTGAGCTCTGATAATACAAAGATTAAAAAACAAAAGCAAACACAAGATATGATCCCTATTCTAGAACTACAACATGTTTATTAGAAGATGCACACATGCAGAGCAGATTTTTAAAACAATGTTGGGTAAGTAGTCTAAAAAAGGTATGGACAAAGTTTTTTGAGATGATAGAGAGAGGAATAATCAGTGCAGGCATCACAGAAAAGAAAAATTTTAAGTTTCTTCTAAAAACTTTGTACAGATGATATAAGATTGTGCCAAAAAGAATGAGTAAGATAATTTTAGGCAAAAGGAAAAACCTAGTCAAAGTTGGAAAACCTTGAAAGTGTATGACACATATGAGAAATAATTAGAAATTAAATGTAGCTAGAACCTCCTAGAATAAATGTAACTTGACCCTCCTGGAATCATTCAGCATGATACTGACATAATTTGAGACAGATTATCTAGAGCCCCACATGCCAGCTTAAGAGGTATAGAATACTTAGCAAAGATTTTTGGTTTTGTTTTAATAACAGATAAGCGATAGGATAAGTCTTCCTGAGTTTATTTACTCAGATCTCTGGGTTTAAATGTTCCCAGGGTTCATATTAGAATTATGAAAGCTTTCCATAGGACTGAGGTGTCAACCACGTCCACTGCTCCCTGTGGATTTCTTCTCTTCCCTGTGAAGTGATTCCTTCATTTACTAAACCATATCTGCCTACATCTATGAGACAGCTCTCCCCATAATATGAAGAGACATTTCTCAGTTTTGAAATTATATTAGCTTTTTCAGCTATTCTGGTTCAAAGATGCTCTACTTTGACTTCTGGTACTTTGATTGTTACATATTGCTAGCCCACTCAGTGAATTCAATCTTAATATGCTCTCTTGTTAGAAATAGCTCACTCCTTCTCTAGACCCATCCGATTTCACCACCCTCTGACATCTGTGATCCATTGCTGACAGGTGAGAAGCTTAAAAAAAGGCAAAATAAAATTTAAAAAGCCAAAAAAGCCAAATTTTGGCTCCAAAAAGCCAAAATCTCCCTCACTGTGTTTTGTTAGTATAAGGATTTATGATGTGTCTAATGTAGGTTACAGATTTTTAAATGATGGGAAAATAAGCTAGCATCACAAATATGAAGTATTGATAGCATGATCCCTCCTAAAAACTGCTTTTCGTATACTGCTAAGCTCTTTTTGGTTGATATGGCAATAAAGACTTTGGAGATATAATACTTTTTTGAATAACGCATGTATGTACCTCAGTTATTTTCTTTCTTTCTTTCTTTCTTTCTTTCTTTCTTTCTTTCTTTCTTTCTTTCTTTCATTCTTTCTCTTTCCCCCACAGATCAAGCTAATTTATACAAGGGCACTACAAGATCAAATCACCTGGATTTTCAGAACAATCCGTTCAGCAGTGTCTCTGTGTAGAAGTAGTCTTTTGCTCGGGTACAGTTATTTATAAGAGCTATATTTTTACTTAGGCATTAGCAAGATTCCAATTTCAGCAGCAAGAAATAATTTAGGCAGCAAGTGATTTCCACTCAATGGCTTATTTTCAGAGCTTACACTAATGTTGACAGTGTATCTGGGGAAAACCTTCAAGGGAAGTTGTTTTATATGTGTAGCACCAGCTTTTGAAACTGATGTGTGGTAGGGAAATGCTGTCGCTTTTCTAAATAGTTAAGATACAAATGAAACACTTAAAAAATCAGTCAGTCACATAGATGTTCTAGGCACTCTCTTTTCATAATTCTACATTACTATTTCCCATGTCATCACTTCATTAATTCAGCTCTGCTAATAAAGCCCTTTATGTTACTGTCTCTGCTCTCAACCAACCATTCTGGATACAGTACATTCACAGTTAGGATTTCACTTCATATTAATCCACTTCAAGACATGCTCACTGGGCATGCTTTTGCAACGAAATGTGGTGACACTTTTACCAAAAATATTAAACTCTCGTCTTAGGTGAAGGAAGTTAGTCTTGACATCTCAATTTTTATTTCCCTTGTTACTTCCCTCCTTCCCAGCTGTAGTAACTAATTTTTTCCTCCCAAAAAATTCCTCTTGTCAGAATCTCCTCTTCCAATTCTGCTGGCCAGCATATGTATCTTGGTTTAGGCCTCAAGTTCTCACTTGACTAGTATTTCATTTATCTACTAAAGTACAGCCCTAGATGAAAGACACGTTTGAGCTCTAGCGTACCTCACAGCCACTTTCTCCAGATAATAACAGTGAAGGCAGCGTAAGTTCATGGGCCATGTTCTAAAGGATTCTCAGAATGAACATCCCTTTGAAGTATTCTGCCCTCTTCCTATTTTGGTACCTAAATTTTGCTATTAAAAATTTGTGATTTATGTCATTAAACCTCTCGAGTCCTCAATTGTAATTCAAAAGCCTCTATGAAGAAAGCTTGGATTAAACACCTTAATGGACTCCTTTTTTTTTTTTTTGCAGTTTTTTTTTTATTTTAAATCCAGTATAATTAACATACATTGCTATATTAGTTTTAAGTGTACAACATAGTGATTCAGCAATTCTGTACATTACTCAGTGCTCATCATGATAAGTGTATTCTTAATCCCCTTCACCTGTTTCAGCCACGTCCCTACCCACCTCCCCTCTGGTAACCATCAGTTCTCTATAGTTAAGAATGTGTATTTTGGTTGTTTGTCTTTTTTTTTTCTTTGTTTGTTTTGTTTCTTAAATTATACATATGAGTGAAATCATGTGGTATTTGTCTGTCTCTGACGTATTTCACTTAGTCTTACACCCTTTAGATCCACCCATGTTGTTGCAAATGGCAAGATTTCATTTTTTTTTTTTTGGCTCAGTAGTATTCCATTGTATATATATTCTATTTCTTTACCTATTCATCTATCTATGGACACTTCCATTACTTCCATACTTTGGCTATTGCAAATAACACTGCAATAAACTCAGGGGTGCATATATCTTTTTGAATTAGTGTTTTTGTATCCTTTGGGTAAATACCCAGTAGTGGGATTGCTGGATCATATGATAAATGTTTTCCATGGTGGCTGCATCAGTTTGCATTCCTACCAACAGTGCATGAGCATTCCTTTTTCCCCACACCTTCACCAACATTTGTTGTTTTTTCTGTTGTTGATTTTAGCAATTCTGACAGATGTGAGATAATATGCCCTTGTGGCTTTGATCTGCGTTTTCCTGATGATTAGTAATGTTAAGCATCTTTTCATGTATCTGTTGGCCATCTGTATGTCTTGTTTGGAGAAATGTCTGTTCATGTCTTCTGCCCATTTTTTAATTGGATTTTGTGTGTGTGTGTGTGTGTGTGTGTGTGTGTGTTAAGTTGTGTAAGTTCTTTACATATTTTGGATACTAACCTTTTATCAGATATGTCACTTACAAATATCTTCTTCCATTTAGTAGGTTGTCTTTTAGTTTTGTTGATTGTTTCTTTCGCTGTGCAGAAGCTTTTTATTTTGATGAAATCCCAGTAGTTAATTTTTGCTTTTGTTTCCCTTGCCCTAGGGGACCTATCTAGAAAAAAGTTGTTATGGCTGATGTCAGAGAATTACTGCCTGTGCCCTTTTCTAGGATTTTTATGGTTTCAGGTCTCACATTTAAGTCCTTAATCCATTTTGAGTTTATTTTTGTGTATGGTGTAAGAAAGTGGTCCAGTTTCATTCTTTTGCATGTTGTTGTCCAGTTTTCCCAATACCATTTGTTGAAGGGACTGTTGAATGACTCAAATATTCTATTTCATTATATTTTTGGTATTCTATTTATTATATTTTCAAGTCATTTGAGATTTGTTCTAGTAATGTACCCATAGTCCAGGTATATGTAAAATTAACATGTTAGGACTAAAAATTCTTACTTTATATAGTATTTTTCCGTACTTCCTCTTTACTAGCAATTGTTTTTTGGTAATCATTAAATTTGTCTATAATAAATTTATACACACATATAAAGGCAGAGAAAAAATTCTAGGGGATTATCGAGGCAATTCATGCAGCTTGTTGGGGGGCATTGAGATGAAATCGTTGGAGACAATCCGCCTATTAGAAAGAAGCTCAGAGTCAACTTAAAGAGGGATACACTAAGGAGGCTCTATAGTTTATTGAAAAAATGAAATAACTCAAATGAACTGAGGGACTTTTTTTCAACTACTTAAACTATAGTGCCATCATCTGTAAGTAGGATATTAATACCCACCTTGAAGGAATGTTATGAAAATTAGATTAAATTCTATGTAAAGTAACTGACACTAAATAATAAGTGTTAAAAAAGTTATCAGTGAATGACTATAGGCAAGGCATACTATGAGGGCAGTTTAACAGAAGCTCAACATTTTGCAGATACAGAACCACAGGAGAATATGGGATGGCTTCTTTTGTACAATGTCTTTGAGAAAAGACTTCAAGAATTGGAAACCAGTTCCTACTCCTCTGTGTAACTGCATCTAGCCTAGTAGTGTCTCCTAAGTGAGTTTTGTGAAATCCTACTCTCCCAGTTTCTATTTATAGATGGTCTCTGATGCATGGTTTCTTTGAACTCAGAAGTTTCCATACCACTGAAATAATGCAAAACAGGTATCTTTGCAGCAGGTTTTGTCTGAGGCTTTAATTTACACATAAGTACTATGAATGTTTGTGTGGTGGTGGGAAAGAAGAGTGAGAAAGAGAGTATGCAGGTGACCAAAACTCATTTACCATTAAAAAAAATAACATTTTCTAAAGGAAAGTTCGAATAAAATTGCATAGTATAATATAGGTTTGCAGTTTGGAAAATGCTTGTCTATGCTTTTGCTTCTGGAAAATGTAGCTATGTAGCAGATGACTTTGAGTTTGTGCATTTCTTTTCTATATTCAAAGATGGTATTTCTCGTATACAACATGTTAAGTAAAGTCAGAGCCTTAAAATATTGCATTGAGCTATTTAAATCCTTATTCAAATCTATATGGCCAGTAGTAGGGTCCTGCTAGCCATTCATATGTATGACTTGAGGGGTACTGATACATTTTCCCTGAAGTAGATATTTCATTCTAATTAAATTGTCCATCTGTATGTTATGCAAATACAGTCTTCACTTCTCTGTGCCGGTCAGTGCTGGAAAATATTTGAAATATTATTCCTTAGGGCTCCCCCCAACTTTAACTTAAATGTTTTCCATGCTATCCTGTAGACCAACAAGTATTTTTCCTTAAAAAAATGAATCAGTGTGATATATAGGCTGTTTTGTTTTTTAAGTTACTGTCATTTTTTTAAAATTGATTTCTGGCACATGCACACATAAACATGCACAATGAAACAGAAAAACAAAATATTTTATAAACATGCAAACAGTGAAGGGACTATATCCAGAACTCAGGGATGTGTGTTTTATATAGTATTTTGGTTCTTTTTCAGGTTTTTATGATGAAAACAGTGTGAGAGTAAATGTAAAAGAAAAGAGCCAAAAGCTCTAAGAACACTTTAGGAAGTCACACATGGAGAAAGACATGCAAAGGGAAGAGAAACAATCCTTTTTGTAGAAGCCAAAGAGCCATAGATTTTAAATAACCCAGATTGCCTTATTTTGATTTTTTCTTCTCTATGATTTTGGGAAGCCCTATAGCAAATAAGTGGCTTATTCACTACAATTTATTGGTTAAAAAATAATAATTTGATCGGCCATCTAATTCAATCAGCTAATGTTGTCATATCATTCACTGAGTCATTGTTTTACTGTATCTTCCAAGGAATGAAGTAATAGACTCTTTATTTTGGTACCATGATGTTGCTTATGTGTGGATTCCTTGATTCTTTCATTTACTTATCTTACAAGCAGACACTCAGTGCCAGCCACTACACCAAGTACAAAATATAGAAAAAATAGAGCAAAGCATTTGCCCTCAAGTATTGCCTCATATAATGGGAGCCTCATAAAAATATAATAACATAAGTGCCTTAGTATATATACTTAGTGTGCCTTCCTGGATTCCAACCGCATTCTGTTTTCTTGCTCTGTTGGTACCTATTTTCACCAAGTTGACCCTTCTCTTTCAGATTTGCATAAAATGACACACTCTGGGGGTGTAAGACCCCCTACCATGTTGTCCACTGAGGAGTCAAATGATTCAACTCAGGAAGGGGAGTTGTTATTCCCCCATGTGGTGGAACTTAGACCAATGAGAAAGGAGGCAGGAAGGATCCAGGCACACAAATCTCCCTTACTGTGGAGAACTACTTCATATGATCCTCCTCTCAACCCATCCTAAGTTCTGTGGGGTGATATAACTGCTGTAGCTCATCACTACTCAATTGGAAATGGTGCCAGGACAGCAAGGAATTACTGCCCCCTGCATCATGTCTTCTATTGTTCCACTTCTCCTTTTACCCCACTTTTGTCATTCTGGGCTTGCACCTCCCAATCATTATTCGTACATTAATGCTTCTGTCCTCCTTGATTTGTAGTGATCCTGGGTTAATATAAACACATGGGAACAAAAGCGTCTAATGAGGGGCTAAATAATTATTATAAAAATAGGAAGAAAACTAGTAATAGTTATCTATTTCTATCTAGTATTTCTAATACTACTACTGAAGACTAGTAAGAAGATTACCACTTATTATCTCATAATACTTTAAATATAGGGTTTGTAATTTTTTTAATGATCCTGCAAGAAAAAGAACTATTTACATTAGACATTTTATGAAAATTTGGGTGAGATAAATACAACTGACAAGTTCATGAAGCTAATGTTGGTAGATTGAGGTTGAAAACTAGGGGTGCTGTGCCCACAGACAGTCCTTTCTGCCCAGTGTTTCAGAGATCAGGGAAAGCTTCTCTGAGGATGTAGTTTTAGTGTTTAGTTAAGGAATTCAGAGGAAAAACAACAGCAATAAAGAGACTTTCCAATCTGAGGAAATAATATGAGCAAAGGGGCATCTATTATATATCATAACCCAAATGCACAAATCATAAGGCTCAAGCTTTTTCTGTTGCTGACTGCTCCACCACAAGCAATATATTTCAGGGAAAAAATATTGGTCTAAATTGATCAGTAGACCTTATCTTGCCAAAAAAGAATAAAGAATGGCTTACTACCACCTGCTGATTTCTTAAACTTTTGCTCAATGTTTATTTTTATTTTCCTAATAATTCAAGCACATTTACAAAAATGGAACCCACTTATGTACCCTTTAAAAGAGATTATGTAACCTTTAAAATAATCAACTTTCTCCCTAGATTTAAAATTGCTCTGTAACATGGACATTGACCTGATGGACCAGGGGAAAGAAAGAGTATGTTGTTCTGGGAATGTCAAGGTCACTATTGGGAAGACATTCACGTGCTGATGAAAGATCTGTAGATTGCTGAGCTAGGAAAGTCTCAGAATTGTTAATGCTTGAATAGATAAATAAATGAATAAATAATAAGAGTCAGAGGCAATGATTCAGAAAAAAATGGAGCTGGGGAGAATGAAGTAGGACAAGTATGGAATTAAACAGGGGGAAATGGATGGGGGAAAAAGAGAGAAAGGAATCCCTAACAAAACAATTCTTTGCTTAAAAGTTTACTTACTGTGTTAATTTTTATTGATTTTGATTTATTTTTGGAGTGGGGGAATATTTGTCTTTTGTAAAGGGTTTCCTATCATGAAATGACATAGAAAGTACTCTGACTTTCTCTCTTTTGATACCTTGTGTTTTAAGGTCATTATCTTAGTGTACCTGGTGGATACGCAAATCCATCATCCATAAAACCTAATAATAGTTAATGAACATCTAACACACAAGATTATATGACTTTATATACCCTCAGAGCTCAGAAGAGGATAAGCTTTGCTGAGTGGTATGTGGTGGGATAAGTGAAGTCTAGTGAAAACAGACAAAGGTTTACAGATGTAAAAGTTGCTGGTGGAAGATCTACAAAGTCAGCGAGCCGCACAAAAAGTGAAGTGTCCGGGAACGGAATTACTGGACTTAAGGAGAATGTGGGGGGATCACCCCATGTGCTGTTCTCATCAGTTTTGGCACAAAGCTTTGTATAAAGAAATGATAGAAGCTAAAAGGAGAAAAGAAGAGGGAGGGAAAAAATATAAAGGCCTTCATGTTGTTGCTTCCAGTAATTCTGTAACTACTAAATATTAGGTGTGTGCTTTGGACAAGTCTCTAGCACTCATCATCTCACTTTTTTCACTCGGAAAATTGCAATGTGATATTTTATATAAAGCAGAGTACTGGAATGGTTGATTCTCAATTTTCTAACTTTCTGGAAGTTATGAGAAACCATGATATGATTGAAAAGGCAGAGAAATGAATTTGAAGGGAGGGAGATATGGGTGTGAATCTTGTCTCTGACTTTCTGATTGAATTAATCAGGAAAAGTTATTTAGATATGTTGGGATATTTTGACTCTATTAAGAAGTGACTCAACTGCTATAGAAGATGAGAGATTGGACATAAGAAGGGAGCCAGAGCTTAAAGTTAATATTTGAGGATACTACGTTAAAATAATCTTTCAATACATAAAACTTGCTTTTTCTTTTTATACCTTCTGACACTAATTTTCTTGATTTTTACCTATTTAGAACCTCCAGTTTGACAAATGACCTCATTGTCTTTCTGGCCTCCTCTTCTACCTTTTATTTTCCCCCTGAATTTAAGAATTTTTTTTTCACCTATTATGCTGGAAATTCAGATAGATAAACTTGCAATAGAATCTCCTTCTTAAGAAGATGTAATAGAACTATTTTATAACAAGATGCCAGAACCACTGATTATGCATTGCCTTTCTAAATAATTCTAACCGCATGCTGCCTAATCCACTTGTGCCACATGGAGTCTTGTGGATTCTATCACAGAACAAGTCCCAGCAGGCTTACAAAAGCAAGATAGAACATCAGGAAATGTTGTGATCCATGATTCTTACCACATTTTGGCCCAGTCCGGTCTCTCTTACCACCATGGCTAATGACTAATACTTGCATATACTCATCCCTGAAATTTCAAACAATAGCTGTCTTTGATCCCCTTAACTTCAGCCACCAAATTCTCTATGATTATTAGACCTAGTTTTCTTTTTTTTTAATTGAAGTGTAATTGACAGTGTTATATCAATGTCAGGTGTACAAAATAATCATTTGATAAGTCTATATGTTACACTGTGCTCACCGCCAAGTGTAGCTACCATCAGTCTCCATAAAATGCTATTAAAATACCCGTGGCAGTACTCCCTATGTTGCACCTTTCATCACCATGACTTATTAATTCCATAATGGGAAGCCTATACCTCCCATTCCCCCTCGCGCGTTTTGCTTATCTCCATATCCTCCTCCCTTCTGGCAATCATTAGTTTGTTGTCTGTATTTATGGGTCAGTTTCTGCTTTTGTTTATTTGTTCATTTCGTTTTGTAGAGTCCACATTCAAGTGAAATCATATGCTATTTGTCTTTCTCTGTCTGGCTTATTTCACTTAACATAATACCCTCCAGGTCCATCCATGTTGTCACAGATGGCAAGATCTCATTCTTTTTTTTAATCACTAATATTCCATCATATATATATATATATACCACATCTTACTTTTATATACATATAGTCTTTGGACAAATGTCTATTCAGGTCCCCTGCCTACTTTTTATTTGGATTATTTCAGGGTGTTTTGGTATTGGGTTATATAAGTTCTTTATACATATTTTTGGATATTAACCCTTTATCAGATATATCATTTGCAAACGTATTCTTCCCATTTAGTAGGTTGCCTTTTTGTTTTATTAATGGTTTCCTCTGTTGTGCAAAAGCTTTTTATTTTGGTGTAGTTTCAATAGTTTATTTTTGCTTTTTTTCCCTGTTATTTGTTTGAGCACAAGTTAGGGAAGGGGCAGAGGGAGAAGCAGACTCTCCACTGAGCAGGGAGCCCAACTCAGGCTCGATTCCAGGACCCTGGGATCATGACTTGAGCCAAAGGCAGACGCTTAACCGATTGAGCCACCCAGGCATCACACTTCTGCTCCTGTTTTTGATAATGATGAATGGTAAACATAAGGCTGATACTGTAAGAAGATCTAATCATTGAGACTCGGTAGTTTAGGCAAAGTCTTGGGGGAATTAATCCTAGAGGAAATGAAGAATAAAAGGAAGGGGCAAAGCAAGTACACATTTTACAAAAATCTCTCTTGGAACCATGAAAAGGATCAGTTGAGCATGAGGAGAGGTAAGTTTTTGGAAAAGAGTAAAGATACCAGTTATATGGCTTTTGTACTAATACAAATGAGGAATCAATACAATGTTACATTGGGGTAGTGAGAAGGGAAAGAAAAGACTAACCAAGACACACTAAAGTGTTAGAATTGATATAAATTGTAGTCTAATTAAAATGAGATATGATGGAGAAAAATAAGCTAAGGATAAGCCCCAGGTTTCTGGATAGATATACTTGGTAAATAGGAAAAAAATGATGGCATTAGAGGAACCAAGAGTGAAAAGGGTTACAGGATGAAGGAGTTAGTTTCATAGTTTCATAGAGCTTATCTGAGAGACATTGCAGGGAGGTCAAGTAAGTCAAGGACTGAACATCCCTTATTACATTTCTGTTCATATCAACATTTACCCTTCTTTGTACATGTAGTATAATAACTTGTTGCTGCATCACGGGAACAAAGCAGAACCTTCTAAGATAATGCCATGAGATCTATTTTCACAAACCAGCCTCTTTCTAAATAAAGCAGTCAGCAACAGATTGCAAGCTTTGTATTAATTTATATTCTCAATGGCTGCTGAAGATAAAAGAAACTGGCCTTCTATCCGTGTTTCGTCTGTCTTCCAAGTCAAAATGTATGAATGTGTGTGTATATATGTGTGTTTATTTGTGTTTAGCTTATTTGTTGGTTCATTGATTCATTCAATCACAAAAATTAGTAATAAAGTGTTAGCAACTCTAGCAGGCATGTGTGTTCAGGTCTGGAATGCTGTTCTTCAATTCCAAGGAGGTACATTCTTCCATGTGTCCTACAATATCAGACTACGCTGGTAACCATGTTTTAGTTTTAATTTCTCTGCTTGACTCAACCATACTCTGCCATCTCTGGTATCCTGTCCTAAACCCAATTCACTTCCTGGGTTCATGTTGAAAATGAAGTGAAGCTTTTAGCACCCCACCAATACCAAATGTGTTACTGGGGGATAACTGGATAACTATTTTTTGAAACTGATTGTATTCTCCAGGGTGATATACTGCTCTGTACCAAGCTTTTACTAGTACCTGTACTAAGTCTAATTTATTATTCGTATAAACTTTGAGTCCATTCTCTTAAAAGCCCACAGTTTTGTCCAGTAATAATTCTTTCAACTTTTGGATTCTTCCAAAACCCTTTTGCTTAAATCTTTGCCATATTGTCCTCTTAATTTTCATAGCCTACAACTTAGAATCCCTCTAAGATATCCCTGTATCTAGAAAATAACTGAGCTCCCGAAATGTTTCTGTGACAGAAAAATTCAAGTTGTTCTCGATATCCATCCAACCTTTCTTCCCTAATAATCAGATGTGTTAGCTAACTCCCGGCCCCCCAAGATAAAGACACCATTTCTAAGCCTCCCTTGAGTTTGATGCAGCTTTGTGAATACCTTCTGACCCATTAAATGGAAATGGAAGGATCTTGTGGCAGCTCTCAGAAACATTTAAAAAGAGATCTGGCAAATCTACTTTTTTCTTCATCATTATCTTGACCCTGCTACCTGGAGTATAGTTGCTGCCATCTTGCCATTTAAAGGTGAACACAACAGGTTGGAGTTAGTAGAAGAGTGAGCTGGCAAGAATTTTGTTCTCTAACAGGTTTGTGGTACGGAACTGCTATCTGAAATTTAAATGCTTTACTACTTTACGTAATTTATATGAGAAGAAACAAACTGTGATATTATATTTGTTGTGCTGCTTACTGGGTGTTTTATTGTAGTTAGTTCTATTATAATACCCTTTGCATTGATGCAGCTATTTTTCCTCTCTTTATAAATACATCGTGGCATAAATCTATGTCTGTTTCATCCTAGAGCCCTAAATCAACAGTATATTTTAAAATATTAGGTAATATGCATGACAAATTCAGACATAATAGGATTACCCTATCTAAACACAAAATGTCTGTCAACAAACATACAAAAGTTTAAGTAAATCCAATAATAAGCAACTTGTTGACTATCAAATGGTTTTGGAATTACAAAACCTTAAGATTTCTTGAAAAATTATTTCATAGTAACATTTAATCTAATGATCAATGTGTTTTTAATTTTAAAAGAATAAGGCCTTCCCATATCAAAAATAATTTTAATATATGAACTTCATATTCATTTGACATATAATTACTTTGAATAATACATTAAAACTAAAATACTTATAGCATCTACACTAATTCAACTTATTTATGGAAGTCTGGAGAAAACAAAATAATCCAGAATAGAAAGAATAGACTATTCAGAAAGCTCTCTTTCTCTCCTTTTCTCTTTCGTTCTCAATTTTCCTGTGGGCATATAAGTATGGTTTACATTTATATATTTGACACATTTTTAGCATTTATTTAGTAGATGAGATATTCCATTTTTACTTTCGTGGAGCTGTAACCAAAGCTTTGCCTGCAAACTTCTGGAGGCAGTAAGAATTATCTTTGAGAGATTAGTAATTTTAGGCCTTCGGAATGGCCTTCAGAAATGGAATTGTCCCATCTCCCAAGGTTCTTATCAGTTAACTTGCCAACCAGAAGAAATTTGCCTTTAGGAGAAAAATTTAAAATATTTTCCAGCTGAAACACTAGGGAAGTGAAAGGAAGGATGGGATTGGTGGGGAACAAGAGAAAAAGTTGCACCACACATGCTGTCTTCAGGAACACGTGACTTTTGTAGTTCTGCAGAGCCCTGTGCTAGAGGGATGGGGCCCGGCAGGTAGACAGGGAGGCAGGGACTTCTGCTTGCTTAAAGACTTGCAGTTGTCTTTTTGAACCAGGAGACTCACAGTTTCCTTTTTTCACTGAGCCCTACAAACTATGTAGCCAGTTTTATATTAGGAATATGGATGTGTGTCTGTTTGCTTCATGGAATTTAGTAACATGCTATCTTATCATGGAAATCCACATACCTAGCATAGTTTGACAAGCAGAGGCAATAATGAAAGAAGATTTTTCTTTAAAAACTTTGTTAAGTTTTTGTTTACTTTTTTAAAAGCCATTAGTTCAAGGTAATTGAACCTGAACAATTTGTGTGATTTAAAAGGAATCACTAAAGTTACTGAGAATTTAATCACAGCCAAGGAGCCACAAGAAGTAACTGAATTTTGGCTCTTGCACATTCTTTTTTATTTTCCAAACCAAATGATGTCTCAAGGGACAAAGATGTTCTTAGTGATTCTTATAAAATACCATAGATTAACTCAGAAATTGCTTAGCATTAGTTCTTTTGTTTATTTGTTTAGGATTATATTTTCAGAAATTACAAATAAAATTGTAACAATTATATTGGGAAATATGTATGAGTATACATACACACATGCACGTACATACACACATACACGTACAAGATTCAGTGGATGAAAGAATGTTCATTTTTAGAAAATGTTAGTTTTTAGCCTAATCAATAATTACAATGGCAAGTATGATCACCTATGATATACAACAACAAGACATTTTATTAAACCTGTCAACAAATTTTGTGAAAAATGCTCAATAAAAGGAAGGAAAGTTTCCTAAAATGGCCCATAAGTAAACAAACCTTAAACTAATAGACTTAATATTCACTATCAGATAACCAATGGCCCTTCCTGCTTTCCATATATTCTGTAAGAACCATGAATAATGAAAGAAAACTAGAATTTTGGAATGTCAATGAAATGCCATTAGAAAAGTGTACAGAAATGGCTCATATATTAATAAAATAAACTAGGTGTACAATCCCCATCACTATTAACAAAACTATGAGATGACTGGGAATGAATAAAAAAAAATTATACTAGTGTTTCCCAACGTAAGCTTAGCAGTAGTTCTTAAAAGGAATTGTGATTTTTTTCTTGAAACCATGACTTTATTGAGGGTGAATAAATAAGTCCAGTGACCATTAAAACAGCAACAACAACAACATCAAACAGCAGCAAGAATAACAATGCAAAATCATTTAGTTACTTGCCCCAGCATGATACATATTTGGAAGACAACATAGGTGCCTCTAGGATGACATAAATCCAGTAGGGAGGAAGGAGATCCAGACCTCGAAAAGTTAACCTTTTATCTACCGAACAGGCAGAATAGGATCCACAAGCAGATTTGGCGTTAAAACTTTGTCCTGTGCTCATTATCAACCATCCTCTTTCTAGGATTGACCTCTAGTGAATTTATCCTTACTCTTTACTCGCATGGTTTCTATATACCTTTACTAAGTTTCCTTGTGGTTTTTAAGTTCCAGTATCTTTTTTTTAATATTTTTTTATTATGTTATGTTAGTCACCGTACAGTATATCCTTAGTTTTTGATGTAGTGTTCCATGATTCATTATTTGCGTATAACACCCAGTGCACCATGCAATATGTGCCCTCCTTAATACCCATCACCGGCCTATCCCAATCCCCCACCCTCTCCCCTCTGAAGCCCTCAGTTTGTTTCCCAGAGTCCATAGTCTCTCATGATCCATTCTCCCTTCTGTTTACCCCTCCCCTTCATTCTTCCCTTCCTTCTCCTACCGATCTTTCTGCTATTTCTTATGTTCCATAAATGAGTGAAACCATATGATAATTGTCTTTCTCTGCTTGAGTTATTTCACTTAGCATAATCTCCTCCAGTCCCATCCATGTTGCTGCAGATGTTGGGTAATCGTTCTTTCTGATGGCTGAGTAATATTCCATTGTATATATGGACCACATCTTCTTAATCCAGTCATCTGTTTAAGTTTCAATATCTTTATTATGCACAAGTATTTAACTTCATTCTCCAGTCCCCAGTCACACCTCAAAGCCAGAACTCCATTTGGAGTCAGATTCTGGTTCATTTTCACAAGAGATTAAATCTGTCTTCTTTTTAGCAATCTGTTGTCTGTAGGATTGCAGAGGAAACTAGAATGTAGCATGCTTATGCGTTAACTTTTGAACAATCACTCTGTTATTGTTTCAGCAATGTCCTCTGTGCTGCCTGATGCCCAAGACCCCACTGAGCCTGCAGTTAGTTCTGTGGGCACCCGGAATGAGTTTTCCACTTGAAAAAGCTGTTGTTATTCCTCTATCTCTACAAAAATGTTTGATCTGTTGTCCGTGGCTGTATCTTGTTTTTGTTTGTTTTGGTTTCATGTTTGCTGTTTGTTTTGTATGAAGAGGGTTATTTTGTTCCATTTTATTTCTTCTGGTGTCATAATAGGGTGAATGCAGGTAGCTGTTTCACTGTGTTTGTCATTGTGAAGCTTCACCCTGACTTTACACATTTGTCAACCTAAGTCAGTGATCTTGTTCTCTTCCTGGCACAGAAAAGATATATAGTCCATGCAGGTGGTCATTCTACTGATGATCTCTCTCTCTCTCTCCCTTCCTCCCTTTCTCTCTCCCCTCTCTTTCTCTCTCACTAACCCCGGTCTAAATGTTATCTGATTCCAGATTGTTTTTTTTTTTCTTTAGTTCTGCCATTCCCGACCTTGTGTTAATTAGACATACCAATATCATCATATTATCACAGTTACCACTTTCAGATTCATCATCATGTTCACATTATCAACACTCCAACATATTTAGAACATATCAAGCTAGCCTTACTATTTACTGTGCACAGCTAAGTACATTCTACCGGAACCTCACAAAAACACAGTGAGGTACATACAGTTATCATAGCCATTCTACACATGAGAAAACTAAGGCAAGAAAACTGAAATAAAGTTTCTAAGGTTACATAATTAGAAAGTGGGAGTATTTGTACATGAACCTGGGTCTGCTTAGATATTATATTCTGTTCTTAAAATATATTTTGTTATTGCAATAAAAATAAGCTATTTTGGCAGGAATGAAATACATCAATTACTTTTGATAGGAATAAAATACATCAATTTAATTCTTTAGAGTTTTTGCATCTATGGAAATCAGAATTTCCTTCATAAAAGAGAAGCGGTATAGGAATTTCACTTGGCTCAAAGCTATCACACATATTCATTAATCTTACATAAGCATTACCTTAAAATAGATTTTAAATTAGGCTAAGCTTGAAGGTAAGCTTCCGAAATTAGTTCTATTTCACTTTATGGGTGCATGTATTTATTTTATAGTTCTCATGGTATACACATGAGGGCACCTAAAACGACATTTGAATGTCAATGAAAGCAGTGTAATCAGCAGTCTGTTCTTGCAGTGGGAAAGATCAGTTGGAAAGATGGCAGTGTGTAGTAAAAGTAATAACCATATAACAGACTACCTGTAGTTACAAAGTTACAGAGATCAGTGAGGGTTTTGTTCTCTCCCTTTTGGTTATTATAGACTCAATATCTGTCTGGGAATTAGCTTCTCACAACACCACATGTAAATTGATTATCCTGTCAAGGGATCTGAATATGAGGTTTTATGAGAAACAGTAGAAAGAAAATTGGATTTTAAACATAGAACTTAAGCAAGCAAATAGGATTATGTCTGTTTTCTACAACTTTTTAAATATAGTCATGAAAGGATCGCGTTTGCCTAGACAGTAGAAACACAACCAACAGGTTGACTTGGCAGGTATAGGTGGGGTAAAACCAGGAAGAACTGACTAACATGAAGAGATTTCCAAAAATCAAAGTTACCTCTCTGTGACAAAGTATCACGTTGAGCCTGCATGGTCATTCGTTACAGATATTTGAGTATGGATTCCTCCTTTGGGTGGACAAATATTACAGAGATTCTCTGAGGCTTCCACAAACTAAGATTCCATGATTTTATTAGTTCACCACTCCCACAGCATACCAAAGGCGAGCTACCATTACAAGGCTAGGACCCTGGCTCCTCCAGCGGCTCTAGGTGCTGGGAGAATAGCTGAAGGAGACGTGAGTGGAATCCGCCGGGTCTGAAACAGAGTGTGTTTCAGGGAAAGTCTGAAGGTCGGGCATGCCCTGAATGTGAAATGACCAAAATCAGTTTAAACCCTTTTTCTGTGCTCAATTCCCAGCTACGTTTGTGAGCCTAGTGCACTGTCTGTCGGCAGGCTCTTTTGCTCAGCGTGTGCTTACTTCCCGGTAAATTGTTCCTTTCTTTTAAAGCTGCAGCCACAGTCAAGAATCAAATTCATTTGCATGGTGCGGTGCTTGCACGTTGTAGTTTATTGGACAATAAGCCTCATTGACACATCCATCTGAAATCTCAATCCAGGGGCTTTTGCAGAATATCTACATTATGACAAGGGATCTTAAGGAAGGAATTTTATTTGATCATGATTTTAAATTTATCACTCACTTTGGATTAGTGAATGGAGCATTAATTTGAATCAAATAATAAAACTACCCTCAAGGTTGTGAAAGTTTTGACACTTTCAGAATAAAACATTTCCCTTAATGGGCTGACCACTGCTTGTACCATAAAATGTACGCTTCCTAACATTGGTTGAACTAGTTGGAAATGCTCTATTATTTTCTCCAAAGCTGAATCTCTGCCCAGAATATATATTAACTATCTCCAGGACTGTAGTGTTTAAGAATGAATGTTGCTTAAGGGGGAAGAAAAAAGTTGATCACTTAATATAAATAGACAAAAAAATAAAAAATAAAAAAAAATAAAGCAGTTAACTGTCAGATTCTGGGGAGGGGGTGTTAACTAATAAGTAATAATTCTGGGCAGCAAAGTAAATATTTGGACTAAAACCTTCAAAAGCATGCATTTAAAAATAAAAGCATCTGACAATGACACCTAGAATATGAATGATAAAATAATGAAGAATGAAATTAAAGTATGCTATTTAAAGGAAAATATTTTCTAAGTAGAGGGTTTAGGGTAAAGAACAGGATAAGGTAAAATTAAGAAAGTGGCAAAACAAGTGAAATAGCTTCCAAAAATGTTCAAATGTAAAACAAAAGTCTAGTTTGAATGTGTCTAGGTAGGTCTAACCTGACCTTGTTGAATTGTACTAAAATTGCAGACCTCCAAGTCTTGGATTAATTTTAAAGGACACAATAATCAAAGATAATGGAAGTGAAATGGCCCTTACAATTCACTGAGTTACCACATGTGGAATTTAAGAAACAAAACAGATGATCATAGGGCAAGGGGGAAAAAAGAGAGAGAAGGAGGCACACCATAAGAGATTCTCAACTACAGAGAACAAACTGAGGGTTGCTGGAGGGGAGGTGGGCAAGGGATGGACTAAATGGGTGATGGGTATTAAGAGGGTGCTTGTTGTGATGAGCACTTGGTATTATATATATAGGTGATGTATCACTAAATTCTACTTCTGAAACCCATATTACACTATATGTTAGCTTACTAGAATTTAAATAAAAACTTACAAAAAAAGAAAAAGAATGTGTATTGTACAGCTGTTGGGTATAGTGTTCTATAAATGTAGATTAGATTGAATTGGTTGTTCAAAATCTAGTTTATTACCACTTTTTACATTTGTTCTATCAATCACTGAGAAAGAAATGTCAAAATCACTTGTAATTGTAAGTTTGTCTGTAAATTTAGTGATGCCAAAAAAATACAAAAAGAAAAAAACAGCAGTTTACTGAGTTCCAACTCATGATTCTTTAGGTAAGGAAAATGAAGGCAAGATGTGCAATTAACTTGTTCTAGTTCATGTAGATAGAGACAGAGATCCATCCCAGTGCTCCGGTAATCTCCCTCCACCCCACTGTCACCCCCCTACACCTTTGATTCTCATCCCTCCTCACACTTTCAAAACCTGGAAGGCATGTATGCTCTGCTAGTAATACCAACAGTAACAGTAACTGGATGTACGTGTGCATGTGTGTCTGTTGCGGGCAGAAGTAGAGCAGTGTGGGGGAGGGGAGAGGGGGCATTTACTTCAAATATATCTTGAGAAATCTTGATATCCCTGCAGACAAACCTCCCTTACTTCCTCTCCTGCCTCCCCCAAAAGCCCTTTTACCCCCACAATGAGAATTATTTTCTAGAATTCAATGCATATTCACATAATGTTCTGATTATATAGACCTTTGTTAATCTCCCAGAAATCCTGTCACTCTTTCAAAATCACATACGATCAGCTGCAAGAGAATATGGAAAGTTAATTGAACCTCTGGTACAATGTAGTAAGGAGCCCCCCCCCCCAACAACTTTCTAGGCTATTGATTTCAGCCATTCTATTAATCTGAATGATTTTGTTTCCTGTTTTAAGAAGCAAGTTGTCATTTGAATGAGTTGACCAAGTATTTGGTTATTCTGTAGACTCAGGCTTGGAGTATTATCTTAGTAGTTGGTAACATAGAGTCTCAATCCTCCCTTGTGAAGAATGGAATAATACAAATAGGCCACATGTCCAGATACCTGAGTTCTCTCCCAGCTAACTCCTAACTAGGAATGTGGTAAAATGTGCCAATCTCCTGTACTTGTAGGTTTCCAGTCATTACAACTGAAATCTTTTATCTGATGCCCAAGTCTGTCTAAATCACAATAATTTCCACAAGTTTGTATTACTTTAAAAAATTAAAGAAAAAATTCCTCATAATAACCGAATCTTCAGTTGTTCACACCAGTGTTTATATTGTAAAATAGAAGCATTTGTCCAGTGTATAAGTTAATATGATAATTAAAGCAGAAAAACAAACTCAAAGTAAAATTACTACAGAACTGAGGCTGTAAATATTTTACAGGCAGAAGAAACAAGTGATAAGTACTCTAAAATCAGACAGAACTGGGATTTAATTTCTAGATCTTAAATGATTATATGGCTTTAAGCAAATACCTTACCATCATTCTCAGTTTCCTCTTCTGTAAAATAGTGGCAATGATTACCTGTATCATAGGGTCTGGGACAAAAGGAGTTATAATTTATGTACAGAAAATATGTGTGTTTTTTTGATATCTTGATATCCAGAGTAAACACTGTGTAAGAGAAGTACACAAAATTATTGTTGATTCTGGTCACTGTGTTAGAAGAGTCCCAATGAATTAAATATATCTAGCATGTTTCTAGAAAGATAATCAATTCCGCATCTTCCAAATGGTCATTCATGTAGTGATTTTAGAACCTGGCATGCACACACATGTGTGTGTCTTAGCATATGCATATTTTTTAAGCCCTAAAGTTCTAACATCTCTGTTTAAGTTCCAATATTACTACTTCATTTGTACTATTTTTTCTCACAGCCATTATAAAGATTATTGGAAACCAAACAGCATGATGATCCCTTTGATATTCACCAGACATTCTCTCTTACTTATTGAACATGAGTTTTCCATTTGTAGTGTAACATTTTTTTCCCCATCTTATGGCATGTCTAGGGTAAATCATCCCGTATATCTACTCAGGAGTATTGTAAGGTGTTGGTAAGCCATTATCTGGTAAATTGGATCCATGTAAATAATACAGTGCAATCATTCAGGCCAACAAAGCGAGCTTTTTGCTCAAATGATCTGGATAATTACCTTAGCTATTTTATTTTTTCCATGAAAATAGATTTTGTGTGATTTCGAGAAATGAAGTCTTTTTGAGTTCCCATTTTTAGTGTTAAAACAACAGAAAATTATGAATATATGGAAAGGTGTATGAGGTAGTTCTCCACGTGGTTCATACAACACAGTGGACTGAGAAATGAGGCCACGACTCACCACTTAATCAGAATAGATGGTTGTTGAACAATGCCCAAATGCATATGATATGTCCCTATCCCATTAGAGAATCAGAATGAGAATGCTTGAGTGAACTATAGACTGTCCAGAAATATCCATGAGTGGATTGTTTTATCATGTAATTGTTAAGTGCACTAACATTTAAAATAGCCTTAGTTGGTCATGAAGTAAAGTCCGAAGCAGGTAAAATAAGATGTTAGAGAATGTATTTTGAGAACATTAAAAAAAAAAAAAAATTCCCCTTCATCTAGAGTGGGTCTTTCTAAAAAACAAAACAGGATAAAACAAAAAACCTGTAGTATCAGCTGTCTTTCCCCACAACCCAACTAAAAACACTTCAATGTCTTTCTATTGGTCTTAAAATAGACTGAAATCTTTAAGGGGGTTTAATACATCTCAGTCTACTCTGGTCCCTGTCTTTCTCTCCAGCCTTATCAGTCACCTTTCTTTCCTCTCAGAACTCCAATCAAATAACATTCTCTCGATCACTTGTAATAAATGCGTTCCCTCTTGGGGGTGGGCATCTCCTGTTTCCTGTCCCTTCTATCTGGACTGCTTTGTTCTTTGCCTAATTACCTCCTATTCTTCTGTCTCAGTCAAATGTTACTTCCTCAGGAAAGGCTTTCCTCAACTCCCATTCATGTTTCCAAAGCATCATGAAACTTTCCTGAAATTTTACATTTTTGTATGATTATTTGTTACTGTCCATTTTCCTTCCTAGACCATAAGATCCATGCCTCTTTCTGGCCCCCCAGTAGCCTAGTTTATAGTGCCTGGCATAAGGTGGGTGCCCAATAAAACTAGTTGAACACATTATGTTAAGTATAATATAGAAAAAAGCTATGCCCCAAAGACCACATATTTTATAATTCTATTTGTAAGAAATGTCTGGAAAAGGCAAATCTACAGAGAAAGTAGATTAATGGTTGCCCAGGGCTGAAAGTGGAACTGGGAATTAACTGTAAAATGGAATGAGGATTTTCTTGGAACAGCGGTAATGTTCTAAACCAGGATGATGGGGAATGTTGTACAACTCAGTAAATTTGCTAAAAGTCATTGAATTATACATTTAAAATGTGTGAATTTTATGCTATATGAATTACACCTCAATAAAGATTTTTTTCTAAATGGGCAGTGTGGTCTGGCTTTCCTGTTAGTCATGATGTAATTCCATTTTAGAAAAGCTCAATTTGTGTCCATATGTAAGGAACATGCCAATATTAGTTGTCATTCTTTTAGGTGTCTTTATTTGTTTCTGTGTGCCTCTTCATAGCTTCTCTGGGTCTTTGCCTTAACAGCTTATATCTGAGACTTTCTCTGCAAGACTTCCCTGGGCTACTGGAACTGCTCTGTTCACCTGGTGGAGGGCTCAGAGAGCAGGAGGTTTTACAGCTCCCAGGGTGGACCTTAGCCAATTATGGGCTGGTAGCCAAGGGTGGAGACAGAGCTTCCTTCCCTCCACTGGGGACATACTCTGGGCTGTAACTTATGTTCCAATAAGGCTGAAGCCACCTTTCCAGGGTCTTTGTCAGGAAATGAACCCTTCTTACCAAATTTCCCTTTCCTGCTTCCTGGACTAAACATTCACCCAGTTTGATGAGCTCTTCCTTAAATTCCTTGCACATCAACACCCATCTTGGAGTCTGTGTCTGACAGAACCCTGTCTAAATAATTGATCTTCCAGGAATATGTGCTTTGAATATTTGAAAATAATGTAGAGCAATTTCTTATTATCCCTATACATCATATTTCCTTATAAGTCCCAAACTTCTTCACATACTCTTTCTTCTGCTGGAGATATCCTGAATTGTTCTTGCTTCTCTACTCTTAGATATATTTGAGATCCAAGTTAGAAATTATCTGCACCCAAGGAGCCTTCCCCATATCTTCCAACATGGACCCAGTGTCTCACTTTTTGATACCATAACCTCTCTGCTTTCATTTTCATAGCATTTAATGCACTTTAAGGACATTTCCTGTTCATTGTTGATCTCTTTCTCAACTGTGTAAACCTAAGTTCAGAGATTTTATCTTTATCACACCCTAGTGCCTAGTACAATGCCTAACATATACTAGGTATACACTTAATACTTATTGATTCAAAATAATTTAGCAATGTATACTTGTTAATATGAAATGCTGTTTAATATATAAATATACTTGCAGAAATTTGTAAAGTCATTTATATGCGTATGTAAATACATATCTAAATTATATATTATACAATTTTCTATTAATTGCATACATTTATTTAAAAATAAAATAATGGGATGGCATTTTTGACTTATAATTTACCTTTATATAGTAATTTTTCTCAAGTTAATAGCTACTAAAATGTAAAAAAGAAGAAGTTATTACAGTATGAGGAGAAAGAAACTCAATGACTGAGTTTAAGAATTTATGGGCTTTACAAATTGCCAGAAAGTCGTTGTTGCTATTCATATTGATTGTTGATATTGCCTGTTTGGGGATAAACAAGGCTATCTTTAGGATCAGTTATATCCTGAAGTGCAAGAAACTATTTACTCAGCTTACTCATAGGGCTGACTTCATAAACCACTTCATTTAATTATTATTAAAAATATAAATGAATAAAATCACTTTTTAAAAGTTTCAGGTAATTGCTATAACTCAGCAAATTGAAATCAAGAAGCATGATAGTCATTCTTTACTGGCTGAAAATCTTATCATGTCTCTAGAATAGCTATCTAGATGTTATTTTTCATTCCATGTTGGTGGTGAATACAGGACAGTTCATTTGGTATATATATTGAAAGATATGTGCGTATGTGCTATTGTGTGCATGTATGTGTGGTGTCATCAATTTTTTAAATATTTAAGATTATTGATAATTTGATGAGTCTAAATTTGTTGCCTTGAGTAATCATTACTTTGCTCTGTTTTTATTATTTTTGGTCATCATCAGGCTGTAAGTAGCTAACATAAAATCACAAGATGCCATAATGCTGAGAGCTAGAACAGAATGACCCCACAATGCCAAGAACTGATTTACAGTAAAATCTCCAGGGCTCACTTGGGCAGATTTTGACTAAAAATGTCATTCTTATGAAATGCTCTCCTTCAGAACATTTCAGTTGGGACATATGTGATTTCACCAGCTAAATATTCTTACTTTCCACTTTGGACTGTCAATTCACAAATGTCACATTTCCAACATCACTGAACTCTGGAAATAATAATAATAATAATAATAATAATAATAATAATACAAAAAAAGGTGGTGGTGGGGGAAGTGCCTGAGTGGTACAGTCCTTTGGGCAGCTGACTTTTGGTTCCAACTCAGGTTTTGATCTCAGGGTCAGGGGATTGAGCCTCCAGTCAGCCTCCACACTCAGCATAGGGTCTGCTTGGGATTCTCTCTCTTCCTTTCCCTCTGCCCCTCCCCCTGCTCTCTCTCTCTCTCTTTCTGTAAAATAAATAAAAATAAATCTTTAAAAAGGCAGAGGGAAATAATTTATCATTTCTACTTGGCCGAGTAATAGATACAGATTTCAGGTGGTTGGCCTCGAAGATTTCCCCTTGGGTGCTCACTGTGGTATAAGAGAGTATTGGACAGCTATATGCAAAAGAATGAAACTTGACCACTCTCTCACACCATACACAAAGATAAACTCCAAATGGATGAAAGACCTCGATGTGAGACAGGAATCCATCAAAATCATAGAGGAGGATATAGACTGAAACCTCTGTGTGCTGAAAGCCACAGCATCTTTTTTCATGACACATCTCCAAAGGCAAGAGAAACAAAAGAAAAAATGAACCTATGGGACTTCATCAAGATAAAAAGCTTCTGCACAGCCAAGGAACCGGTCAAAAACACTAAGAGGCAGGCCACGGATTGGGAGAAGATATTTGCAAATGACACTACAGATAAAAGACTAGTATCCAAGATCTACAAAGAACTTCTCAAACTCAATACATGAGAAACAAATAATCAAATCAAAAAAGGGGCAGAGATACGAACAGACACTTTTCCGATGAAGACATACAAATGGCTAACAGACACATGAAAAAAATGTTCAAAATCATTAGCCATCAAGGAAATTCAAATCAAAACCACATTGAGATACCACCTTACGCCAGTTAGAATGCCAAAAATTGACAAGGCAAGAAACAACAAATGTTGGAGAGGATGTGGAGAAAGGGGATCCTTCTTACACTGTTGGTGGGAATGCAAGTTGGTACAGCCACTTTGGAAAACAGTGTGGAGTTCCCTTAAAAAGTTAAATATTGAGCTACCCTATGATCCAGCAATTTCACTACTGGGTATTTACCCCAAAGATACAGACGTAATGAAGAGAAGGGCCATATGCACCCCAATGTTCATAGCGGCATTGTCCATAATAGCTAAATCGTGGAAGGAGTCGAGATGCCCTTCAACAGATGACTGGAATAAGAAGATGTGATCCATATATACAATGTAATATTACTCAGCCATCAGAAAGAATGATTACCCAACATTTGCAGCAACATGGACGACACTGGAGGAGATTATGCTAAGTGAAATAAGTCAAGCAGAATAAGACAATTATCATATGGTTTCACTCATTTATGGAACATAAGAAATAGCAGGAAGATCGGTAGGAGAAGGAAGGGAAGAATGAAGGAGGGGGGTAAACAGAAGGGGGAATGAACCATGAGAGACTGTGGACTCTGGGAAACAAACTGAGGGCTTCAGAGGGGAGAGGGTGGGGGATTGGGATAGGCCAGTGATGGGTATTAAGGAGGGCACATATTTCATGGTGCACTGGGTGTTATACGCAAATAATGAATCATGGAACACTACATCAGAAACTAAGGATATACAGTATGGTGACTAACATAACATAATAAAAAATTATATTAAAAAAAAAAAGAGTAATCAACAAACCCCCAATGGAAGTTGTGTTTTCTTCTTTCCTTCCTTTTCCTCCTTTTTTCCTCGTTCCTCTCATTTATCTTTCTCTTTGTCCTCTTCTGGATTTTTCCACTTCTCTTTCACTTTTTCTTCTTCCGGTCCTTTTTTTTTTCTCATGTGGTTTTTCTTTTTCTCCTTTTTAAAAATAGTTGTATTCCTTCTCTTTCTCTTACTTCTAGTCTTCCTCCCTTCTGTTTCCCTCCCTCTTCCCTCCTTCCTCTCCTTCTTCTCCTCCTCCTTCTTCACTCTGTATTATTAAGGAAATGTTTCCAGAGCAGCAGACTAAGAAAGGATATTATCTTATAGTTCAAAAACCATTTCAGTTTAGATAGTTTAAAACAAAACAAAACGGCAACAACAACAAAAAACCATTCTGTTAAGAGAAAGTGAGAACTACAGAACATTAAACAGCAAGTAACTTAATGCTGATTTGGTAACTTTACTGAAAAGCCTGTGAATCTAATTAATGCAGTTGATTCAGTAGGCCGTTGGTTCTCAACGCAAAGCACTTTATGCTTAAGAAATATATAAGCTTTAGTCTCATGCCAGATCTTTAGAGTTAAAATACTTGGTTAAAATACTTAGAGTTAAAATACACCCTAAGTCATGAATATTTTTTAAAAGCTCCATGGGTGGTTGTAATGTACATTCCTTATTTTAAAATGATATGCTTTATACTCTGTGGCAGGTAAATCAAGTAGAAAAATACATGACATTTCTCCATGTTTCATTTCAATAATTAAGGGATCAAGGACACAACCAATGATCATTCTAAGACTAAGTAGACTGAAAAAATTCCTGATTGAGTCTCCTTGTCTGACTCATCTGGAGATGAACCCAACTCAGCCTAAAAAGAGAGAAACCCTTGGGACAGCTGGACTTTGTTCTTCTCCTCCCTGTGCCCGCCCCCTCCCCTTCTTCCTCCTCTGTAATCAACTGTATCCCATCTTAAGGAAATCATTACTTATCTGGAACACCTGTATAACTCGCTGGCAGTGAATTAAATGAGCCCATGCATCACAGCATGGCTTCTTAAAGTATTTCTCAAACTGTGATATACAGACAGATCACCGGAGGATTTTGTTCAAATGCAGATTAGGCGTCAGTAAGTCTGAACTGGGGCCCAGGATTCTGCTTTTCTAATGAAGTCCCAGGTGAACCCAACACTGTTAGTCCATGGGCCACTTTTTGAGTAGCAGAGGTCTGGAGTATTCATCTATGGTTTACCCACCCCTTTATTTACCTACTTGGTTAAAATTGTTGCATTCCGTGGAAGGTCATTTCTGAACAGTTATCATATCTTTCATGTTCTGTCATCTGTTAGAAATTATAAGGAGATACAATAAGGCATGGCCTCTGCTCTTAAGGACAAGTTATAATCAAGTTGGAGAAGGAAACTAACTCTAAATATTAACTTGGTGCCACATGACTGACTAGGGTAATGAAGATGAGAAGGTGAAATAGCTCAGTTATGTTATTGTAAAACAGTCAGAAAATAGCAGCATATGATTGGCCATCAAGTGGTACAGACTATCAGTGGAATAAAGGTTTGGAGTGGGAAGAAAATATACTAAATGTGGAGGTGAGCAATCAAGAGTAGACAGAAGAGATTATGGCTAAGAAAACAAGAATACCATTTCAAAATGAAGAAAAATGAAAAACACTATACCTGGACTTGTGATTGCTTCCCTACTCCACAGTGAACTCTTTGCAGAGAAAATGCCTGTGCTTTTCAATATTTGCTATTTGCATATTTAGCAAATAGCAGGAGGGTAATAAACCAAATGAATTAAGAAAAGATAAAATAGCTAGAACAATTAATTAGATTAAGAGATATATTCATATGGAGATATAATGAAATGACCAAAAATGAACTGAGATGATAAGAATAACATTTTGGGGCAAATCTGATTAATCTCTCTACCTACCTATCTATCTACCTGCCTACCTATCTTTATTTGTATTTTTTTAAGATCTATTTATTTAGAGAGAAAGAGAGAGGGAGCACATGAATGGGGGGAAGAGCAGAGGGAGAAGATCTCAAGCAGACTCCACGTTGAGCATGGAGCCCAACATGGGGCTCAGTCTCATCACCCAGAGATCATGACTTGAGCCAAAACCAAGAGTCAGATGCTTAACGGACTGAGCCACTCAGGCAGCCCTATATATGTATTTTTAAGAAAGGAATAAAAAGGAAGGAGTCCTGAATATTTAGTAAGACCTAAGAGCTTAAGTTTAGCATCTAATCCATGGACATAAAATGAATAAATGGTAGATGAAGAGATATTGTAATCTGAATATATAAACCAAAATTTATAGAGTGATTATCTCAGAGGAGATCACATAATTAATATAAAGATGTACAAAACAAAATTAAGTTTAATTGATTTTATCTAGAAATAAAAATGATGTTGGGTAGTACTTTCTGATTGGGAAATGAGTACTGGGAGAGTACTGCCAAAATTTTGGCAACCCACACCCTCCTCTCACTGCACACACACACACACACACTCTCTCTCTCTCTCTCTCTCTCTTTCTCATTCTCTCTCTTTCTCCGTTTTGAATAATTTGCCCATATTATAGCAGTCATTAAAAATAGATTTTTGATCTAATTAGTAATGGATTTCTAGGTGATTTGGAACGATTATTGACTTTTTAGAAACTAGATAATTCACTTCAAATGGTTAAATCGACTTTCTTATTCAGGGACAGCTGACTCATGGTGAACACATATAACATGACATTGGCATTCTGTATTCACCTGCCTTTCAGTACTGGTACATGCCATTGAAAAACTGACTCTGTTTTCTCTTATAATAAGGTAAAAAATACTTGGCATCTTGCCACATGATGACTCATTTTGTCTAATGTTCTGGAAAATCTCCCATTATCTGATGGAGTGTTCAGTTCAAGCACAAGAATCCCAACTATGCTGGTTGTTATTTTAGATTTCATTTATTTATTTACTTTAGAGAGAGAGGAGAGAGAGAGGGAGAGAGAGAGAGAAAGTGTGTGTGTGTGTGTGTGTGTGTGTGTGTGTGTGTTTACGTCGTGGGGAGGGGCAGAGGGAGAGAGAGAGAATCTCAAATAGACTCCATGCTGAGCATAGAGTCCCACATGGGGCTGGATCCCACAACCCTGAGATGAAACCAAGAGTCAGAAAGCAACAGAATGGCATGGCTAAATTATGTGACTTACTTATTTCAGGAATATTACAGATGCAGATATATTTTAAGGAGGGATAATACATCTTTTCCACAGTAACTCAGTTCTGGGATGGAAATTAAAAAATTAAGTGTTAGTAATGACATTTTATGATAAGCTCTGATTGTTTGTTAGGAGTTCCAAATAACCTTTAATATTTGATTTTGAGATCCCCTCAGATACTTCAGCTATCTCATTTTGAAAATCCACTTCTAGATTTTTCATGTTTATCTAAGTGTTTATTATTTTTTCTAATTACTTTTGAGTTACTCAAACTCAATGAGCAAACAGCATAACACCACTTGTTAAAATGAAATGTAAAGATTTTTTTATAACTGCACAAATTACTGCTCTGCAAGCTGGTTTGTGATTTTTTTTTTTTAACACAAAACTGATGAGTGTTGTGTGACTGGTTTACATTTTGTTGAACTTAGAACACATATCTTCCAAACAAGCCAAGGCTAATGGTTTGCCAAGCTGTTGATTTGGCCTAGAAGGTTTATAAGTTCCATCAGCTTCAGTAAACAAGTATGCTGGTTACTGCTGCTTAGATACAATTTTAGGATTTTTACACAAATGCTGCCAGAATGTGTTTTTTCTAAGCTATCAGCATAGCAGGGTAATACATTTATGGAGATAACTGAACCTCAGAATTGGAGAGGAACATTAATTTTCCACTCTATAGCACTTTTATTATTTCCTTTTACATACATTATTTCAGATGCTCATAATTACTCTAGGATATTAAGCTAGTTTATTACTGTTCTGAGATTTTAGTTTAATTAATTCATATGTCCAACCTATTATTTATTTAGCAGATGTGTTACCAAATTCTTACATGTGCCTGGGCACTAGGAATGCAAAAATGAGAGCAACAAAATAGTAACAACATATTTTTTTAAAGGAGTAAAAACAGTCCCCTACCCAGAATAATTTTTGCAGCTTAATGAGAGAGGCATATAGGTAACTAAACAATTTCATATTTGATTAAGAAAAAGTGTATCAAATGATGAGAAAGCATCTTTAAAAACCTGGGAGCAAAGGAACCATGATGCCATCCTTTAGGAGGCAAAATCTAGCTGAGTCTTGAAGTACCAATATCTTTAAATGTTAGTCCTCTTCCATTATTTTGTTTTTCTCTTTTGGGAACTTCAATATTTTATATATGGCATTATTTTTACCTGCACTTTTGTTTGTAATTCATGCTGAGATATTTGGCCACAGTTTTTATTTTGCTCCATGGCAATAATATTATTGTGAGTTTTCTTTCCTGTGAAATGGTACTTTTTTTATTTCCTCCTTTAGCCATCTTTTACTTTTATGTATGTGTTATTGCAAGTCTTCTTTTTTTTTTTTTATTATTCATCAGTCAAATATTTCTTTTCAATACAATCTCTGTCCCATTGCTATTGATGTTCTGTCTGGGTTCATGTGACAGAGAAAGAAGATAAAAATGTCCAGCCCTTTCTTTTCTGCCTCCACAGAAACAGATTATTTTACTCGTATGCTGTCTCCAGAATGTTTAATTTAGTTTACCCTAATTTTCTTTGTTGGGCAAATTCAACTGGAGAGGAAGAAAATGGCTCCATTTCCTGAGCGATCACACTAGATAGAATTACTGCAAACAAGGAGAATGGGTTCTACACCTCTAGACATATTCTTCATCTGATATCATTTCCTCAATTTTGCAATTCTAGGTGATCCTGTCCTGTAGTTTCTTGCCCATTGGTTACAAGTCCTACTTTCCACATAACAGAACACAATTCAGTCAAGTTCTTTGCCATGTCATGACAAGGATTCCTCCAGTTTCCAATAGCATGATTCTAATTTCCATCTCTTCCCTCACACATGTCACATTTAATGTCCCTATTAGTGTCAACGGTCTCTTCATTTTAATCTAGGCTCTTTCTACCATGTATTCAAGATTCTCTGTCTCTTTTGATTACTCAATTTCAAAACCATTTATACTACTTGATGTATTTGTTGCAAAAACATGTTATTTCCCAGTACCAAAATCTGTATTAGTTTTAGCTGCTGTAACAGTGTACCATAATCTGGGTGGCTTAAAACACTGGAACTTATTCTCTCACATTCAGGAATTTTATAGTAAGAAAATGAGAAACCATTACCAGTAGTTGCCAATGGGGATGATAAAAGAGAATCAGGTCAGGAGGTATGTTGGTTTTATACATTTTACCATATTTTGATTTTTGTCTGTATGTGCATGAATTTCTTTTGCATTATATAGGTTGAAAACAAAATAAAATTGGAAAATTACATAAATTCAGTGACAGCCAAAAACAAACCCAAATGTACAGAAAATCAAATCATAACTTGTATTTAGTTATGCATACTATTTAATGACAGTGGTTGAGATGTATTAAGTTGATGAGACCAGAGTGTAAGAAGCAAGTTTTCAGGAAAGAAAAATGAGAAGACAAGAGGAAAATGCTTCTAGGCATATTTAATTGCCTTGGTACCCACTTCATGAGAGATCCCCAAAAACCCTCCGATATATAGTATTTCACAAAGAGAAGACATTATGTCTCCATATAAATTTATGTCCCAATTGAAAATAATGTATTCAGCTTATAACTGAGCCAACCCACTCTGGCATTCCTCCTTGAGAGTCTATGGACTGAGTTGGAAAAGCAGTGAGATTTATAGTCTTTAGACTTAAACACTCTTTTCTCCTTGGGTTATTGTGTTATTATAGTGTTATATACTTTCCATTGTGTACTGATAAAATACAGTTTGCTGAATATTGAAATGAAGATGGCATTTTCTAAGGTACATCTTTAAAAAAAATAATGGAACAGCACAATAATCTGGATTTGACTATTCATTCATCCATTTACTTTTTTAATAAATATTTATCCATCATTTAAAAACATAACTTGTAAAGTTATGGAGGGAATGGCAGTCACTGTGTTAGGAATTGAGAGTGCAAATGTGAAACATGCCCTCCTTGCATTTAAAAACTGTCAGCATCAGAGGAGACATAAGGCAATATGATAAAAGTGATACATGCAAAAGAAGACCCTTGGTCTTCCTGGCCTTTAATCACAAAGGCAAAGAAAGTAAATATAAGGATTCCAATATTACCCAATATTTGTGGGAGACAAACCTAAACAGTTTGAAGGATTTGTGTTCTCACATGAGGCAGAATTAGGCATTTCTATTTGTATCCCATAGTAATTTTTTCAAAGCTCTTATATATCCATCATAATTGGTTTAAAGTATTTTGTTTTATTGTCCTCATCTGGTTGTTTGTAAACACATAGGGAAAATGGAATCTTGTTTTATGCAGTAGTGATTACCCTCTGTTCATCAATGTTACTTACAGTGATCAGTTTCTTTCCTGTTAAGATTTTTAAATCTTAAAACTTACAAGCAGATGATACTTATTTTTAAGGTAACAATTAAATGAAACTATGATTGTAATATTAATTGTTTTGATAAAAATTAGTTAATTCCCATAAATTAATAAACTTCCAATTACAATAACATTAATAGAAGATATAATTTTTACTTGTTACATAAACTATTGCTTAACTGGGACACAAATTCCACA
Organism: Ursus maritimus; assembly: GCF_017311325.1. Taxonomy (NCBI): domain Eukaryota; kingdom Metazoa; phylum Chordata; class Mammalia; order Carnivora; family Ursidae; genus Ursus; species Ursus maritimus. Next base: position 40,577,951 of record NW_024426774.1, on the reverse strand, counting down.
GTATTTAAGCTTCAGAAAACATTTGATACCTTATTGTGATGTAAGTGCTAAAATGAAAGCTCAATTGATATCTGGTAAAATCAAGAGGGCTTTGAATGTTCTAACCAGAAGTTTCTGCCTCCACTCTGCTATCATGGATAGGATCTCCAGCCAAAAAGCTCTTTATCAAAGGGACAAGGTACAGTCCTTGATTACTCCTAAGTAGCAGGTTTCAGTATGCTGTCAGCCTGTGGAATTATCCAAATGATCCCATTACATCCTCCCCTGGGAAACATAGAGCACTTCCCACAGCCCGAGGTATCCCCCTTAGCATTCAGTGTCCTTCTCCCCCAGGCTGTGAATGTGATGAATAAACTATTGTCAATTTAATTTGTCCAGTGTCAGGTGCTGTATGTTGGGCTGTCCTTCCCTTACTGCCAGGGTGAAAAGAAAATGATTAAAATACTCTTAACAAGTCAAGTATTATAGTCAATCTGTGCCTTACTGAGGAAGATGGCAGGTGAAGTTTTACCTTGGGTAAGAGGCAACGAAGAGGTACCTTGTCAAAGAATTTAAAAACAATAATAAAAGTAACCAAAAATGGGCTTGTTTTTGTCGTTGTTGTTTTGTTGTGTTGTTTAATTATCATCAAGTACTGGTAGCGTTAGTGATAAAATTCTCCTCTGATGGATGGGCTGTCCTCTTCCCCACCCTCCCACCATTGGCTGGAAGAGCTAATGCCTTTTATGCTTATCATCTGATCACTACAAATCTCTAGTAAAGGCAAAATCATCATGGTAGAATGTGACGGTGTTGGAGGATTTGTTTCTAGTAGAAAAACCTGAAAATCTTCAGGGATATAGATGACATATTAGTGTCCATAGAAATGCCACTGATTGTTATGGGAAGAATTACAGGTGTTTAAGTGAAAATCATGTTCTAGGTGAAATTCAGGGTTAAAAACAGAATACAGGCTCCATGACAAATATTATCCAGGAAGTCCTCCAAAAGTTTGGAAGGAGAAGTCTATATATATTACCACATGAACATCATCCAAAACCAACAAATAAGCCACTGATGAACACATTTGAAAGCAAATATACCTAAAATGAAAGCTATGCAAATGCCTTTAAAAGATAGAAAGATAGGGGTCCCTGGGTGGCTCAGTCAGTTAAGCATCTGCCTTCGGCTCAGGTCATGATCCCAGGGTCCTGGGATAGAGCCCTGCATCAGGCTCCCTGCTCAGCGGGGAGTCAGCTTCTCCGTCTTCCTCTGCTGCTCCCCCTGCTTGTGTGCTTGCTCTCTCTCTCTGTCAAATAAATAAATAAAATCTTTTTTAAAAAAAAAAGAAAGATAAATGTTTTCCCTGACATATCCAAATGCAACAATTAACTTTAAAAGCGTTTTGCGTCCAAAATATGGAGTACAAATCCCATCTTCATTATATGTCAGTTGATCATTAGGAAAATGAGAAAACTAACACTGAACAGAGTTACTTCAAAGAAGAGAGATGTTTGATATAAAACAGCTGGTGGTCCCTGGTGCTTGCTAAGGTTAGTAAAATGCAGTAATCAGCAAATTCCTTAAGGGACAGCATTACCTAAGTGCAGGTGTGCTGGAGAGCATTCACTGGCAAACAAATAAAAACAAACAAAAATCATGGAAAATATTGTGGGGTAGGGGGACGGGAAAGATAGAATATTTGCGTGATCACTGTGGAGACTCTGAAAAGTAGTAGTAAGAGCAGTCTTTAAATTCCTCAGAGATGATGACTTAGTAGAGGTGATTGACTGCCTGAATGACTATTGCGCTATGAAAGGTAAAGGGGGAAGCCAAACACAGGTTAGAAGTCTAGGAAAATATTCTAACTGGGAAATAAAGAGGGTCTGACCTACTCTAAGTACAGTGGGAATACTATGAAGGGGCAAATCTGAAACTCATTTTGTCTGTAACTGACTGAATCTGGTGACAGTTCAGAACAAAGTTTGAGGGAAGAGGCTAGTATGTGTTGTGCTGTTATGAATAAGGGAGACAAGAATATAAAATGTTTTAAAATTCCCTGCTAATGAACTGAAAGTAATATGAGACATGGCAGGGGAGAGAAATTATTGGTATAAGAAGAGAGATCTTATACATTTGGCTTATTATAGATTTAAGAGATTTCATAAGCAGAAACATAATATTCTCAAAATAAGAAGTTGTGGCTAAGTCCAAGTTCCACTAAAAAATAAATAAATAAAGTGGCAGCCTAGGCCAGTTAAGAAGGACTATATATAATCAATCTCCGCAAGACTCGTTTAACTGCCAGGTTGCACATTTAAATGTTATTGCCATTTTACACATGGGTTAAATTAACTTAAATTAGTTGGCAATTAGTGTAATAAGAATGATATTTTCAATTAATTTTCCATAATTAAAATAAACAAATAGGAAGCTGAAAACTTACGTCTGGCAGCTTTGCAACAAGAAGCAAGTTGCTGGGAGGAGATAAGGAAATCAAGGCAGGAATGAGATAGAAATTTTGGCTAAAAGAAGGTTTGGAGCAGATGTCTCAGTGTGTCTTCAAAATGGGAGAAGAATAAAATAATATGAGGAAAAGTATGACTTTCCATAAAATATTCCAGTGACATATGGTAGAGATAAATAGAGAATAAAATACTAAATGGATGAATCAATTAATAAAATGGCTGTCCATTCTGAATTGATTGACTAATATAAGTATCTTGCAAGAATTAGATCAATAGATTTTATAGCTCTATTTAATGAACTAACTCCAAGAAATGAAAAGAAGGAAAGGGAAATAGGATGCCTGGTAAAACACCGTGAATACTGAAATGATTTATTCACTTTTACAAGTTTTTCTTGAGCTCGAACTCAAGTGCTAAGGCTGTTTTACTACTATTTGGATATAGAGGGAAATTATTATACCATGCCTTCAAAACCCACTCAAAGTGTGAAAGAAATCTTTAATTATTTAAGATCCATTCATCATTTCGGTATTGGGAGGGGCATATAGTGCAAAGGAAGATCTTAACTTCACCATAAAGGAGGAAGAGGGAAGACATAATTGAGGGTGGGGGCTGAGTTGGCATTTAAATAAGATACCAAGGAGAACATGGAAGAAACGTGGTTGATTTATATAGAAAAGTTTCTGAGGCAGTATTTTCACTGCAAAACATTATTTCTTAAAGATGGCATATAGAAGGGAGATAGTATTTAAAAATATAACAAAACATTTAAAGGGAGTATCATAGTAGAAATATACAAAACACAAGTGATAAATTTACATAGTATGTGGATCTGTCTGTGTGTGCCTCTATATTTTATAGGGATATATGCAATTGATATACAGATTAAAATATATAATATAAATGTGTATCCATGCATATGTTTGTATAAGAATATTTATTTATTTATTTATTTATTTATTTATTTATTTATTTTTAAAGATTTTATTTATCTATTTGACAGAGACAGCCAGCGAGAGAGGGAACACAAGCAGGGGGAGTGGGAGAGGAAGAAGCAGACTCCTAGTGGAGGAGCCTGATGTGGGGCTCGATCCCAGAACACCGGGATCACGCCCTGAGCCAAAGGCAGACGCTTAACGACTGCGCCACCCAGGCACCCCTGTATAAGAACATTTAAATAGCATTATCCACATATATATTGTATCTATATATACTCAACTATAGAGTCTGTAAGCAGATTATGTCCAGAGTATTTCCAGAACTTAATTGTGACAAATTGCCTGTCGATTAAGCCATCCTCAAAGGATGGATACATGGGCCATTTCATGAGAACTAAAATATCAAACAAGTATGAACTGTTATAGTAAGTACAAACAAATATAAATTGTTACGATAGTAGAAAATGTACATTGTTTGGAATTACATATTTGCTAAAAAATATCATCAGCAGGGTTGGCTTCATGAAATGAGACCAACGTCACAGAGGACGGGCCATGCTTGGGGTTTGATGCTTTGTGGCTGTTGTTTTGAAATTATTCATAATTTAATCTTTTAATTTAATGAAGTCCAATGGGACAGTCGATTCTCGCCTGCCTCCTTTGTGGCTCTACCCGACAGCAGGCGCATCTCCCTGCACTGGTGGGTTCTTGGACACAGTGTAGGGAAGGTTAGTGCATGTTCTGAACTCCCACTTATCCACAGGGTAGGTCCAGGGGTGCCTGTGAGGATCTGCACTTGGCACAAATGTCCCTGTGCCTGAGGGTGTGCAAGAATTAAATAGTAAGTACGAAACATCAGGAAAGGTCAAGAAAGAAAGTACTTTTTTTCTTCCATTTAAAAAAGGGTCCTGGCATTTTTATTTTGCACCTGATTGCACAAATTCTATGCCTGGTGCTGGCCACTAGTAATTCTTAACCTTTCAGAATGCCCCCTTCTCCTGATAATAAAAAGCGACTTTTATTTTCTTCTCCCTGGATGCCAGCCTCCTGTGAACTTCTCATCCATGCAAGGGGCCGGCCATCCAGGTATCACCACGGTTTCAGTGTCTGAAGCAGCTGTTCTCTCATAGTACCCAAATCCCTTTCAGATGTTTACATTGCTGTTTTCAATGGAAATTGGGGAGCTGGTGGCGCTTACCCCCACTTAACTGTTTTAACCTGTGCTTAAGGTACCAGGAGTTGAAAAGAACCCCGCTACTTTGCTGGAAAGATAGACCAGGACTGACATGCTATTATAAAATTCCAGTTTTCAGAGCTATGGAGACATTATTTGTAAAAAGCCATGGGGAACTGAGAAATGGGCAAAAACAAATATGAAGAAGCTGAGACTATAGTGTGATCTTTCATTTCTTTTTTTCTTTTCTTTTCTTTTCTTTTTTTTTTTTTTTTTT
>NW_024426774.1:40568806-40571182 GCF_017311325.1 Ursus maritimus | reverse complement strand
TGTAGCTGTCCAATTTTCCCAGCACCATTTATTGAAGAGACTGTCTTTTTTCCACCGGATGTTTTTTCCTGCTTTATCAAGGATTACTTGCCCAAAGAGCCGAGGGTCCATTTCTGGGCTCTCTATTCTGTTCCATTGTTCTCTGTGTCTGTTTTTGTGCCAGTACCATGCTGTCTTTGTGATCACAGCTTTGTAGTACAGCTCGAAATCTGGCATTGTGATGCCCCCAGCTTTGTTTTTCCTTTTCAACAGTTCCTTGGGGATTTGGGGCCTTTTCTGGTTCCATACATTTTAAGGACTATTTGTTCCAGTTCCTTGAAAAATGTCCTCAGTATTTTGATCGGGATAGCATTGAAAGTGTAGATTGCTCTGGGTAGCATGGACATTTTAACTATGTTAATTCTTCTGATCCATGAGCATGGAATATTTCTCCATCTTTTTGTGTCTTCCTCAATGTCTTTCAAGTGTGATTTATTGTTTCTAGAATATAGAACCTTTACGTCTCTGGTTAAGTTAATTCCAAGGTAATGTATGGTTTTTGGTGCTATTGTAAATGGGATGGATTCCCTAATTCCTCTTTCTTCAGTCTCATTATTCGTGTATAGAAATGTAACTGTTTTCTGAGCATTGATTTGGTATCCCGCCACATTACTGAATTGCTCTATAACTTCTAATAGTTTGGGAGTGGATTCTTTTGGGTTTTCCATATAGAGTATCATGTCATCTGTGAAGAGAGACATTTTGACTTCTCTGCCGATTTGGAAACCTTTTATCCCTTTTTGTTGTCTGATTGCTGTTGCAAGGACTTCTAGTGCTATGTTGAATAATAGTGGCGAGAGTGGGCATCCTTGTCGAGTTCCTGATCTTAAGGGAAAGACTTCCAGCTTTTCCCCATTGAGAATGATATTTGCTGTAGGCTTTTCATAGATGGTTTTGATGAGATTGAGGAATGTACCCTCTATCCCTACACTCTGAAGGATTTTAAGCAGGAAAGGATGTTGTATTTTGTCAAATGCTTTTTCTGCATCTATTGAGAGAATCATATGATTTTTGGATTTTTCCTTCTGGATAAAATCTAAGACACCAGTCGATTTTCGAATGTTGAACCATGCTTGCATCCCAAGGATGAATGCCACTTGGTCATGATGGATAATCCTTTTAATGTACTTTTGGATTCTATTAGCCAGGATCTTGTTGAGGATTTTGGCATCCATATTCATTAGGGAAATCGGTCTGTAATTCTCCTTTTGATGGGGTCTCTGCCTGGTTTGGGGATCAAGGTAATATTGGCCTCATAGAATGAGTTTGGTAGCTTTCCTTCTGTTTCTATTTTTTGAAATAGCTTTAGGAGAATAGGTATTATTTCTTCTTTGAATATTTGGTAGAATTCCTCAGGAAAACCATCCGGGCCTGGAGTTTTGTTATTTGGAAGGTTATTTATCACTTTTTCAATCTCTTCATAATTAATTGGCCTTTTTAAAAAATCAATTTCTTCCTGTTTCATTCTTGGTAATTTATAGGTTTCCAGGAAGGCCTCCATCTCTTCTAGATTGCTTAATTTATTGGCATAGAGCTGTTTAAAAAAAATTCTAATAATCCTTCCAATTTCATTGGTGTTGATTGTGACCTCTCCTTTTTCATTCATGATTTTATTAATTTGGGTCCTTTCTCTATTCTTTTGGCTAAGTCTTGCCAGCGGTCTGTCAATTTTATTGATTCTCTCAAAGAACCAGCTTCTAGTCCTGTTGATCTGCTCTACTGTACTCCTGGTTTCTAATACATTGATTTCTGCTCTCATCTTGGTCAAGTGCTTCCTCGTGAGTGGACTAGGCCTGTCCCTCTGTTGCTGTTCCAGCTTCTTGAGGTGAGAATATAAAAACTGCATTTTAGATTTTACTATTCTTTTGAGTGAGGCTTGGATGGCCATGTATTTCCCCCTTAGGACTGCCTTTGCAGTATCCCATAGGTTTTGGACCATTGTGTTTTCATTCTCGTTGGTCTCCATAAATTGTTTAAATTGATTTTTGATTTCCTGGTTTATCGAGTCATTCCTGAGCAGGATGGTTCTTAGTCTCCAAGTGTTTGAGTTTCTTCCAAATTTTTCCTTGTGGTTGAGTTCCAATTTCAGAGTGTTGTGGTCTGAGAATTTGCAGGGAATAATTTCAGTCTTTTCGTATCGGTTGAGACCTGTTTTGTGACCCAGAACATGGTCTATTCTTGAGAATGTTCCATGGGCATTAGAATAGAATGAGTATTCTTTGGTTCTGGGGTGTAGTGTTCTATATATATCTATGAGGTCCAACTCATCGAGTATGGCATTCAAAGCTCTTATTTCTTTGCTGATTTCTTGCTTACGTGATCTGTCTCTGACTGATA
>NW_024426774.1:40366075-40568796 GCF_017311325.1 Ursus maritimus | reverse complement strand
CTTCCAGCTTTTCCCCATTGAGAATGATATTTGCTGTAGGCTTTTCATAGATGGTTTTGATGAGATTGAGGAATGTACCCTCTATCCCTACACTCTGAAGGATTTTAAGCAGGAAAGGATGTTGTATTTTGTCAAATGCTTTTTCTGCATCTATTGAGAGAATCATATGATTTTTGGATTTTTCCTTCTGGATAAAATCTAAGACACCAGTCGATTTTCGAATGTTGAACCATGCTTGCATCCCAAGGATGAATGCCACTTGGTCATGATGGATAATCCTTTTAATGTACTTTTGGATTCTATTAGCCAGGATCTTGTTGAGGATTTTGGCATCCATATTCATTAGGGAAATCGGTCTGTAATTCTCCTTTTGATGGGGTCTCTGCCTGGTTTGGGGATCAAGGTAATATTGGCCTCATAGAATGAGTTTGGTAGCTTTCCTTCTGTTTCTATTTTTTGAAATAGCTTTAGGAGAATAGGTATTATTTCTTCTTTGAATATTTGGTAGAATTCCTCAGGAAAACCATCCGGGCCTGGAGTTTTGTTATTTGGAAGGTTATTTATCACTTTTTCAATCTCTTCATAATTAATTGGCCTTTTTAAAAAATCAATTTCTTCCTGTTTCATTCTTGGTAATTTATAGGTTTCCAGGAAGGCCTCCATCTCTTCTAGATTGCTTAATTTATTGGCATAGAGCTGTTTAAAAAAAATTCTAATAATCCTTCCAATTTCATTGGTGTTGATTGTGACCTCTCCTTTTTCATTCATGATTTTATTAATTTGGGTCCTTTCTCTTTTCTTTTGGATAAGTCTTGCCAGTGGTCTGTCAATTTTATTAATTCTCTCAAAGAACCAGATTCTAGTCCTGTTGATCTGCTCTTAGTCTCCATGTGTTTGAGTTTCTTCCAAATTTTTCCTTGTGGTTGAGTTCCAATTTCAGAGCGTTGTGGTCTGAGGATATGCAGGGAATAATTTCAGTCTTTTCGTATCGGTTGAGACCTGTTTTGTGACCCAGAACATGGTCTATTCTTGAGAATGTTCCATGGGCATTAGAATAGAATGAGTATTCTTTGGTTCTGGGGTGTAGTGTTCTATATATATCTATGAGGTCCAACTCATCGAGTATGGCATTCAAAGCTCTTATTTCTTTGCTGATTTCTTGCTTACGTGATCTGTCTCTGACTGATAGTGGAGTGTTGAGGTCTCCTAGTATTAGTGTATTTTTATCTATATGTCTCTTTATTCTGGTTAAGAGTTGGCTTGTATATCTTGCTGCTCCCCTGTTGGGGGCATATATATTTATAATTGTCATATCCACTTGTTGGATACATCCTTTAAGAATAATATAGTGCCCTTCTGTATCTCTAACTATAGTCTTTAGTTTAAAATCCAATTTATCTGATATGAGAATTGCTACCCCAGCTTTCTTTTGAGGTCCATTTGCGTGAAAGATGGTACTCCATCCCCTTACTCTCAGTCTGAATGCATCTTTGGGTTCGAAATGAGTCTCTTGTAGACAGCAAATGGATGGGTCATTTCTTTTTATACAATCTGCAACCCTGTGGCATTATATGGGATGGTTCAAACCATTTACATTAAGACTGATTACTGAGAGATATGATTTTAATGATGCCATGTTGCCAGTAAAGTCTTTGTTAGTATTGGCTGTGACTTTCTGATCTGTATCACTCTTGGGGCCTTTTTACTTTTATAGAGCCCCCCGTAATATCTCCTGTAGGGCTGGTTTCGTGGTTACGAAATTGGTTAGTGACTGGCGATTCTGAAATGTCTTTATTTCTCCATCAATTCTGAATGACAGCCTTGCTGGATAAAGGATCCTTGGCTGCATGTTTTTCTCTGAAAGAGCTTTAAATATGCTCCCCCAACCCTTTCTCTCATTCCAGGTCTGTGTAGACAGGTCTGACGTAATTCTGATGCCTTTGCCTTGGTACGTGAGAAATTTCTTTGCCCTGGCCGCTTTCAATACTGTATCCTTGCATCTAATATTTGCGAATTGCACTATGACGTGACGTGGCGTAGGTTTGTCGTGGTTGAGCTTGGGAGGGGTCCTCTCTGCCTCTTGGACATGAGTGTTTGTTTCCCTCGCTAGATTAGGGAAGTTTTCAGCTACAATTTGTTCAAATATCTCTTCTAGACCTCTGTTTTTCTCCACCCCCTTGGGGATGCCTATGATTCTAATATTGGATCGTGTCATTGAGTCAGTAATCTCCCGTAACCTACATTCGTGGGCGTGGATTTTTTTAAGACCATCTTCTATTTTCATTTTTTCCTCTATTAACCCATCCTCCAATTCACTAACCCTTTCCTCTGCTTCTGCGACCCCGGCCGTCAGAGCCTCTAGTTTTGCCTGCATTTGGCTCATAGAATTTTTAATTTCTCTCAGATTCGTTCTCATTTCTGTCCTTAGGGATTCTATATTCTCAGTAACCTTTTCGTTAATAGTTTTTTCAATTCTACTCATCATTTTGACCATCGTTACTCTGAATTCCATTTCTGATAATTTGGTTACATCCATATCCATTATTTCTGTGGCAGAGGCCACAGACTCACTGTCTTTTCTTTGCTGGGGGGGGCTTCTCCTTCTTGTCATTCTGATGAAGAGAGGTTGCGGGGTTTCCAGAGCCCAAATTATTGACTGGGTCCCAGGCCGTGCCCCTTGTTTTATAGGGATCTTAGGGATGTGGGCTTCTTCTTTAAAGATTTTATTTATTTATTTATGTGGCAGCCAACCAGCGAGAGAGGGAACAGAAGCAGGGGAGTGGGAGAGGAAGAAGCAGGCTCCCAGCGGAGGAGCCCGATGAGGGACTCCTTTCCGGAACGCTGGGATCACGCCCTAAGCCGGAGACAGGCGCTCAATGACTGCACCACCGAGGCGCCAGGGTTGTGGGCTTCTTGATTTTTCAGCCTGCCTTCTGGGGGAGGGGCCTGCCGCGCAGATACTCAGGCAACCCTGTTTGGGTAGAGTCTCCGTGTCCCCTGCAAGTGGGAATGGGGCTGGGCACTCTCTGAGCCGTATTTCCAGGCTTTTGTTCTTCAAGGCTTTGATGGTTTGCTGTGCCTCTCTGAGAGCCAGAGCAGCAAAGAATTTCAGCCTCTGCTCATAGAACAGAGGGATTGGGTGTCCGTTCTACTAATGTTCTGGCCACTTAACTGTGTTACTGTTGGTGCCGCTCAACCCCGTAGCGTCCCGATGTGCGCCCACACTCCGGCGTGTCTGCAGCCTCACTTCCAGGCCGGCGTACTTCGTCCTTTTGTGTTTCTAACGCCGCCAGCCGCGGCCAGCCATTTCTACGCTTCCCGGATTCGTCTCCCGGTTCCTGGGGCCTGATCCGCAGCGCACCGGGACCTCGGTTCCTCGAGATGTGCCTGGTGGCCACGCACCCGGCTCACGGTCTCAGTCTGCTGTTTTATGGTGCCAGCCTCCTCTCTGCGAGCCCCGCCCGTCTCCCAAGGTAAAGTGGCTACCGCTCCCGGGCGCCCGCACGCGGCGCGGCTCCCTCCCTTCTGTTTATCTTCCGATATCTGTGCGCGGTTTCATGGCTCCCCACTTCGTACCTCAATACTCAGCGCTGGAGATGTTCATTTGTAGAGATCCAGATGCGTCTTCCTGCATCTCAGGCTGGTTCCGTGGTTGTTTAGGCTGGTCTGGTATCTATCCAGCTCGACTCTGGGGACCGGCTGAAAAAGGTGTCTCCTACTCCTCCGCCATCTTAACTCCTCTCCATAGGAAAATTTAAATATCAGTGAAAGTGATAAAATTTTATCTTCAACCAATTAACTGTATTGGTTGGCATTTGAGCAAAGTTTATAGCAGATGAAGAGATTCAAAATAAGTAGAAGTGAGAATCAGGAAAGATTTAGGGAAAAAGAAAAGAAAAAAAGTAGAAAGAAATAGCAAATTTTGCCCCAAGGCTATCTTAATATCTCCTACAGTAAAAAAAAGTGATTAGGCATCTATTATTCAACATTGGTGGGTGTTGCCAAAATTAACCAAAATCAATCATTGAAATAATTGTTTTTATAAATTCTCACAGAGGCTAGGATTGGGGATAGTAATATGAGTCTGATATGTTTTGTTGAATCTTGAGAGCTGTTGAAGAGATTCAGTTTTAGAATATGAGCTATAACTATTTAGTATGCATAATTCTCCTACCTCCAAACCAGGACTAATGCTAAATGAGCACATTGTGTTTGCTTACATTTTAGTGAAAATAAAGTGCAAAGAAATCAGTATAGCAAAATTTTAGTGCAAGTTTTGCCATATATTAATTGTGTGACCTTGAGCAACTCAATTAAACTCTGTACTTCTGTTTCCTTATCGCTTTATTTTTGTTGTTCTAAGATTTTATTTATTTATTTGAGGGGCGGGGAGCGCTAGCATGACAGTGGGAAGGGCAGAGGGAGAAGCAGACTCCCCCCTCTGCAGGGAGGCCAACTCAGGGCTTGATCCCAGGATCCTGGTATCATGACCTAAGCTGAAGGCAGACGCTTAACCGACTGAGCCACCCAGGTTCCCCAGTTTCCTTATCTCTAAAATATGGGAATAAAAAAGATAATATTTTTAGATGATTTTACGGGGTGGTGGTGAAAATATTGAATGGAACAATATTTTTTAGAAAGATATATAGGTAGATGATAGATATTGATAGATAGACTGAAAAGCAAAATAGAGCTGAATCTATAGTCACTTTTTCAGCATAAATATGTGAATGGGTTTCCCATATTTATTTTATGTTATTCTTAAAATGTCTCCATTCCGTTAATTAATGCAGTCTAGAAGACTGCAGTATTAGAAAGAAGATGTAGTTTATTATTTCTACTTAGTGTTTTTTAAGCATTTTTTCAAAGACCTGATTTATTATTATTATTTTTTAAAGATTTTATTTATTTATTTATGTGACAGGGAGACAGCCAGCGAGAGAGGGAACACAGCAGGGGGAGTGGGAGAGGAAGAAGCAGGCTCCCAGCGGAGGAGCCCGATGTGGGACTCGATCCCGGTACGCCGGGATCACGCCCCGGGCCGAAGGCAGATGCTTTAACGACTGCGCTACCCAGGCGCCCCTCAAAGACCTGATTTAAATTAATTGTTAAGTAGCGTTAACTATTGATTATCTGGTTTATTTTCTCCCATTTTTGGGGTAATTAAGTATAAGTTACAGTATATTAGCATGTCTTTGTACATTGAAGCATTTAAGTTGATTCTAAATGAATCATAGAGGTTGTATCTGAACATGAAATTTAGCATTCATTGATCCCTTTCAGTTATGTGTGTCAATGCTAACTCTGTATTTTGTACTGCTTAACTCATTTAAATATTTCTACACAATTTCCCTTGAACATACCTATGTACTTATGAATATCTTAAACCAAAAGCAATTAATTTATTTTCTGGTTCAGAAAACTCTACCCCCTTCCCATGTGATCACTGCCACCTTCATCTAGGCAAACACTCCCATTCCACAACTCCTTGAGGACATAAATTAGTTTGACAAAGAGTATCTCCTTATGGAGTCCATATCTCTCAGAGGTTCTCAACCTCTATCTGTCCTGAATCTCAGCAGTGCTTCCCTTATCATCCAGCCTTCATTTCTCCAATGCTGCTCTCAGGAAATTAATGCCATAACCCACCCTTCCTCAGTGAGTCTGGTAGCAAGTCTCTCTTCTTTCAGTACAACTTCACCACCTATGGGATAAAAGATATTGCAACTAAAAGATTTATTGTACTAGGGGCTCCTAGATGGCTCAGATGGTTGAGTGTCTGACTCTTGGTTTCACCTCAGGTCATGATCTCATGGGTCCTGAGATGGAACTCTGCATTCAGTGAGGTGTCTGTTTGACGATTCTCTCCCTCTGTCCCTCCTCCCCCTTGCTCTCACACACATATTCTCTCCCTCTCTCTCTAAAATAAATAAATAAATAAAAAAGGAAAGTCTTATTGTACTAAATGGCGAGATTGTGTGGGTGTGGATGTTTCTTCCAACATCATTGCAGACTATCAAGTTGCAAACGGAATGGCTTTAGGGAAAATACATTAAATAGGTCGTCAGCAACTGACAGTACTTCAAAAACCATTAAATTCCAAATCTATGAGTTACCGCATAGTTCATCCAGTTCAATAGCTTTCCCAGTGCTGAAATTCTACTGTCTTGAATTTTCTTTTAAAAATATCCTCCTTCATTCTGTTGCCATTCGTGCCTCTCCCCACATGTGCGTGGTGCCACTTCTGCACAATCCTCCCCGAGCATGCTTTCCTCAACAATAGTCCATTGTCAGGTACCAAGAGACACCAACTTTCTAGAACCAACTCTTTGATGACGGATTTACTGTTCTGTTCTCTTTCTCCCATGTCAGGCTCCATTCCCACTTGGAAAATCAGAATCACAAATGAACTAGGTCTGCCTGGCAGGGCATTATATTATAATCATATTATAATCACCTTAGGTCCTCTTTAGATCATTCACGGACTTTCTCTTGTAAGACTTTCCACAGGTGTCCTTTTGCCTACCTTGTTCTTTTTACGATTTCAGTTTTTCCAAGTCTATGACCTTGGGTGTTACCATGCCTGAATCTATCAATTTATTTTTTACTTAGTTATTGAGTCTCTCTTGCCTGTCACGGACTATGGAAGGATTTTACTCTGTTTATAAGCTAATAAATTAGCCACCATAGTTTTGTGAATACCAAGAGAAGGCATGAGACTTCTGGTTCAGAGAAAAAGGACTCTTTTACAGCTCAGGCTGCATGAACTTCATGTTTGCATATGTTTCCTGTTCGCCCCATGTTCCACAGTAACCTAGATAATGTTGTGTTACTGCAGATTTGACTCAAGTTGAGAGAAATCCCACGCTTAGGAAACCCCTATGTTTTATTAAAAGGCTATAAGCAAATTTGTCCAATTTTTGTCCAAAGGAGGACATTATCTTTATTTTACTTGACAAAAAACAAATTTGCCCTCTACTCAAAAGATAAATACTATCATTATCTTACAATATGTTTGCTCTACAACAGCTATGAAAAGGTAGTCTGGAACAAAAACTTAATGTTTTGTTGTTGTTTTTTATTTATTTATTTATTTTCTCTTAGAAGGTGGGCAAAAATGTAAGACATTTGGAGAATTATCTCCCAACATCTCCATTCCCTATTTTTTTTAACACATTGAAAGGAAGGAAAAGGGAAGTAATGTAATCGTACAGTTTTTCTCCAAGTATTGTTTTGTATTTTACATATATGTCTGATTTTAATCCTCTCAAAATATCTAGGAAAACAGCTCTTATTATTCTCATTTAACAGAGGCAGTAGGTGGAGCTTAGACCAGAGTCAGATTTTAGATCCAAATACTGCCAATAATTCCATGCTCTTTTCTCAGAATTATTCAGATGCCACAATATTACTTAAAGGTCAGCAGTGGGACTTGAAATGGTTATATCATTCTGCAGCTTCTACATTAAAGTCTTTTTTTTATATGTCTATAATTAGTTAATTCACAGAAGTCAAAACCTACAATTAATGCCTACTCATTTGGTATAAATTATAGACTTTTGCTTCTTGGATAAATACTCTGAAAGAAAACATAGGTCAGGTAACTGGGAGAAGTGGAGAAGATTTCTGGATAAAAGTCCTAGGTTTCAAGTCATTACTATTCTCTCACCTTAGTTAGAACTTATAAATTTCAGGGGTGCCTGGGTGGTTCAGTCGTTAAGCATCTGCCTTCGGCTCAGGGCATGATCCCAGAGTCCTGGGATTGAGCCCTGCATTGGGCTCCCTGCTCCGCTGGGAGCCTGCTTCTTCCTCTCCCACTCCCCCTGCTTGTGTTCTGTCTCTCGCTGGCTGTCTCTCTCTCTGTCAAATAAATAAATAAAATCTCAAAAAAAAAAAAAAAAAGAACTTATAAATTTCAGACTCATCCTTTTTAGTGAATGTACTTGGCCACCTGACAACAAACTGATATCGTAAACCAATGCAAGTTAATCAAGTAAAATATTTCACTAAAGTTACCAGTTAAAATATTTCTTTTTAAATGAGGTGTTTAAAAAAAATTCAATGCTTTATCAGACTTTCTGATCAGGAAGTCATTCAGATTCCATATCATAAAGAGATACACCTAGGTAGAACCTTTTGTCTATGGATCATTCCATAGAAATGGCTATTTTTTCTTCTTTGCAAAGAATTAATATTGCCCACCGGACAGCAAAATCATCCTTTGTACTTAATTATCCCAACCATAACTATGCAGATATCCTAAGAATATGGAAAAATATGTTTTCTCATCAAAAATCTTTATGAGCTCCTGGTCTAGCATTCTATGTTCATGTCATGCCTTTGTGTCATTCTTTAGAGATTTTGTCCTCAAAAATGTATGCTTAGATATCCAGTCTCTTATTTACCGATGTCTGATGGGAAGTGAATTTCCCATCACAGAGCAGATACAAGTTAACCAAGTCTGAACAAATATGGAAAATATAACCTTGACCTCAGTATCCAAAAAGCAAAGATCTTACCAGTTGAGCTGTCTGATTAAAACTTTAAAAATGTTCACACTATTGCATGCCCTTTATGCCAACTATTATCTGATTGCCTTCACTATAATAGAGTTTGCTTGGAATGATTTTACTTCTAAAAGTAAAATCAATGGGGAGATAACAATAGGTAACTCTTTCAATAGGAATTGCTTAAAATATGATAGCATCCTGTTCCCTGATTGAATTATAAAAAAAGATTTTCAAAGCAAGAGTTGTTTTAAGTTATTAAGAGAGTGTCTTTTGAAAAGAAGCATCATTATTGTCCCTCCAAATATCTAGGGGAGAATGAGAAAGTTTAGTTACAAATATGAATTGCCGAATTTGAAGCATAGGAAACTGGCAATGCCAAATCTGAAATAAGAGGAGACAACGGAGGAAAAGAATCCCTCCATATGTGAGAAGGAATTTACTGAAAGCACAGTGGGAAGGTGTTATAAATATCCAAAAGTTCATTTTTCCTTTTGCTGAATACTACATGAAGAGAGATACTTTAATCAAAATAAATCTTAGACTGCTGTTTACTTCACACAGACATAATAGTACCAAAAACATACAGCTGCCAGTTCAATGTTTAAGACCTTTACGCCACAAAATTGTCTCACACAATTGCATACCGTTAGTAGTAAGTCACATTACTTTAAATTAACAGCAAAGGCTAAAGTTGAGAGGGTAATTGTTAAAGATAACTGAACTGAACCAATAGGCAAAGAAAAAGAAAATAGGAAATTAGTAAAAAATAAAACAAAATGAAAACAAACAAACAAAAAAACTCAGTAGAGAACTATATTTGTCACAGATTCATGAATATTTTATTATTGTGGAATTAAAGATCATCTCATTCACACCATTCATGTCACAGATGTAGAAATTTGATGTAATAATTTGTACAGGACGGAGAGATTTTTTATGACAAACTACCATGAGAAGAATTCAAGCCTCTTAAGTGATGAATGTTATTCTAAATTATAAGTTGAGAATTTTAAAAAATGAAGTACACAGTGAAATAGTGTTAACTTGTATAATTTTAAAACTTTATATATTGAAAAAATTTGTTTATAGGTAATATACCTGGTGGTATGGTTACATTTCTATACTTTATACATACAGCTCTTTTGTTTATTTTATATATTTCACCATTTATTTTATGTATTTCACCATATTTAATAAACACAAGTTAATGTATCATACTTTTCATGTATCTCTATTCATAATCCAGTTCCATCTACAAACTATTTAGTCAATAATTGCTTGTAAAACCAAAATAAATACACTGAGTTATTTGATTTCTCTGCAGATAATATTCTTATTCTCACATTATCTGACATTTGATGCCATAGTCCTAATGGAAATAATTATTGATAATTTCACAAAGGATATATATATATACACGTGTGTGTGTATAAATATATATAAAAGCAGATTAATGGTTTAATTATAAAATTTTCACTACTCCACTATATATATGTGCTATATGCCATATATACTTCACTGTGTGTGTGTGTGTATATATATATGTACACATATGCACTATAGAAGCTTCCTTTTTTTTGGTGCACTACATGCTGTGTATGAGAAGAAACAGATTTTTTTTTTCAGAAATTGTGCTCTTCATCTTTCATCAGAGGTATATTTATAGTCAACAGTTACCCAGTATCAAGATGAATTTATAATAAAATAATCTACATTTACCATGAGCAAACATTTTTATTAACAATTATTCCAAGTCCTCATACATTTATTTACGATTTGAAATAAGGAACACAGTCTTTTTTTCTTGTCAGATAGATTGAGATAATTCGTAGTATAGTTACCATTCATACCATAAATTAGATCTTTTCATTGGATCTTTAAAAAAAGTATAGGTGCTTACTCATATGGTATTTTCTGGAAAGAACACTAAGCATTTGCTAAAAATAAAAATGGAAAAAAAATGAAAATGGAAATGAAATCCATCAACCAACCACTCCAAGAAAATAATTTCATTGGATGGAATCTGTCCAGTAAATTCATGTTTATGGAATAGCATTTGGAACTATTTTACTCCACAAAAGGATTTAAGAGACATGTGGATCCCTAGAATGGTGAAAAATGGAGGCAGAGATATTATTTAGCGACTTCCCCACTGATTCTTTTTTCTCACTCAAGGTGAAGACATTGCCTTACTGATGCTAATTCTGGTTCCAAAGCAAGAAATGCCAATGTTTGTAAACAACCCCTTAATAGGGAAAACACAGATTTTCAAATCTAAATTCTGTGGGAATGGTGATATAAGCTCCAGATATAAAAGACAAGGAATTGAGCTTCTAGATCTGGTGTTTGGAAGAAGTGTTAGTGAAGTGCGAAGGAAAGGGGCGAACTAAATATGACTTGAAGATACATAGCACCCCACGAAGGGGGCTATAGGATCAGTGAGGCAGGCTTTTTGCTTGGCAATTCCTATGAGTGAACTTCATCTTCACCCATTTTAGCTGTACTTGTAACCATCAGGCCCTATAGCTGAGGGTAAACAACCACACCAATGGATAAGATGGTACAAGATCCAGCTCTTTAACCTGAAGTTCCATTTACTCAATGAAGAGTCAAAGATGCTGTTTAAGCCCATATTCACATTAGTGAGTGTTGTGTGAGTTTTCAGTATTTTTTTTAATTTTATAATGGGATAGGTAAAATTATGTGTACAGTGGAATAGAAATGTCTTTACAAAAGAGTCCTCAGTGAATATCCTTTATTAAATTATTAACTCCCATCACACTCTCTTGCCTTAGTCTGCTTTTTGGTTTTGATATTGGAACATATTGTTTTAACAATATTTTCATTTAATCACCTTATCCCAGGCAGTGTGCTTGATGATCAATTTATTGGCAAAGGACATACTCAGGAATAAGCAGCTCTTGAGAGCAGAAAATCTTTGTTATACTTTAATTGCCTTATTGAAATATAATTCGACTGCTTTGCAAGGCACCCACTTAAACTGCATAATATAGTGGTTTTTAGTATAGTCACAGAGTTGTGCAATCATCACCACAATCAATTTTAGAATATTTTCTAGGGGTGCCTGGGTAGCGCAGTCGTTAAAGTGTCTGCCTTCGGCTCAGGGCGTGATCCTGGCGTTCCGGGATCGAGTCCCACATTGGGCTCCTCCGCTGGGAGCCTGCTTCTTCCTCTCCCACTCCCCCTGCTGTGTTCCCTCTCTCGCTGGCTGTCTCTCTGTCACATAAATAAATAAAATCTTTAAAAAAAAAAGAATATTTTCTAAATATTCCAAAAAGAGATCGTGCATTTAGCTGTCACTCTCCCAATACCCCCACCACATCTGCCCTAGGCAGCCACTGATCTACTTCTGATCTCTATAGATTTGTCTATTCTAGACATTTAATAGACATGTAATGGTATGATATATAGTCTTTTGTGTTTGATTTTTTCACTTAGTATTTCATTCCTTTTTATGGCTAAATAATATAGCATTATATAAACTTATTTTTTCCCATTCATCTGTTGATGGATATTTGGATTGTTTTCACATTCTGGTTACTATATATAATGCTGCTATGAACATTAGTGTTACAACCTTTTGTGTGGGCATTTGTTTACATTTCTTTTGGGGACACATCTAGGAGTGGAATTGTTGAATCATGTGGTAACTTTATGTTTAATTTTAGACTAACTGCCAGACTGTTTTCCAAAGTAGCTGCACCATTACATTCCCACTAGCCGTGCAGAAGGGTTCCGATTTCTCCACACCCATGCCCACATCACTAGCCATCCTAGTGGGTATGAAGTGCATCTTAGTGGGAGTAAAATGTGGTTTTGATTTGTAGTTCCCTGATGACTAATGATGTTGAGTGTATTTTCATGTGCTAATTGGCCACTTGCATATCTTCTTTAGAGGAATATCTGTCCACCTGTTTTGCCCATTTTTAAATTGGGTCATTTGTCATTTCATTATTGAGTAAAGTTTTCTTTATGTATTCTGGATACTAGACCATTGTCAGATATATAATTTGCACGTGTTTTCTCCAGTTCCGTGGATTGTCCTTTTACTTCCTTGATAATGTCCGTTGAATAAAAAGGATTTTAATTTTGATAAAGTCTAACTTACATATATTTTTAATTTGGTAACTTGTAGATTTTTGTCGTATTTAAGGAGCCATTTTCAAATCCTAGTTCATAAAGATATATCAAATGTGTTTTTAAGTATTTTATTGTTTTAAAAAGATTCTGTCTTTAGGTCTTTGATCCACTTTTATTTGATTTTTGTATACAGTATGAAGTAGGAATGTAAATTCTCTCTCTCTCTCTCTCTCTTTTTTTTTTTTTTTTTTTTGCATGTGCATATACAGTTGCCCCAGCGCCATCTGTTGAAGTCTGTTCTTTTCCCATTTGTGGTCTTGGCACACTTTTCAAAAATGAATTGACCATAATATGCGGGTTGCTTTTGGGCTCAATTTGATTCCATTGAGCTTTTTATCTGTCCTATGCCAGTACCATATTGTCTTGATTACTGTGGATTTGTAGTAAGTTTTAAAACTGGGAGGTATGAGTCTTCCAGATTTGATCTTCTGCTAAAACACATTTTGTTTGTTGATTTGGCTCTTCTGGGTCCCTCAGTTTCCATAAGAATTTTAGGAATGAGTGTCAGTTTCTTCAAAAAAGCCAGCTGGGATTCTGATAGGGACTGAGTTGAATCTGAAGATCAACATGTGTAGTATTGTCATCTTGACAATATGAAGTCTCCCAAGTCATAAATATGGGATATATTTCCGTTTATTTTTCTCTAACTTATTTCAATAGTGGTTTGTAGTTCCCAGGGTACAAGCTTTGAATATTTTTTGTTAAATTTATTACTAATAATTGTATTCTTTTTTCAAAGATTTTATTTATGTATTTGAGATAGAGTGTGCATGCACAAGAGGGGGTGGTGGGGGAGTGGGAGAAGCAGAGGGAGAGGGAGAAGCAGACGTCCCACTGAGCAGGAAGCCTGATGCAGGGCTCCATCCTAGGACTCTGGGATCATGACCTGAGTCGAAGGCAGATGCTTAACCACCAGAGCCACTCAGGCGCCCCAGTAATTGTATTCTTTTTGATGCTATTTTAAATAAAATTGTTTCTTTTGTTTTCAGACTGTTCACCGCAAGTGTATAGAAATACAATTGATTTAAATATATGAATTTCATAGCCTGCAAACGTATTGAACTTGTTAATTAATTTAATAGGTTTATGACAGATTCGTTAGGATTTTCTGTATACAAGATCTTGTCTTTTACATATGAATAGAGATCCAGATTGCTTTCTAATCTGAACTTCTTTTATTTCACTCTTTTGCCACATTGCTCTGGCATCAGCAGCGTAATATACAAGTGGCAAGACTGAGCATCCTTATCTTATTCATGTTTTAGCAGATGTTAGACTGGGTATGGGGTTCTGCCCCCAGAAGCCGGTGTTGCTTCCCTTGGCCTTTCCAGCTTCTGCAAGGCTGGAGATGTGCAGTGAGCATGCGCAGTATACTCTCCGCTTCTGGCCGACAGTGGCACTACCCTGCAGGGCCTTCAGGGGACAAGGCACCGCTGCACTGTGACTGTGAATGGAGTAGGCTAGGCATCCAAGAGGACTGGATTTTGCCTGACACGTGATTTGAGCCTGCCCGGTTAGGGAGAGTCTGGGAACCTGGGCCTCCGAGGCCCAGTATCTCGGTGTTTCTCATCCCAGGATTTCCCTGCCTCCCGGCTCCCGTAAAGCTGCCGTGATCCCGCGATATCGGGTTTTCTCCAGGAAGTGTGGCTGTGGCTGCCGTGCTAAAGGGTGATTCCACCATTCTGTGAGCCGCTCTTGATACTCGGCGGATGCCAGCCCACCGGCCTTCTGCCTCTGCATCAGGACCTTCACTTCCTCCACCCGCATCCCCAAAGTTACATAGTGCAGTCCGCTTGGCTCCAGCTGCGCCATATTTAAATTTCTAAGGAAACTCCGCTCACCCAGACTAGGCCTGGTCCTGGTCGCTGGCACCCTCAATGATGTTTAAAGGGGAGAACATATCCAGATGGAGGGACTTTTGTGAAGGGGCCAGCTCCCCCGTCACAGGGTGCTGGCAGTTGGATTGGTTTAGAAAGAGACAGCATTGCGTTAAGGTTTTTCTTCATGGGAAAGCTTCCAGGAACAAGCACTGATGACCTGGTATGGATTCTAGACCCTTCGAAGCGCTGGGAGAGCAAATGACCTCAAGAATGTGTGTGTGTGTTTGCATGCATTTGTTTCTTTTTATTCTGTACCTACTGTTTTACGTGTAGTACTCTGATAAAGTGCTGTGGTCTTTCTTGAGAGTGTCCACGTAAATGGAACAAACTTTTTAATTTTAAAGAGAAAGGGGAAGAGTTTTATCCTAGCTTGAGTTAGGATAGTTGTCCCCGAGACACAATCTTCACAAAGAACGGAGTGCTCCGGGGAGGGAACATTCGGTGCACAATTATATATGTTTTTTACAGAAGGAGTTACACATTGTCATGATGAACATTCCAGAAACTCACAGACTTTATCTTACGATTTTAGTATGTGCAAGGCTATATGACTTTAACCTTATGGGAACCAGGGAGGGTGTTTTGTTTTTGTTTTTTATGTTTGGAATGCACCATTCTGTTCTGTTTTGTTTTAAGAAAGCAGAGGTACAATTTGTATTCAGAGAAGAAATAGAACCCCTGCTTTGAGGTCTTGTGGAGTCATTTTGACCTTTGTAAATGTTAAAGTACAGCGTCCCTGGGAGGCCAGGAACAGGGCCCACAAACAATGAAGGTTGATGATTTTCGTTATCAAGAGCAGAGTCCAGAATGGGGACTCCAAGTGCGGTTAAATTCAAATACAAAACAGAGACTGGATTTGAAAATTTTGTAAGTAGACAAGACGGTGTAAGCCACATAAGTGAACCCTAATTTCACATATTCTTCAAAATAAGAGAAACTTAACTTGGGTTGCTGCATGTAAATGGCTCTGATAATCATGAGACTTAAGTCATCTTCCAGAAATGTATAAGATAATCATTTCAACCATGTCCTTTAGTCTGGAAACTCCCATTGTAATAACCAATCATTGTAAAGGTTAAACAGTTTCCTCTTTGTAATCCATCTTGTAAAGTAGGGTCATGCCCCTGAACTTCAGAATTTTTTTTAATTTAAATATTCCTAGTTCCCATACTGCTATAGTTAAAATAAACTCTTAATAAATACTGTTTATTGATTAGTGGTTTAAATTTTGCTATTTCTGGATTTTTGAAGTTTTTTTGACATCACAACTGGGATCCGAAGACGACCTTCTGACTACTCTGAGGATGGTGAGCAAACTAAGAGCTGGTATCCATTTCATCCATTGAGCTTATACTTTTCTCACGGCAGAGAACACCATGGAGTTCATGGGTAAGTCTTGGATTCCAGCTTTCCAACTTCATTGTGCATATCTGTATCTTACTTGTTGGGGCTTCTAGGTAAATCACTCAGTTCTGTTCAAAAGGGGGGAAATCTGTGATTCTCTGTGTTAAGGAACAGCCGTTAAGAAGCAGGGCCCCTTAGAGTTAAGATGTTTTAGAGAATCTAAAGGCAAAGGTGGGTTCCACCTGGTCTAAAACTCTTTTTCCACTTCCCTGAAAAACTCTTGTTTCCTATATGTGTACCCATTGTGGAACAGAATCTTGTGTCTTTTTGGGAAATGGACGAACCTTTGAATAATTTGGAATTGTAGTGACTGCCTTAGGGAAACTTTAACATAGATAAACTGTCCACTTCAAGGTGCACCCTTGAAAAGAGAGGATCCCAAACCTCTTAGAAATAATGGAATGCATTCTTTGATTGGTATAAGTATGTTTAGATACTTGTGGCTTAATTTTTAAAAGAGAGAAAAAAGATATTTGGGTCTATTAATAAGTATGTTGTTGCCGCATTAAAACTGTACTATAAAAACAATGTGTCTAGGAAGCGTGTTTTTATAATTATGTATTTATAAATTTGCTAATCTATTACAAGATTATATGATGGTTCACAATTTCCTGCTTCTAGTTTTCCCTGAAAAGCAAAGGTTACTTATAGTTAAAATTTATAATCAATTTGTAAAAAATAAAACTGGAAACAATAAAAGCAAGGGAAAACAATTTTATATGCAAGGTATGGGAAGAAAATGGGATGTGTTTTTATATGAAGAATATGTAAGAAATATAGGTTGTATTTTTTATTAAGGAAAAACAGAGTAATGTCTGAAATAAAATGACCGGTCATTCCAGAGTAAGAAAGGGAAAAAAAAAAAAAAAAAAGACAAGCTAAATGGATAGAGAAATTTGCAGGTTTGTGGACAAGAAATTTTTTTATCATGAACTGAAATCTGGCCAAAATTGTATTTATTTGTAAGGGTTGCTTCACACGAGCTCAGTAATGTACTGATACTAGTGTCTAATTTTTTGTTAAAATCACAGAGTTTCTTAGATTACCGGTCTGCTCTTACTAAGAGATTATAAAAGGTTTTCCTTTACCTTTAATGTAATCTGCTTAGGAAACAAGGGTAAAGGCTGTTGGTTATTACTAAAGCTTTGACTGAAATGTCTTATTTGAGAATATGCATATAATTATTGCCAAATCATTCACTATTAAGTATCTTCATAATGGTGGATTTTCATAGATGTCCTTTACATATGTTGAGAGTTTTTATCATGAAAGAGTATTGGGTTTTATAAAATGCTTTTCCTGCATCTATTAAGATGGTCACTTTTTTTTTCTCATTGATATGGTGTATTACACTAACTAATTTCTGAATGTTAAACCAACCTTGCTTCCTGGATTAACTCCCACTTGGTCATAGTAGATAGTCTTTTTTTAATGTTTCTGGATTTGGCTTGCTAACATTTTTGTGTGGTTTTTTTCCATGCATGTATTCATAAGAGATATTGGTTTATGGTTTTCTGTTTTTGTGATAACTTTGTTTTTGGTATCACAGTTTCTCCTTTTCTACTTTTTGGAAGTGTTTGTGGGTATTTGTTATTATTTGTTCTTTAAATGTTCGGTTGAATTCATTGGTGAGGCCATATGTTCCAGGCTTTTCGTTCTGTGAGTAGTTTTTGTTTTTGGCAATATTTTCTTTGTTTTGTTTTGTTTTTAAATACTATCTCTTTAGTTTTTACAGGGCTTCAGATTTTGTATTTGAATTTCAGTGTTTTGTGCCTTTCTGGGAATTTGTCCTTTTTGTCATAGTTGTTTAATTGTTCATTCTATATGTATTTCTGTAAAGTCAGGAGAAATATTTTTTATTTCATTCCTGATTTTAGCTGTTTTAACCTTTTTTTCAATTTTTCTTGGTCAATCTAGTTAAAAATGTGTAAATTCTAATGACATTTTTAAAGAACCAATGTTTAGGTGTATTTTTCTATTTTTCTTTTCTCTATTACATTTTTTCTCTAATCCATCTTATTTCTATCTTTCTGTATATTTCCGTTTATTTTGCTCTTTTCTAGTTTCTTAAAGTAAATGGCTACTGATTTAGTTTTTTATTAATAATAAGTGTTTACAGCTATAAATTTTCATATAAACATTACTTTCATTGCTTCCCATAAATTTTGGTATATCGTATTTTCATGTTCTTTCAACTATAAGCATGTTCTTATTGTTTGTGATTTTTTTTTTTTTTTTATCCCTGGGTTATCTAAGAGTGGGTTCTTTTGTTTTGATACAGTTTTGAATTTTCCAAATTACTTTTGTTATTCATTTTTAATATAGTTCCACTGTGTTCAGAGAATATCCTTTGCTTTGTGTTTTAATAATGTTCTACCCTGAATAATGATCTATGTGCAGTTGTGAAGAATTTATATTCTGCTCTTGTTGGATGCAGTTTTCAAGAGATGTCTGCTAGGTTTATATGGCTGTCACATCGTCTATTTCTTCGTTGATCTTTTGCCTAGTCTTTCTATTCATTGCTGAAAATGAGGTATTTAAGTCTGTTAACTATTATTGTTGAATTGTCTATTTTTGCCTTCATGTATTTTGGTGCTCAGTTTGTAACTTCATATATCTTTATGATTATTATATTGTCCTGATTGACTATTTTCTCATTATAAAGCATGGCTTTTTATCTCTAGTTACATATTTTTGCTTCGGAATCTATTTTTCTGATATTCTGTGGGCACTCCATAGGAAAGTAGGATGGCTATTGCATCTTTTTTCTTTTTATTTGAGTATATCTGTATCTTCTAAAATGTGTGTCCTATAGACAGCATGTATTATGATCTTTTTTCATTGCTGTTGTTCAGTCATACAGTAAGTCACACAGCCTTTGAGTTCTTAAATCCATTTATATCCGATGCTATTATTGACATAGTTGGCTTTATATTTGCCATTTTGCTTTTTGTTTTCTGTATGCATCCTATCTTGTTTTCTATTTCCCATAGTACATTATTTTCTATTAAGTGAATATTTTCTAATGAACATTTTAATTTTATGGTCTTTTACTATATATATTTAGATTATTAGTGATTTTTCTAGGGCTTACTGTATACAACTTAGAATCTATTTCAGATTTATACTAATTCCACTGAGATAAAGAAATGATACTCCTATATAGGATTATTCCCTTTCCTCTTTTGTGGAATCCTTGTTATATGTATTATATTATACATATATATGTGTGTGTATAAACAATACATTTTACTTTATCATATATATCATTTATATAACTTTATATCTTTTAAGAAAGTCAAGAGAAGAAAAGTATATATTTATTAGATTTATTATATTAACCTTATTAACAATTTTTATTTTTCTTCATTTGTTCCTGTAAATCTGAGTTAAAATGGTGTAATTTCCTTAGACCAATTCTGTGTTCTTAATTCCTTTGTGCTGGCTGTTAATGACAAATATATTACATTGTGTCTATTTTACTGTTTTGACTCTGGGTGCATTTGGTTGGATAAATCTTACTACTTAGTTTAGAATGCAATGTCATTATTTCATGTTA
This sequence comes from Ursus maritimus, assembly GCF_017311325.1. Lineage (NCBI taxonomy): Eukaryota > Metazoa > Chordata > Mammalia > Carnivora > Ursidae > Ursus > Ursus maritimus. The sequence continues at coordinate 40,549,282 of NW_024426774.1, read as the reverse complement.
GGTTTTACATATATGTATCTATCTATAGATAGACAGACAGACTTTTGGGGGAAATAGTCTATTGAATTTAAGGTGTATCTTTTAGTTTGTGAGTATTTTTCCAAAATAGGTTTATATTACATGTGAGACTTTTTAATGAAAAAGTAATGTGTTACATTTTTTGCTTTGTTTTATTAACATCTTTTAAAGAAGTCTCCACATTATTGTGTATATAACACTGCTATTATATTTCCAAAGTCAGTGTCATAAATTCATAGGAAGACTCTTCTAATCTGGTGGAGGGATGAAACATACACAATGATCATTAAGCAAGAGCTGTAGTTAGTAACCTATTATGAATTATTATCAATGTGAGCTGTTGTACCAGACACACCGCCTGCCATGTTTGTATAGTCTATACATACCCAGATTTGCTTCCAATAACAACCTGAGGCTCTGCTCGAGGGCTAATCTTCTCACAAGGCTGCAAGTTTGTTCCTGGCAGCGCAGATCTGAAATGTTAGAGGGCAATTGTCCCAAGAAGTAGCTATCTACTGATGATAGAAGGGGAGCTGGATAAATACTCCAGCTCTCTTGCTTTTGGTTGCAATAACTCTGAGGTATGTTTTACATATAGGTTCTAGGTTACCTCTCAGAATTCCCCAGGGTGATAGAGGCCTAGTTTCCTATCATAGTTACATTTCAGACATTTTATTGTATTCCAGCTCTCTCTGCCTCATTTGCTTCCTTCTGCTTCATAGGATCATTGCCAAATAAACTACTTACAGTCACCCCCTTACTTCAAGAGTTGCTTTTGGGGACACAGAAATTATCACTAGTTTTATTTCTAGGTCAGAAAATCAAGGATATAATTTTCAAAAGAATATGGCTTATAGTTGTTATAAATTAAAAGGAAAAAAACTATTATTCTCTAGGTTTGGTTTTGTTAGGGCATACTTCATGGAAGAGGAGGCATTTTTGTAGGTTTATAAATAGTAGACAGCTGGATGAATTGTTCAGGTAGAAGAAAATTTTGGAGGCTGGGATACTAAAAAGTGTCAAAGCAATTTGCTGTTCCTGTGTGTTCAGCTTTTATTCCAAGCTTGATAAAAGAAACCTTCTCTCATTTGGCAATTCTTGATCCTATCAGAGGTAATTACGGATATTTTCACAAAATAAACTCACAGACAGATTTTAATGATTTCTCCTAAAATATAGTCAGGTTCTTTCACATTTCCTTTTAATGGGTCTCATTGAGAGTTTCTCAAACATGAGAAATTATAAACTTCTGAGACTATGTTGATAGACTTCCAGGGCTATATGAACACCAGTGTGAGGAACATTACATTTTAAAAGACTCCTTTAAATAATTATGGCGTAGCAGATCATAAAATCTAAAGGCAAATGGAACCAATGCAATTAAAGTAATACTTATGTATAATGTAGTGATGCAGATTGTTTAGAATATGTTCAAATTATTATTGGAATGCAGATCCCCATATTTAAAAATTCTTAGAAATTGCTTTACCCAACAATGTATCTGTCAACCACCAGAGTTCCTTATATTTTAGTTTAAAACACACTGGATTAAGGTTTTGTTTGTAAAATGCTCAACAGTCAATCACCAGTTGTTTAAACAAACTATCCATTTTAGAGGGGTGGTGCTCCTTTATGACTAGGTAAACTGATTGAACAGATTAGGAAGTAGAGGAAGGCACTTACTTCAAAAAGCTCGTGCCAGTTTCAGCAGTGCTTTGGACTGGTTCCACTGAACTAGTTTTTGATAGACTGTAGTAGCACCTGATTGAACCATAGTAACTCTTCTAATTTGTTGACACCTTTCTTAATTCATTATTGACCAGCTTACTTACCTCATGGGCTCCCCAACTCAAGTCATCTTTGCTTCACTCACCACATCCATCGCTTGCTCATAATTTCTGATGTTGCTGCAGTTGTTTCCAGACTCCTCTTTATAGAAGTGATCAGGTATATTAAGAGGGTCTGGATTTACCACTTCTACTCGTTTTTTTTGTGTGTGTGTGTATGTGTGTCCTTTGCCAATATTTGATCTCTTAAAATAATCCAGAAAATGCTTGTGTTGATGACAATGCTTTTCTCCAACAATAGTACAAACTGTAACTATATTTTTGATTAAGCATTTGTTTTATTATTATTTTAATAATATGATTTTATTCTTTATCAAAATCTCACCTAGGAGAAGGAGAGTATTAAAATAGAAGAATGACATGGAAGCAGTAAAAAAATGGTAGTGTCTTTGTATGGTTTTATTTTGCTTATGTTACAAGTTAATGTATAAAGGTGTTAAATACAAGAAAAATATGTTGCTGCATTTTTTAAAAGATTTTCACGTGTTTTCTGTAAAATAATTTATCTGATCACACACACACACATTGAAGTTCCTGGCAGCTCTTTCAATTACAAGGATGATGAAGCTTTTCTTTACATATAACAATCTTTAGCAAAATATTTTCTATTGCCTAAAAAAAAAAAAAAAACTCTTTAATTTGGACTTATATTATTCAGAGCTAAATATACAACCTCAGCCATGCTGTTTTTATTTAGCATTCTCCTGATAGTTGTCTTCTAGGATCAATAAAATGAACTCAGCATATAGGAGAAAGGAACACCCTAATAACAGCAGCTATCTCTCACCATTCTTCTGTATCCATGACCTGATTTTACCAAGCAGCTCTCTTTCTCTTGATTATTTCTCTTTCTCTTGATTATAGGCTTGCTTCATCTGTATGTTTCCTTATACCATTTTTTCTAATATAATGTATCTTTATAACATACCAATTTGGATATTTTTTGTATCAACTCTTAGAGATTCTTAGTGTCTTGAGAGTGCTTTCTCATGCTTCTATTTAGCACTAAGTTTGTTCTCAGTTTGAACAGTAGTTTGTCTCTCTGTCCCCTCTCTAAGTATCTAGTGGTAGAGTATAAACTACATTTTCCATCTGTCTCCACCAAAAATCTAATGTGATGAACATATTTAAGTCCCTCAGCTGTTTGTTGAACAAACAGGTCAGTGTTAGTTCAAGCTTCACACTCTCTTAAAAGACATCCATGGTATCTTTTTTTGTTACTCATTATTATTTTTTTTTAATGTCTGGTGTTTTCTCATGTTTGTCTGTCATGGTGAAACAGTAAACAAAAAAGACACTACCAACACCCATAATAAAGAATACCAACACCCATAATAAAGAAAACAAGTTACTTCGGTGTAGGTAAATCATGCTATATACATATATATAATATATATTATATATTATATTTTATATATTATATATAGTATAGTGTATATATAGTATATATATAGTATAGTGTATATATAGTATATATATACATATATATACACACATATGTGTGTGTATATATATATGTGTATATATATATATATATATATATATACATACACACATATATCTCAGTTACACTGTAACAAATCATCCCCAAATTTGAGACTTCTGTTATCTTACATGTCTGTGGATTAAGAATCAAAGTGTGACTTCATTGGGGCCTTTCACTCAGTGTCTCTAACAAGGCTGCGATCAAGATGTTATCCTAGGTTACAGTCGTTGCAAAGCTAGACTGGGGAAGTTGTGTTTTAAGTTTACTCAAATCACTCTTGGTAGGCCTTAAAAGATCCAGTAGTTTCAAACTTGTAGGTGTGTCTTTTTACAGTTCTCAGGTGTACACTGGCTGCTGGAGAGAACTATCAGTTCCCTGCTATGAAGGCTTCACTCTCTGGCTAATTACAACGTGGCGGTTGCATCCCCCAAAGTGAGTGAGTGGGCAAAGAGACATACCTAAATACAGAAGCCACAGTCTTTTTGTTTTTATTTGTTTGGTTTTGCCTGTTGTTGTTGTTGTTTTAAATCACATGGGGCTCATCACCACAAGTACACCCCTTAATCCCCATCACCTATTTCAGCAGTCACCCTACCCATCTCCCCTCTGGTGATCATCAGTTCTCTGTAGTTGAATCTGTTTCTTGGTTTCTCTCTCTTTCTCTTTTTTCCCCTTTGCTCATTTGTTTTGTTCTTTAAATTCCACATATGAGTGAAATCATATGGTATTTGTCTTTCTGTGACTGACTTATTTCACTTAGCATTATACTCTCTAGCTCTATATCATTGCAAGTGGCAAGATTTCATTCTTTTTTGTGGCTGAATAATAATCGCATTGTCTGTATATACCATATTTTCTCCATCCATTCATCAGTGGATGGACACTTGGGCTGCTTCCATAATTTGGCTATTGTAAATAATGCTGCTATAAACATAGGGGTGCATGTATCCCTTTGAGTTAGTTTTTTTATATCTTTTGGGTAAATACCCAGTAGTGCCATTGCTGGATCATAGGGTAGTTCTATTTTTAACTTTTTGAGGAACCGCCGTACTCTTTTGCCCAGTGGCTGCACCAGTTTGCATTTCCCCTTTCCCCACATCCTCGCAACATCCTGTCCTGTGTTGTGTTGTTGATTTTAGTCATCATTTAACAGCATTTTCAGGTGCAGTTATAAGTATCTAGAATTTTCATCTGTAAAATATGATTAATACCAAATAGGATTCTTGTAAAGGACTAATGACAGAAGGCAAAGGAAGTGCTTAGCTTAGCACTTAGCCTATCACAAATACTGAGTATTTAGATATATTTATTAATTCATGATTGTAATAATTAATCTATGGCAGCATAACAACTTACCCCAAGATTTAGCTTCTTAAACCAACAAACATATATCATCCTACACAGTTTTTGAGGATCAGGAATATAGAAGTGGCTTAGGTGGATGGGTCTGTCTCAGGATCTCTCATAAGTCATGGTCAGGATGTTGACAAGGGCTACAGTCATCTGAAGTCTTGACTGAAGCCAGAGAATCTGCTTCCAAAGTGATGCGCTCACATGTCTGTAGGCAGGAGGGCTTGCTCTTGCTCGAACGTTCAGTGCCACTCCTTATGGAAATCTCCATAGGGCTTCTTCAGTGTTCCCACAGTATAGTGGTTACCTTCTCTGAGAGAAAACAGCTCGAAAGAGAGTAAAGCAGAATTCATAATGTCTTTTTATGACCTCGCCTTAAAAGAGTTATACTCTGTCATATCTGCACTATCTTATTTGTTACATGTTTGTCCTATTCAATGTGAGAGAGAGTTAACACACAGGGCTGGAAGGCAAGATTCATTGAGACCATCTAGCAGGCTGGTATTGCATGCATTCAAATTATTTAACAGTTCTTGGAAGTTCTTTATCCTTTAATACTTACTATTGTTTATTAGTAATTGGTATTCATAGTTTCAGTTTGTATTAGATCCCATATTGTAAGGATTCTATTATACATTAATGTCATAATATAATGTCATAATGTCATATTATAACTTTGTTCTGTGAAATAAGAGGTGGCTTAGAGAGTATTCTGGCTTAATAATAGGGTATTCTGTACTTGGTTTTAGATTACCATTTAATATTATCAGTTAATATGTATTCAACACTCAGTACAAAACACTATAGGGATGTTTGATATTAGAGTTGGTAATTAAAAAAATTATCTTTAAATGAGGTTTGAACAGTAAACAAAAAGATTACAAAATGCAGTAAAGTAAGTACCATGAGAGAAATTAAAATGGAATCAGGGTTAAAAGTGAGGCAAATTATTTCCCAACTGTAGTATTTGGAAAGGTCTCCATGCACTAGCTAACATCAGATAGGTTTTGGAGAATTGTAGGATATAGATAGTGAAAGAGAAATCAAAATGGCTGTAACCCATATATTCAACATGCATATAAAATAACACACATGTATTTACAGGGAGGAAGATGAATATTGAAAATTTATTAAGTGATCAGCATTATTCGACTGTTCAAATTTGCCTGGAACATAAGCTATTAAAATCCAGTATATCTTCCAGTAATTTGCATTCAGTAAGTTTGCATGATGTGAAGGCAGAGAGAAGAGAAAACATTGAGCTGTTGAAAGAGATCTTAAAGTTCAAACTTTCAAGCTCTTACAGGCCTTGAGGTAGCAGTAATATATATGTTTGGTTGTAGAGAGCAAATAATTTTGGAATCTGTAGTGGCTTCAGTTTATACTATAATAAAATGCCCGATTTTATTGGTAAATGTACTTTTACTATTAATAGGTCTTCACACTATTGTATTATTAAAGCAAAACTTAAACTGAATCCAAACAGAGGTTTCAAATTCTATTCTCTGTAACTTTATTTCTAAGTGTGACACATGCCATTAAATTTTGGCAATACGGAGATATGGAGTGCTATTATAGTCTGTAAAAGCTGCTTAAGTTTAGGAGTGTGGGTGTGTGTTTATGTATATAAATGTATATATATGCATAAGTACTTAATTGTATATAGGATAAATATGTAAGTGGACAAAATACCATCCTGACTTTGAAGTGAATATTTTGAAGAGCACAATAACGTAATAACATAGTGAGTAGAAAAGTATAAATTGTGTATGGTATTCTAAAATCAACTTACCTATATTGTCAGTTCATCTCTGATTTTTTTTTTCCTCTTTATTCTGGAGCGTTTTTCATTAGTAGCATAATTATTCAACAGGCTCACTTTTTTTTACAAGGTATTTTCATGGTGTTTTCTAAATTTATAAGTATATTTTATTAATTAAATTCTGTTCTTCTAATTTAAAGGTATTTTTATATGACCATTCTTTTATGTTTTCAGTGAACTTGATCTTTGCAGAGACTGTCATAGTTGCACATTTACATTTGTATGATTGATAAATTAATGTTTGTAATCTCTACCAAGTGTCTGTAAAGACAAGGGTCAATCTATAGTGTGTTTGGCAAATAATAAGTGCCTGACAAATGTCAAAAAAATGAAAAAGTGAACAAATGCAGATTGTGAAAAATTCAGAGAAGCAAAAATATATTTAAAATGAAGTGTCTGTTGGAATAGCAAAGTAATGGATATCTAAAAAAAAAAAAAATCACCTGGAATATTTACTGTAGTAATATTCATAGTTTTAATCAATATATTTTCAACTGCTATCCTTTCAACTAATGGGTTCTGCTCTCGGCTTATATCATATATTGTAGATCCTTAAGTGACAGGAAGGAATTTCTAGGCAATTTAATCAAATATGTTTAAGACAAGGAAGAATATGCATGGACATTGGTGTTTTAATTATCAGCTAATTTTAGGATTAGGTGAGTCCAAAAAACAAAAGTATATATTCTTGTTATATATTCTTTCATCTTTTATAATTGGGTCTCTCCCTTTCACTTGTCTTGTCATGAAAATAACTTTCTGTATGTGATGTGGGTATAATGAAGGTACAGAATTGTCCATGCCCCTGTGACTAAAATGTGCCTATCCTTCTTTGACCATCATCAACGTTGACAAACTCCAGTGCCATCACAGTTGTACCCCAGAGCCTGTAGTCGCCACCCCTTGGAACTTATAAATCCAGGATGGCAGGTTGCTTCTAACACCCCTGAAAAGTAGTATTCCTTAAAGACCAAGTAGCCCAGTGTTCTATCAAGCTATGTTTGCTTCTTGGCTCATGCTACTTACCAGAACTAAATTCTACGTCCACAGAATGCAGATTTCAAGCCCAGTATGTGTCTTGCATTTCTGTGTTCCTGCATTCTCACCAGTGTAAAAGAGAGGTTCAATAGTACAAGGCTGGAAGTAGCACGGGATCAGAGGCCTATGCTGTGGGTCTTTTTTCTTTCTCTCTTTCTTTCTTTCTTCCTCCCATTCATTCATTCATTCATTCATTTTTGGATGTTGTCCCACAATTTCTCATCTTGAGAAAATAGTCCTGCTACTCTCTTTTCTAATTAATTAGACCTTCTTGGAGTCTTTTTCAGTGTTTCCGCTGCATTTTTAGTAATTCTTTTTTTTTTTTTTTTAAAGATTTTATTTATTTATTTGACAGAGAGAGAGAGACAGCCAGCGAGAGAGGGAACACAAGCAGGGGGAGTGGGAGAGGAAGAAGCAGGCTCCCAGCGGAGGAGCCTGATGTGGGGCTCGATCCCTCAACGCCGGGATCACGTCCTGAGCCGAAGGCAGACGCTTAACGACTGAGCCACCCGGGCGCCCCAATCTTTGTACAACTTCAATACAGGTTTCTTCATTCTAGCACAGATTTTTTAAAGGAGTTAAGTATTCTGCCACTGAATATGGAGAAGAAACCTGACAGCAACCTTCCATTTATAATTAGACAATATTCACAGGCTTTCATTATTGAAAACTGCTTGTTTCGGATGATGTTCAGAATTTTTCAAAAAGGAAAAGTGGAGAAATTGGTAATAAAACTTTATTAAAAATATAAGAACAGAAAGTGGTTATTAAAATTTAAGAACTGTGGAGATAAAGTTTGCAGAAAGCTTTTGGGAATTATAGAGCCTTATTCTACCTATATCATATGCTAAACTTAAAGATACCTAATTCATACCTAGATGAAGATTGCCAGCTAAACTTCATGTTCTATAAGCATGGACTAATAATTTGTGTTTCCTTCCTGGAATCCCATTTTGTACCCTAAAATTGCAAGCTATAAATTTTGTGGGAAAGGCTTAATAATATATGATAACTATATAGATACATAAGACAGAGTAGCAAATGAAGAGATTTGGGCTTCACTGGACAATGAAGAGGGAGAATCGGACTGAACAGTTTTGAGTGAAGGCATGAAGGGCAACATGACTGATCCTTGAATATATGTATCAAGGGGACATCGACATACCAATTTTTTCTGTATGGTTGTTTTATAGACTAGGCAGATTCATAAAGCTTTCTGAAATGATAAGATATATCTATAAGAATATCTTGAGCAATCTCAATTTCTAAACATGGAATTTTAATATAAATGATGCTAGAAATTGAAAATTCTTCCCAGGGTAAATACTAGTTCCCACCACCCACCCTGTTTTTTATACCAGCAGTTATCTCCTTATTATGTCTGAGTCTGGTTTTCCAAATCCCTCCCACTATTGAAATGGGTTTTCAGAAATCAACAATATCTCCTATTTGTCTAAATATTCTCCGTAATTATTCTCCCTTACTTCTTTTCATCATTTGGTACGTTGATCAGTCAACCCCGTAGTTGTTGAAATTCCAGCTTCCTTTGTTACATTTCTATAGTACTGCAGTGTGGTTGAATATTTCCTTTCTCTAAGCGTTCTTTCCTTTTCTCATTTGCTTCCATTTGTTTCTATTCTTTCCAAAAGAGTGCATCACTGAGGATTAGTACCCAAGGACCAGTGCTGGAGTCTCCATGCTTCTTTTTATCATTCTTGCTTCAGACATCCATGGTTCCAAATTCATTTTCATTTGAATTACTTAAATGTATTTTTATGGCTCTGCACTTCTGTTGTTCTAGTTATGAGTAACCACTTAAACTCTACATCTTCAACATACATGGCATATGGTTATCTGTTATGTACCTTAACTAAAACTGAGCAGTAATCATTTCCCTCTTAAATCCCCTTCCTACTGATTTAAATTTTTTTCTTTGTTAATGGTTATTCAGGCTTCAAGTTATATATTTCTGCCTGTTTACTCATAGTAAGTCCTAAAATTTAATCACAAGCCCTTGAAGTGATTTCTCATATCAGCAGCAATTATCTCACACTTACTTTATTACCTAATGTCAAATACTATAAAATATTCTTACTACCCTATGCCATACTATATCTGCTTTATTCCTAATGCTTCAACATACCCCTTTACCAAAGATAAAAAAAAAAAAAAATGCTTAAAGTAAGATTCAAAACTCTTCCGTAGTAAGATCCTAGCCAGTCTTTCTAAATATTCTCTGTATTAATCTGTTTCATCTATTGCTGTAAGTATATGTGTGTATATTTACTTATTTCTTAATTGCAAGAGACATGCATTGATTCATGTTGTCATGTTGATGTCCTCATTATTAAAAAACATCCAAATATTTTACAGAACATTTATTAATTACACAGATAATAAATTCCTCTTCACATTGGAGAAAGCAGATGGACATCATCTTAATCAAATGATTCAATCCAACATCATCTGTAATGAATAAAAATGACATCATGTGCGTCCTGATATGTCAACTGAAAAGAAAAGAGCATTATCTATGTAATAATATTATCAAAGCATTCAGCCTGAATCTAACCATGAAGAAAACACAGAAAAATTCAAATTGAGGGACTTCTATAAACCAACTGGCTTGATCTCTTTGAAAATGTCAATGTAATAAAAAACTGAAAAAACATAAAAAGAAATAATAATAACTAAAAATAGGGTGAATCTCCTAGATTAATAAATACGAAAGGGTATGACAGCAAATGAAACAGTTAAATATTAATTGGATCCTGGATTAAAAATGGCTATGAAGAACTTTAGTCAGATTTGTCTTTATCTGACTTATTTCACTTAGCATAATATTCTCTAGGTCCATCATGTTGTCACAAATGTTAAGATTTCATTTTTTATGGCTAAGTAATATTCCAGTGTGTGTGTGTGTGTATGTGCGCGCGCGCGCATGCCACATCATTTTTATCTATTCATCTATGGATGGACACTTGAGTTGCTTCTGTTTCTTGGCTCTTGTAAATAATGCTGCAGTAAACACAGGGGTGCATATATCTTTTCAAATTAGTGTGTTTTCATTTTCTTTGAGTAGATTTCCAGTACTGGAATTACTGGATCATATGCTATTTCTATTTTTAATTTTTTGAGGAAATTTCATACTATTTCCCACAGTGGCTATACCAATTTATATTACCATCAACAATGCACAAAGGTTCCCTTTTTTCCCCATCCTCCTCAACACTTGTTATTCCATATTGTTTTCATCCTAGCCATTTTGACTGGTGATAGGTGACAGCTCATTATGGTTTTGATTTCACTTATATGTGGAATCTAAAAACCAAAACAAATGAACAAACAAAAAAAGACTTATTTTTTATTTATTAAGATTTTATTTGTTTATTTGAGAGAGAGAGAGAGAGTGAATCAGTGGAGGAGGGGCAGAGGGAGAATCAGACTCCCCACTGAGCAGGGAGCCCCACATGGGGCTGGATTCCAGGACCCTAGGATCATGACCTGAGCCAGAGGCAGATGCTTAACCGTCTGAGCCACCAGGTGTCCCCCCAAAAGAGGGTTTTTTAATTATGGTTTTTTATTGAAGTAAAGTAAACATACAGTGTTATTAGTTTCAAGTGTACAAACAGACTCAAATACAGAGAACAAACCAGTAGTTGCCAAAGACGAGATGGGTGGGTGGATGGGTGAAATAGATGAAAGGGCTTAAGAGGTACAGACTTCCACTTATGAAATAAATAAGTCATGATGATGAAAAGTGGAGTGTAGGGAATATAGTCAATAATATTGTAATAACATGGTGTAGTGAAAGAGGGTGACTACCCTTACTGTGGTGAATACTGAGTAGTGCATAGAAATATCAAATCACTATGTTGTATACCTGAAACTAATATAACATTGTGTATCAATTATACTTCAAAAAAGAAAATAGAAATAGCCAAATTATAGATGGGAAGAAGGGGGGAGAAGGAAGGGAGGAAAGAGGGAAAGAAAGAATAAAGGAATAAAGAAAGGAGACAAAAGGAAAAAAAAACTTCATTGAAGAAATTTATGCAACTTAAATATGGCTACAAATTTATTCAACGAAGTAAGATTTTTCTGAATCTCTTCCCTGGAAGCCCTCAGTGTAGTTCATCTCTACTGTCATGCTTTTAAACTATAATTTTTTGTAGCATTTTATTGTGTCTTAGTGATTCTTCACAATTTGATCATCTTTCTTAATAACTGCTATTTTTAGTAGGTGGTATCAATCCAGAAATAAGGATTTATATTCTGCAACTATAAAAAGCTGATGTGACATGGCAGTGAGCTTTACCTGTTCCCAAGAACACATGCGTTGTTGACCCTTAGCCAAGAGCCTCCACATCTGGTAGTAGTAGAGCATTTCATACTTGCCAAAGAACTTTCATATGTTGTCTTATTTCAGCCTGGCTACAGACCTATGAATTTGGCAGGACAGGACTTATTATCATTATCCTACATAGAGTAAGAATGGCATCCATAGCTTTTATATATATTACTTTGCTTTGATAAATATTACATTAAAAATGAAATCAGAGCTATAAAAATCAAATAATATAGAATTATATAATGTGGAAAAATTTAAAATTCTTTAAAGTCCACTTGAAGGATAACCCTTACTTGAAGATAACCATGCTTAAATGAATTTTTACTCAATAATTTTAATAAATTTACTGACATTATATTAATGTTTTTTCTTTTCTTTTTTTAAACAAAATTTTGGTTATATTATGAATGTTAGATTTCATTGTTTTCTTTTTCTTTTAGAAATGTATCCTGGGTATCTTTTCATGTCAGGGCATACAAAGCTAAAATTCCTTTTAATTATGAGTTGAATATTCCATATGGTTGGGTATTTCAGTTCTCAGTGGTTAGCTAAGCTGGTGGACTATATAGTTGAAATGGGCATTTATATAAATCTCCTCAAATTTATGAGACTGTTTCCGGGGACACATTTTTAGGAAAGGTTTTGTTAAATCTGAGGTTACAAATATATATTATTTCATTTTCTTCATCATGTATGTACATATACTTAAGAAAGTGTTTTATTGGTTATATTTCCACCAATGGCATAAAAAGGTGCTTATTTCCCTCACAAATTCCCTAATCCTGGATTTTTGTTTTGTTTAACTTTGGTAAACTGCCTGGTAAAAATAACATCCTGTTGTTGTTTCAATTTGATTTTTCTTAAATATAAGTTTTGATTGATCTTTGAATAACTTCCTATTTCTAGAGTGAAAGAAAGTCATACAAGGAAAGTAGTTGTCCTATCCAAGCTCTGACATTAACTGTGTTAATTGTGGTTGGTGGCAGTGTGTATGTCCTGTCAGTAATAATATTCATGGTCTGGTTTGCAGTTCTTCACCACAGTAAATGATTTGGAGGATGTAAAGATATGTGTAAATTTTATTTTTTTTTCATGTTTGAGGTATAATAAAAATGTATTTAGAGAGTACTGTATGATAATTTGATACACATTGCAAAAGGATTCCCAACCATCAAGTTATTTAAAACATCTTTTTTTTTCTTTCTGTGAGACACTTTAATTCTACTCTCTTAGCAATTTTCAGTTACACAGTAACAATACAGTATTATCAACTAGACACCATGTTATGCTTTAGAACCTCAGACCTTATTTATATTATAACTGAAGTTCGTACCCTTTTACTGGCTTCTCCCCATTTCCCTCACCTCTCAGTGCCTGGAAATCACCATTATGTATTTATTGTGTATTTATTGCATTATGTATTTATGTATTTATTACATTTTATGTATAATTAATACTATGTAGTATTTGTCTCTCTCTGGCTTATATCACTTAGACTATTGTCCTCCAAGTTAATCCATGTTGTTGCAAATGCCAGAATTCCCTTCATTTTAAGGCTGAATAATGTGTGTGTGTGTGTGTGTGTGTGTGTGTGTGTGACTTTATCATTCATCTGTAGATGGCCTCTTAGGTTGTTTTCATATCTTGGCTGTTGTGACTAATGCATCAGTCAGCATGGGAGCATCTTATTTGGTACAAGGTACCATATCTGCTCTTAGTGGCTTCTACTAGTTGAGGCTGTGTGAATATCTGTTTACAGTTGAAAGGGAAGGATTGGAGTCAGTACTAGATGCATACTGATTAGATGTGGGATTCTTAAGCATTTAAAAACTATTTCTTAGTTTGCTATAGTCCTGTGGGAATTGTGAATGTAAACCGTGGACTGTCATAGCTGTGTGATAGGGGGACCATGCTTTGGGTGGCAACTATAAAAATTGGAGTGCTAGGTATGTGGGCAAGCTCCTTGCAGGGAAACACTGTCAGCTTGGCTTTATTTGTTGTGGTGAGCTGGAGGGAAAAGGTGCCAGAAGTGCCCACCAGCTTCCCTGGGCTCCAGTAAGGATTACAACCAGTCCCTAAATGTGTGTTAATTAGAAGGAAGTATGCAGTCAGACTCTTCAGTGGAAAGATTTGGGAGTGTGTGTTTTTCCCGCTCCCTCTGTGCCCATCCGTTGGGGATTAGTCATAGTGAGTGCTCATGTCCCCATTTAAGAACTGCGTAAGTTGCTTGCTATAGTCCTGTGGGACTTGTCCTGTTGGCTTTTAGAGCTAGGTGTTTCGGGTGCTTGTCCCTTGAGTGGCCTTTAAAGTTGGGCTGCCAGATGTGCAATCCAAACCCTTTGCTCCTAAGGAGAAAACAGCTTGTAGGTTTTCGCCCAGTTGTATGGCTCTGTCTGGTGAAGTTTATGTGAAAGTGTGTCTCAGCCTTTCCTACCTGTTCTGACGTGGTTATTTTCTCATTCACCCATAGGAGTCCCTCAGCTAGTTTCTGGTTTGTCTCCAAGGGAATTTCCCCATGTGTTTGTGTACATTCGGTGCATTTGTGGGAGCAGGGAAGTTCAGGGGCCTCCTGTGTTACCACCCAGGTCCTTCCTCTCTCTGAAGAGTAAATTCTGTATAGGTCATTCCTCTACATGCAGGCCATCTGTACTTTCACAATTAATTATAGAATAGAGTCCTAACGACTCAGTTAGCTTTACAAGGCCCTTTGTTACCTTTCCCTGACCCAGCTCTGCAACCTCCCCCGTGTCTCTCATTTTCTGATACTCTCTGCTCAGGTAAACTGGAGCTGTGCTCACTTCTTCAGTTCCCGGTGATTTTGTGCACATACTTCCCTAGCTGGTATAAATACCCCAATTCCCCATTCAGAAAATATCACTACCGCCTTGGAGATGCCCCTCACATACTACCTGTTCTGTGAAGCCTTCCCTGATGATACTGTTGGAATGGCACTTTCTTCCATTTTTTAGTAACATGTTGTACTTTCTGCACTGTGGTTCCGAATATACCATGGTCTTGTTTTATCAGATAAATGAATTTGCATGATCATCCTCCACATACTAGATATTAATTTCGAAACAGTAACTGAAACACCATATGCTTTCTTTCCTTTATTTGTAAAATGGAGATGATGATACCTCAGAATACATAGAATTGTTGAGAACTTTGAGTTTCTGTATATAAAATCTTTCTTACAGCACCTGCAACATAGTAAGCAATCAGTAAGTGATAGCTGTAATCATTTATTCAAATTCATGTCCCCACTACATGTAGCTAAAGAAGAAAAGGCATACCTTTACTTAGTGTTTCAGTTATATTTAAGAGGATATTTTCTTCTAGAGTGTAAGCTCCTAAAGTACAGAAACAGTTTCTTAAGCTTCTTTGCACTCCTGGAATAACCAAATGTCTTCCACAGAGTAGATATTTATTTACGGAATGAATAAATGATATGAATGAGTAACTCATTTGGGTTTCTGTTGTTTCTGTGCACTGTACATGATGTTGCTATGCAGAACAGAACTAATTGGTAGACGGATTTCCATTATAGTCTTGTCAAAGCTATACGATTAGCACTTTTCCCAGCTATGCAAATAAGCAAATATCTGTTTTAATTAAGGCTGTTGGAAAAAATCTTTTTTCCCCCAATGATCTCCTGACAGAATGTGATGACACATATATCCATCCATCCATCCATATATATGCATATATTTACGTATATGTATATATGTACGTATATGTTTCAGTGAGGCAAGGAAGGAAGAGATTTACCCTGTGTTTTAAGTGCCTGAAAGCAGATCTTTTTCCTAATGGTGAACTTAGTAGTTAGTAGGAAAAGGAGTATTAGCCCTTTTGAAGGAGAGTGAGAGATATACTTTTGGCCAGAGGAAGGGATGACAGAGAAAGATAACTTTTTTTTTTTTTTTTTGATTGCACTAGACTAGGTCTTTCTTCGATCTCTAGGACGTTCATATATGAGCTTAAGCAATGCACAAAAATTTATATTATGAGTGAGGATACTGGGGAAGAGATCCCTGGCTTAAAGAATATTCAAATGTGCCTTTATCACTGTTGTCCAATAGAGATTTCTGCAGTACTAGAACTGTAATCTGTTAGTACTGTCCAATGTGGCAGCCCTTGCCACATGAGACTGCTGAGCACTTAAAATTTTGTTTGTGGAGTTCAGAAATTTAAATCTTAATTAAATTTTCATTAATTCCAGTTTAAACAACCACATATGGCTACTGACTATTTATTAGGCAGCACAGGTCTATATTATCCTTAAATCTTCAACACTATACAAAAAACAATCATTTCTTTCACAGGGTTCCCCAGGTTTGGCACCCTTTGACTTTCTCAATAAAATTTAGGAACTTTCAGCATTCCCTCTTTTATCTTAAGTATCCCCCCTGCTCATTAGAGTAATTTCAGAGTCCAGTTTCAGTAGTCGATCTGTCAGTGAGCAATGTGGACACACTTCCTGCATCTGAAATGCTATTATAATTAACTCAGGAGAGTTTTATCATAAATACAAGGGGTTTTGGGGGGTGCCTGGGTTGCTCAGTTGGTTAAGTGTCCAACTTGTGATTTCACCTCAGGTCATGATCTCAGGGTCATGAGATCAAGCCTTGAGTCAGGCTCCATGCGGCTCCATGCTCAGCATGGAGCCTGAGATTCTTTCCCTCTCCCTCTTGCCCTACCCCTCCCCCTGCACATGTGCATGCTCTTTCTCTTCTCTCAAGTAAACAAATAAATAAATCTTTAAAAAAAATAAATACAAGGGGTTTTGTTTCAAGGCACTCAAATTCTTTTTGAGGCAAAAATGCACACATACAAGAACTTTTAAAAAGAAATATAGGACTGGGTGTTATACACAACTAATGAATCATTGAACACTACATCAAAAACTAATGATGTACTTACTATATGGTAGCTAACTCAACATAATAAAAAATTTTAAAAAATTAAAAAAGAAAGAAAAAAAGAAATATCAATGCTTGTCAATTTAATACAAACTTAAATCCAACCTAATTTATCAGAAATGATAGCCTTCTAGCTAGAAAAAAAAATCTTATTGTTATGAATTTATTGATAGTTTTCCATGCTAGACACTGGACTGAAAAAAAAATCTTGAGTATCCTTAGAAATTCCAATTCAAAACTGTAAGAAAATTAAATTTTAAAATCCATTCTGAGTTATTTAATGTTGCTAAGAGATCGTGCAATGAAAATGATTATCTAAGTTGAAAGGCCTAATTGCTAAATAAGAGAAAATTATACACTTTGAGAAAAATCATGGGCGTTTACATTGGTTATGTAGTCAATCATGTTTATTTATTTTAGGAAGAGTGAGAGGTGGGGAGGGGCAGAGGTAGAGGGAGAGAGAGTCTCAAGCAGACTCTCTGCTGAGTGCGGAGCCCAGTGCAGGGCTTGATTACATGACACCAAGATCACGACCTGAGTGGAAACCAAGAGTCTGACGCTTAACCAACTGAACCACCCAAGTGTGCCATATGTATTTTTTTCTTCTTGCTTCTGCCTCTGGATAGAAAAAAATTATAACAGTTTCTTGATGTTAGAGAGGTGGAGATACTGAAAACTTCAATTTTTCCTTGGTTTTAACGGATAGAGAAAATTCTCTTTAAGGAAATGAAGAGCAAGGTTTTTAACCCCAAGTGAAATCTGATTGTCACCTAATTTAAATGAGAAGTTCCAGTGCTAGAGGCAGTTGGAAGCAGCAGACCAGGTGGAAGTATAGGTGACATACTCAATGGTCTGGGTCATTTACTTTAGGAAGAATAAACTATTTAGCACACAAAAAGAGGCACATGCTTTGAAATTCTATAGGATCAGGCAAGACTACCTAATATTAATGTCACTGGTATGTATCATTGCATTATTTATTTTAAAAGCACTTTATAGATTTTAAAATTCCTTTCTGTTTTAAGTCTTGGTTCATGATGTCAGTACATAACAGGAAGCATGAGGTACATTCACTTTTATTTTGGTGGCAGGTAAATGAGAAAACATTTAGGGCAAGATCCTCAAAGAAGAAAATAGCTCATATTACTCACCTATATTTTTTAAA
The DNA here is from genome assembly GCF_017311325.1 of Ursus maritimus. Taxonomy (NCBI): domain Eukaryota; kingdom Metazoa; phylum Chordata; class Mammalia; order Carnivora; family Ursidae; genus Ursus; species Ursus maritimus. The sequence goes on along the minus strand of NW_024426774.1, from coordinate 40,531,286 downwards.
CATCAACTTTTTTATTGGATCTTTGATTTGGATAAATGGAAAACCATTTGAACAGGGTTTTAGGACGTGCATATATTACACTAAAATTACACACTGTGGTTTCATGGTGATAGTCTTGTCTGTATAGAAGACCACATAAATTTAGTAATGTTAAGATCCTCTACTTCTCTTGTTTTGTAATTTTATATTCTCATAGTATCATATACAGAATAACTGAATAATAAAAATGCTATTATTGAATGCATAATATATGTTTCATCTGGTGTTTGAAATGCTAGTGAGTCCGTTTTATCCAGTTCATTCATTTCAAGTCAGAGAATGCATGGGGCGAGTCTATACCTGTGAATCTTAGGAAATCTTATGAATTTTAGAATTTTGTTTAGTTTGGATTTATAACTTTGCCTTGGGCCTTCATTTCATATCATGATGGTGTCTGACCTCTTCTATTTGGTGACCAGGAAGTATGTGGTAATTTTCTTCCCAGCTGCTAAAGCTATTATACATTTCAGAGAAGGTTTTTGTAAAGCATACTCCATATTGCAATTGACAATCTTCTTGCAGCCCAACATAGTGGACAATTCACACTAATAGTCACAGACTGACTTTCCCAGAGGAGTCTTTCAACATGGCCATCTGAAAACATCCTGTTTTTAATCTATTTTGAAAATCAAAGATCCCACCATTTCTGAATTTCTTAAGGTCATTGGTCTACTTTATGTTTCCTGTGATAGATTGCCTAATCTAGCTTGGAGGTGAAAGATGCAGTTAAGAAAGCAAAGTGAAGAAAATAATTTTGAGATGCAGCATTTTCAGCTTTAGGCTATTAATGACTAAAGGATGGAACAACAACAAAATCTTCCTGTCTTCCTTGCACGGACTCTAGGTTGTTAACAGGATGCACAGTAACGTGGCTCTCTGGGTTTATGCTAATAACATTTTTGTATCTTTTTCTCATTCCTAATAAGTGTCTTCAGAAGAACTTCTTTAGCAAGGGAAATTGCCACGTTTTTGTGTGTATATGTGTGTGTGTGTGTGTGTGTGTGTGTGTGTGTGTGTTTAAACCAGTTAATATTTTTGTTTGATACAAAAGATATATATTTTTTTAATTAAAAAAAAAATTTAAAGTAATCTCTACACCCATCGTGGGGCTTGAATTCACAACCCGAGGTCAAGGGTTGCATGCTCCACCAACTGAGCCAGCCAGGCAGGCATCCCAATACTGTGTTCTTCCTATCACTTTCACAGAAGTTTATTCTCTATATTTTAAATAAAAAATTATCCATGTTTTGAATAAGAAATAGGGAAAAATTCAAAGCTAGAAGAAAAATTACACCTTTGGCTTCCTATGCACCCCTGTGGTGTTTGAAATTTCTCTTCAGCATTTCATTCAAGACTTCCGAAAACCACCATGGCTTATATCTCTTGACAGTGCACTCACTACCTTCCAGGTTTGCAGAGCGTATTCCATCTTTGAACACATCAAGGTTTTGGAAAGTTCTTTTTACTTTTAACTGAAACATTTTTCATTTTACCTTCTATGTGTTAGTCTTGGTACTATTGTCTGAGACCACATAAAAGAAGCCTGAATCTGGTTTCCATATGACTTTTCTCTTTCCAAACCTTTCAGATATTTGATGTTTGCAAGCAAACGCTCTGATAAATCTCCTCCCAACCCTAATTCAATTTCAAACATTTTATAAAAGTCATTATTTTTAGTTTTCTTACCGTGCTTTTCTTCATATATGCCAGGGCATTCATTGTATTCTACTCCTGGAAAATAAAGTGTAAACAGTTTTTGAGAGTGGAGGGATGAAAGATCATTCTGCTTCTCCTGCTTTTACAAACATTTATCTGTTTTTCCCTTCTCCCGTAGGGATTGGAGTGGATATTTATTGAATCCTTCCATTTGCTCCCTCCCATTCATTCATTGGCTTCTTCTCAAAGAAGGGTTAATATTGTCAAAGAGAAATTGTATTGGGCCCTTACATAGCGATAAAGATTATTGTGAAATTGGAGGGAGATTGAACTAAACTCCATTGAAATAAAGGGCAGGAACATTTTTAGGCACTGGACTGAGCTAGTGGGAAAATATTCCAGGACATTAAGGGGGAAATTGATCAATGTGAAATGACATCTGTGTTTGCTGATTGAGGCTTATCAAAGTTAGGCTTCTACCTATCCTCTCATAGAGACTGGAAGATAGGGGTTCTGTCATTCTTGATGATTAATTTCAAAGGGGTGATTCTCAGGTTGTTGAGGAGGACATTCCTAGGTTGTAAAACAGCCAAGAGTCTGGAAGAAAATTTGCATCTCAAAGGGCCAGAGAAAGAATGTATAATCACATGTAAAATGTTTTAAGAAAAAGAAGGCCAAGGTCTTATAGTCAGGAAGAAACCTGTCTAAAGTTTAGTCAAGCTGAAAGTAATATTAAGACTGGTTTGGGCAATACTTACTTTTGGTTGCTGAAAAACTGGCTTTCATTAGACATCTTTAATAGGGAAAGGCATATTATGTTAAGAAAACACTAACTGGCTTTCTCTCTGTTGCATTTCCCCATACCAAAGACCATTCCTAGAAGTCATCCTTTTGTACAACAAGAAGCGTAGATAAATGTGTTGCAATAGTTGTCTGAAAGTTCATATTTCTTTTAAGTGGGTCAAAATATGTAGAAAGTAGAGGGAAGTTCCATTAGAATGTAAAGTAACACATATTTCTGCAATCTGCCTTACTCAAGATCCTTTTCTTGGGCGGTGACTGGATCTCATTTAATAAAACCAACACCTTGATATCCTTTTCTCTACGATTACCCTGTGGGGGCTTTTTTTCTTGGTCAGAACCCAGAGAGATTGAGACATAATGATTGTGACCCTAACATATCGAGTGAAACAGAGTGAGCATAAACCCGAGGGGTTAAATACATGAAGAGAATGATGAAATAGATGAGGAACTTGACATTGCCAATGTCTTGGAAGAAACTACTGTCAGGAGAAAAGATGTCCCTCACAGACACAGGACACTGAACAGTGTTGGGTTGTAATGAAAAAATAACTATGGAAACTGGCACAGAAGACACTATAAATTCACAAAAACTGAAAGCTAAAAAAAAAAAAAAAAAAAAAAAAAGTGAAGGAAAGAAGAGAAGATGCATGCCGAAAATGTGAAACAGAGGTCCAAATTGATAACCTGGCAAGCCAGTAAATATCATGCTGAAGAAAAATGAGGAGTCTAGGGTATCAAAATCATAGTTGTCACATAAGCTTCAGGACAAGGAATCTGGAAATCCAAACAGGAATCAGGGAACTGAATAATCATTTGCTTTTGGTAAAATTTATTTGGCATCCAAAAGAAGACCACTTCCCACTCCTCTCTTCCTGATGAGCCGATCATCTCAAAGCAGAAGGAAGGAATGGTGATACCATTCAAAGTATAGAAACCAACACTGACCATAAAACTATAGAGGAGAATAGCCTTTTTTCCCCTCAATAATTTATCTCAATGCATGTGCCTGAGAATAGGATTATATTTTGCTTGCCATGCCCAGCCTTATGGTTTAACTCTAAAATAGTTAAGTCCTAAGTATTTATTACTCAATATGAAAATCTATGCCTCACCTCAACATAACATAATATTAGAGCTGAAAAGAGCCTTAGAGTTAATCTGTTAAAAGCAGCTTATTTTAGAGATGAATAAAATGTCCAGATAATTTAATACAGTGTGTGGACTAGCTGTCTAAAAGTCCCAACAGATACAACATACACAGTAGGCACATCAATGCTTGTTGACTGGGTTTAGCATTTCTTCAATAGGCTTTAAGAATGCAAAGCCAAGGTCTGTATTTGAGCTACCCTACGACCCAGCCATTGCACTACTAGGTATTTACCCCAAAGATACAGACGTAGTGAAGAGAAGGGCCATATGCACCCCAATGTTCGTAGCAGCATTGTCCACAATAGCTAAATCATGGACGGAGCCGAGATGCCCTTCAACAGATGACTGGATTAAGAAGATGTGGTCCAGGGGCGCCTGGGTAGCGCAGTCCTTAGGCGTCTGCCTTCGGCTCAGGGCGTGATCCCGGCGTTCCGGGATCGAGTCCCGCATCGGGCTCCTCCGCTGGGAGCCTGCTTCTTCCTCTCCTGCTCCCCCTGCTTGTGTTCCCTCTCTCGCTGGCTGTCTCTCTGTCACATAAATAAATAAAATCTTTAAAAAAAAAAAAAAAGATGTGGTCCATATATACAATGGAATATTACTCAGCTATCAGAAAGAACGAATTCTCAACATTTGCTGCAACATGGATGGCACTGGAGGAAATAATGCTAAGTGAAATAAGTCAAGCAGAGAAAGACAATTATATGATTTCTCTCATCTATGGAACATAAGAACTAGGAAGATGGGTAGGGGAAGAAAGGGATAAAGAAAGGGGGGGTAATCAGAAAGGGGAATGAAGCATGAGAGACTATGGACTCTGAGAAACAAACTGAGGGCCTCAGAGGGGAGGGGGGTGGGGGAATGGGATAGACTGGTGATGGGTAGTAAGGAGGGCACGTATTGCATGGTGCACTGGGTGTTATACGCAACTAATGAATCATCAAACTTTACATCAGAAACCAGGGATGTACTGTAGTGACTAACATAATATAATAAAAAAACATTAAAATAAAAAAAAAAAAGAAATGAAAAAGCAAAGGAAGCAGGAGGACAGGTCTGTGAAATCTTTGAAGAATATGTTTCCTTCACTTTATACGGATTAAATCACTAGGGTGGGTGGTGACCTTTTATTAGAAGGCCTGCTACTTATATGAGGAAGTTCAAAATCAGCATAATGACTGAGCTTTGATAGAAAATGTTCCTGATCAAAACAAAACAAAATGTAAAAAGTGAAAAAGTAAGTAAAGCAGCAGATTAATATTGGAGATGCAAATCACAAGTCACTTAAAAATACATTTAACTTATTCAAGCAGCAGAACACAGTTTTCAGTTGGAAACTATTTGATATAAGTAACTGAGATACTGCTGTGCCCATAATATAAGATTTTGAACAGATCTGTATATCTTAGGTGATTCTTTTCTGATTCATTTTCATATACATTATGCATTTGAATTAATACTTGCATAATGGATGCTTGTCTGAAGTAACTTACCTGTCAAAGCTGTGACACTGGAATGGAAATTATTTATTATGGGAATCCAGCCTTGGATTGATTTTATATAATAAAATTGAATGGCAGTTGCATCAGATTTTAAGTCCCTAAATTCAAAAGCAAGGTACAGGTCCTTTAGTTTTTGTTTGATGAAAACTGGGGGTAGAAACTTCTGTTATATTTCTCCCTAGAAATTTTCTAAGGATTAAAATTAATCAATGTCTATATGAATATTTTGTAAAAACTGTAAATTGTTATACAGACATTGATCACTTATTATTTGCAATGTGCAGTACTCAGAACGAGGTATGAAATACAGAGATATAATCTCTGCCCTTAAGAAACTTAAATTTAAAAAAAAAGAAACTTACATTGCATATTGGAGGCATTAAATAAAATTACAATTATAATACGATTTGTGATATGATGGAGCTTCAAAGAGGAGCAGCTCAATGAAATTTTTAAGGCTCTAGAAATTTTGCTAGAAGTGATGATTGTATTTAGGGACAACATATATGAAGATATTAGCTAGGTGAAAAAAAGAACATTCTGTAAAAAAGGGTAATAAAAGAGAAGGGCACAGCAGAGTTGAAAACAAAAGGGAGATTTCTGTGTCAGCTTAAGAGTTCGTGCATTTGATTCTGAGTAGTACAGGCACTGAAATATTTAAATGGGATGCGGTATACCTGAATTTACATTTTTGAAAGTTTGTTCTTACTATGTTATAGTAAAGAATAGAAGCGAGGAGACATGTGGAAAATGACATCCTCAATACAAAACAAGCTCATGGTTGCAGTGATTTCTTAGTAATTTATTCCACATTCCTTGATGAATAAATGAATGAGTAAATATGTACTTAACTGAGTAACTCAAGTATTAGAACTGGTGCAAGTGTCACAAAGAGACTACCATATCTCCCCTAAACTATTTCCACTACTTATTGAAGAGGGTGGGAAGAATAGGTCTTGTCAGCATAAGCAAGAGAATGAGTACCAGAGTTCATTGGGTAGGAAATCCTTGAGAAGGGCCAAATAAAATACAGATTCAGCTGATAAATTTTGTTACTGATTTTTAGCTGTCTTCAAGCAGTGCCTTTGTGTGGTTGGGTAAAGTTCATTTAAAGTGATTAGGAAGGGTCTACCATGGTCACTTAGCAGTTGGTCAGTCTAGTTTTTATCCGCTGAATTAAGTTATAAAGCCATTTGAAAATGGAGCAAAGAGAGAAATTTACTAATGTGTTAATGTTGAGAATCAATTATTTCTATAGCACTGTGTAAAATACTGGGTAATGTGGTGTCTGTGCATGTGTGTGGGCATGTATTATAATGTGAGGGAGAGTTCTTAAGAAGTAAATGAGGGGCACCTGGATGGCTTGGTCATTGAGTATCTACCTTCGGCTCAGGGCGTGATCCCTGAGTCCTGGGATCGAGCCCCACATCCGGCTCCTCCACTGGGAGCCTGCTTCTTCCTCTCCCACTCCCCCTGCCAGTGTTCCCTCTCTCGCTCTGTGTCTCTCTCTCCCTCAAATAGATAAAATCTTAAAAAAAAAAAAAAAAAAAGAAGTAAATGATACTTACAGTTATCTTTGTAGAAAGTGAGTTTGTTTAGTTGTGCCTTTCAGAAATAGAAGGTGTTGTCTTTCACTCTTGGATTTATGTCATTAGGCTTCCAGGTTTGAATGGCTGATAAATGAGCTTATTTTCAGTTTTCTTCATAAAATGCACCTGATATGTATGATTTCTATGTCCAGTTTACCTTTTGGGTAATTAAAAAGAAATTGACATTCATGTTAGAAAATATATCCCCTGAAATTATTAATCTTCCTGAAAACAAATGATAATACTACCAAATTGTGCTTATTAACTATGATCTTATTAAATTTTCTCAACAACTCAGTAAGTTAGAGTTTCTTAGTACTCCATTTTATAGATGAAGAAGCTGAGACTTAAGGAAGTATGTGACTTGCTTACGCCTACACAGCTAATAAATAACAAAGCTGGAAATTGAACCTGGAGAGTCTGATTTCAGACCTTCTGTAAACTGTGGGAATTGAAGCTCAGACATTTTCCAAGCCATTCATGCTTTTTTTTTTTTTAAGATTTTATGTATTTATTTATTTACTTTGGAGAGAGAGAGTGCACGAGTGGGAGAAGGAGCAGAGGGAGAGGAAGAAGCAGACTTTCCACTGAGCAAGGAGCCCAGTGCTGGGCTCCATCCCAGGACCCTGGGATCATGACCTGAGCTGAAGGCAGACACTTAACCAACTGAGCCACCCAGGCACCCCTTCATTCATGCTTTTAGCAAACATTTATATACTGGCTATTTTGTGCCGGGCACTGTACTAAGTACAATAATTAGAGTTCCTTCCCATAAGGAGCCTCATGGTCTAGTAAAAAAATCAGATGGGTAACTAGATTATGATAAATAATAAGTGCAGTTAAGTACATTGTGCCCTGAGGACACAAAGTCCAAAAGAGATTCTCTAATGTTTATTGCAGAATTTAGTAAAGAACTATGAGAAGGAAGAAGGAAATACAGATTTTTTTAAGGCAGAGAAAGAAAAACAAATGAACATGAGAAACACTATGTATATTGAGGAATGAAAATAATTCACTTAAGACTAAAACAAAAATGACAATTCAGAAAGTGGTAAGTAAGGTTGCTGGAATGTAAGATGTGCCAAAACCCAAACTGCCATATATAACTTGCAAATGATTTTGGGCTTTGCTCCGATTACAGTGGAAGTTTTAATATTTTAAAATTTTCAATCACAATTTGAACGTGTGTGTGTGTGTGTGTGTGTGTGTGTTTGTATGCATAGGTATTAGGACATCTCTTTCTATGCTATCAGTGTAAATCATGTAATATAATGAGGGAATGTTGGCATCAATTCCTATGGAAATTATTGATATTTTTGGTAACTAAAGACCATGACAGTGTGAAAAGTAGAGGTCAGTTTTGTGAACCAAAAAGGAACTCATAACTAATTGGATTAGAAATTAGTGGGCAGGAGTTGTTTGGGGTGATGAAAATGCCATTTTATTAACTTGTTTCTATTTATTAAAATATTCAAATGGATGCATATGTTTTAGCATTGTTTTATATCTCGGCTATTCATCTAACTAAACATCTCTCCATTCCATGATTTTGTCTACCATTTGAAAGATAGAAGGTAGGTAAGATGTTAATGGCTTGCTTCCCCTACCTAAGCATCCCTGTGGTGTCTCCTGAGCAAGATTTTTGTTCATACAAATGACTTTGATTTTTGTTATATTTAGATAAATCTTTGCCGAAAGTATCTCTACAATGATGCTGAGAAACTAGGGTTCATAAATATTCACCAGTTCTGAACCAATCATCCTTTTCCAAAAACATGCAGAATCATTCCATGATGTCTGTTTTGCCATCTCTATGTTTCATCAATATCTTGCTATCTCCACAATGGCAAGGAGAGGAATGCAATTACTCTGCCAGCCGTGGCTTGATTTCTGATTTCTGCAGAACTCAAGGTTTACTAAAGGAACCTTCTTTATTTTGTTAGGTATAATACAACACAGGAGGAGCTTCTTTTTCCCTGCTGGAGTTGCAAATTCCACCAAGTTGGAGTGAATTTATTTCAGAGATTTGACACTTCTCCAATGTTAATATATTTTCAGTCTAATTTTGTTACACATTAGCACGTGCTTGGAATGTCAACCACCCCCTTATTGCGGATCACAGATTTAGGTTACATTGGCATTACCTAGTATTTGCTAAAGAGTGAGTGCCTTATGCCTTGCCAGTTTTATTTATTTGGGTTTCATTTGATTTAACGAAACATTAGAGAAAGTGAGTGCTTAAGGTAACATTGTACATAATTCAGAATAAAATCACAGTAAGTTCCATTAAGTGGCTTTTTTTAGACTCTCTCTATATATAATGCAGTATGTAGAATTGATGGTGTCAGTCATTTATACATTTCATGGAGTTCTACTAATTTTCTCTGCAATTATATGTGGTATGCTTATTTTTAATATGTGATGGATGATGCATTGGAATTTCAAAAATAGGAGCTCCTCTAAGAAATAACTTAAATGGTTTTCAAATACTTGCAGCACCTCCTTTCACAGGCTCCAAGTGTGAAGCAGAAAAAAAATTTTTAAATAATTTGAAATATTTTAACTAGGTTGAATGCTACTTGAATCTTTGTATGGGACAGCAACACTGTGTATTATAGCTATAGTGGTCTGAGAGCCCATAATCAGAGAAAGGAGAACAGCAGAATTCTCTGATGTTGTTTAGGATTTAATTTTGAGCACTTACTGGAGCTGAAACCTTTTTTGGTAGAATAAATTGTGTGTGAGTGTGTGTGTATGTAAAATTGAACATAAAACTCTGTCCAAATATTCCAAGGGCAAAATTATTCAAAAAATTATATTAACCTATATATAACTATGAAAAGAGTATCTTCAAAAGCAGCTTATTTATACATTACTAAAGCATGGAAGCTGTGTTGTTAGAATCACACTTAAATGCATCCAACTCCATTTGTTTAGGGTTTTTTAAAAGCAGATTTTAAAGTTATACTCTTATAGATTAAATTTTCAAGTGTGCATAACTTATCAAATATTGTAGCTTTTTGCAACTTGTTGTTTTGGAAGTTTTTGTTTTGTTTTGTTTTCTTTTCTTTTCTTTCTTCCTGTGCACCTACTCTTTATTGCTGCTGGGTGAGGCTCCAGGTCCTACTCAGCCCAGGGAGGGGGAGGTCCTGACCAGTTCCCCACTCTCTGTGGCCGGCTAGCGAGGCCAAGCAGGGCTCTGAGACCTGCACCTGGCCCACCCAGCCCCAAGGCTTGGTCCAGGGCTTGGAGCCCTCAGAGAGGGTGGGGGGCATAGGTTGGGCAGTGCGTGTGGCCCTGTGCACAGCCCTTAGCCTAGAAGGTGTTTTTTGATTAATCATTAATATTTCTTTATTTTGATTTAATAGAATGAGAAAAATTAATTTTTGACGATGTTCTGAATTTGTGCTTGTCCAAGAAATCGAATATTTGCGACTCATCAAGGTGAAATAATCCATATATTCCAATTGGCGTATGAGAAAATTGGTTAATGACTTCCTTTGAAAATAACTCTGTTCCTTTACATTTATACATGAAACCATTATTATTATTATTATTATTATTATTATTATTATTATTTTACATGAAACCACTAATGATGCTGGAGAGATGAATAGACATTTTCAAGCCATAGAACCAAGCCATCTTAGGTGAGGAGCCAAAGAACCAATGTTTATCTAAGTAGAATAATGAAAGTAATTAACAGAAGCAAAATTTGGTCAAATCAGAGATATATCTGAAATATGTGTGTGTGTTAAAACTAAAAAAAAGAAGGTCACAAAATAGTAAAGACATAATTTACATAGTGTTTTCAAGTGAAAGGAGACAGAAATGTGGTAGGTAAGGACACAGTATTAGAGAAGCATCATTTGTAATGAGCTAGTTTGTAGTCTGAGTGGTTCACTTAAAATCCATTATATTATTAGATAAATACCTATATAAAATTTAAAAAAGAAAGCTTTTGATTCTCAGCTCAGAGAAGTTAGATGAAAAGACCATTGTTTCCACCCATATAGAAAGGAAAAAGCTAGATGTACTGCAAATTAATGAGTTTTTGGAACACAGCAGAGAACTGAATTATCAGGGCAGCCAACTAACCCCAGATCTGGGAGAGCCAGGCATCTGAAGGGAGAGAAGTGATAGGAGTCCTTGTTTAAATTGGGCAGGTGCAGGGGCGCCTGGGTGGCACAGCGGTTTAAGCGTCTGCCTTCGGCTCAGGGCATGGTCCCGGCGATCTGGATCGAGCCCCACATCAGGCTCTTCCGCTATGGGCCTGCTTCTTCCTCTCCCACTCCCCTGCTTGTGTTCCCTCTCTCACTGGCTGTCTCTATCTCTGTCAAATAAATAAATAAAATCTTTAAAAATAAAAAAATAAAAAAATAAATTGGGCAGGTGCAGCTGGATTTGAAATAAGCCAGTAAGAATTCAGCTGAGATGCCATGTATTATTATTAAAGGCCACTTGTGATTTATATGAAAGTATAAATCCATTGGGGATTACAGATTTGGGGAATGTTCAGACCTCTTACTGCCTTTTTCTCTGTGAATCTGACCAGGACTCACAGGGAAGATTGGAGGGAATTCTGAGAAGCCTTCCCTTGTGATGCTAGCTGGGTCCAGGAGGGGAATAGCTTAAACTGCTGAATTTGGCTTGATGCATCTTATATTTCTCCTTGGTGGAACAAAAGTCTTGGTGTCCAGGTAAAAGAGAAATGAATATTATTCTGTCAGGGGACTGGGTCACCCCCTGAAGGAAGGGAAGAGAGAAAAAAATTCTCCGTTCTTGGGGAGGGGCATGGATGAGTGCCAAACCCACCATTGCAAATGGAGAAGGGGCAGGGGTAATTGCGAAGGCCCCACTCCTGAGACACTTGGACATAGTGCCCGCATAAGGCCAAAGCTAAATCAGAACATCAGAGAACAGTTCCCCACACTGATCTGTACTTCCAGGATGATAAGAATTGGATAGAGTGACTGTCAAAAATAATGAAGAGAACTTCGAGAGACCTATTTCTTTTCAGGTGCAATGAAAAAGGAGGGGGGAAAAAAAGCAAAGAATTGAAGAGACATTGAGAAAACAACCTCTGGCATGACAGTTTATACCCTAAATACCAAGTATCAGTAGAGGGATTTGCAACCTGTGGTATGCTTAAGGTGTCCCTATCAACAACAGGTGAACTCCATTCTTGCTTAGATTAGCACAAGCCCCAACATGGAAATAGAGATAAAGAAGTTATAATTACCACGTATAAAGACGATTTACCTTAGCCTCTTCTGTTCTACCTAAAATGCCTATCTTTCAGCAAAAGTTAAGAGATGTAAGAAAAGTCAAGAAATAAAAACAAATAAAAAACAACTCCAAGAAGGCAAAGCAACCATCAGAACCTGCTCATATGACACATATGTTGAAAATATTTGACAGAAAATTTAAAATAAATATGTTAAGGGCCCAAAGTGAAAAGGTAGACAATTTGCAAGATAGGCTGGGTACAAATAAAAAGTAACACAGGTGAAAACTGTCTTTGATCAGCTCATTAGTGACTTAACAGCCAATGAAAGAATAAGTGACTCTGAAGACAGGTCAGCAAGAAGTACCCAAAAATAAACATAAGAGATAAAAGAACAGGGGTCCTTTCTAGAGCTTGGGTGAAGAACTGTGGGATAATACCATGTGGACTAACAAGTAACTAGAATCTCAAGAAGAAGAAAGAACAGAAGAAATATTTGAGGTAATAATAGCTGATTTTTTTCTAAAAATATTAATAACAGAACAAAAAAGAAAAAAACAAAATAACAAACATTCAAACTTGTCATCTTCAATGTGATAAAAATTAGGACAAAGAGATAAAGAAAACAGCCCCATTACATAGAGAGGAGCAGTGGTGAGAATGAGACTCTTCAGAAACCAAGCAATCTATAAAACAATAGTGACATTTTTAGAGTGATAAAAGAAAAAAAATCCCTGTCAAGTGTGAATGCTATACCCAGTGAAAATACCTAGTAAAAATGGAAGATGTAATTTTAAAATTTCAGATAAAAACTATGAGAATTTAATTCTAGTAGTACAACTCTAAGAAATATTGAAGAAAGTTCTTTAAACAGAAGGAAGTTCTGCTAAGACAGAAATAAGTGAAACTCTGAAAATGGAATAAGTGTAAAATAAAATTTATTTTAGTTTTAATTGCTTTAAAATATAACTGGGATTTTTAAGTCCAGACAAGATAATGGTGACCTATTTCTCTCTACTCCTCTCTGCTAAGTACAACTGTAGACCCTGGAAACAACATAAGAGGCAACTGATGAAGACCTGTGAAAGGTGGTCAGATGAAAACCTTGTTGGAGATGTCAGAACTGGAACACAGACACTGCAACAGGGTGTTTTCATACCTCCGTCCAACAAAAATAGGCAACCCAGATCTAGCATTTCCCATCTCCAGCTTAACAGCAGAAGGCAGCACAGACAGGCACATCCTTCCCCTAGGTCAAATATGCATCTTTCTGACAACAGTTGAGTCTGAAAGTCACCTGCAGGAGGTAACTATCAGTAGATCTTTCAACAAGTGATCAAAGGAAATGTTCTCATTCCCTTCCATGCCTGAGATGCCCCCAAGACAGATAGTGATGTGAGAGAGCAGAACCTAGAACAATTCAGCCACAGCCAGCTGCCAGGGCTTGGGATACCATGGGTCTTTTTGTCCCAGGGACCTGAAATCCCCCTTTCCTGCCTAGAGACATTGCATTTGGGGATCGTGAGCAAGGGGATACCAGCACAAAAGCTGTCCGGCCAAGCCTCTTTTATCACCTCAGGCCTGAGACTCTTCTCTCTCACTGTAAGACACCCAGAATCCGGGAGAACTCCTTTCTTTGCCTCAGGCAGCAACATCGGAAGTGGGTAGCTCCAGCAGCACCTGATAAACCAAACACACAAAAAATTACCATAAAGGCTTAGAAAATTAAACCGCGTTAGATCCACAGCTCACAAATATAGGCCAGACCTACATGCTAAACAGGGTGAGTATTTGCTAAAATCAAAGATTTAAATCAGACCTATGGTCTCCTAACAAAAATGTCTAGGCTGCATCAAAATCGCCCACCATACTAAGAGCCAAGAAGACAAGTGGAATGAGACACGTTGATGATATTATAATTCTCTTAAACAAATGAAAAACAGAAAATATATAGGAATTACAAAAAAGAATCAAATGGGAAAATTGTTAAATTTGACTTAATTGTATTTGGTTGAATGGTGTCCCCCCCCCCCCCACCACCAATATGCTCACCTCCCTGAACCTTGTAATTGTGATCTTATTTAGAAAAAAATATATGTATCTTTGCAGATGTAATTTTAGGTTAAGGATATTGAGACAAGATCATCCTGGATTGTACCGGTGGGTCTTAAGTCCAGTGTTAAATGTCCCTAAGAGAGGCACGAAGAGGAGACACAGGGAGAAAGAAAAAAGACCATGTGAAGACTTCAGGCCAAGACTGAAGTGATGAGCTGCAAGCACAGGAAAGCCTGGAGCCACCAGAAGCTGTTAGAGGCCAGGGTGAATTCTCCTGTAGAGCCTTCAGAGGGCGTTACAGCTCTGCGACATCTTGATTTTGGACTCTGGGACTGCAGAACAAATTTCTGTTGTTTTAAACCACCAGGTTTGTGGTAATTTGTCACAGCAGTCTTAGGAAATCAAACATTTGTCAAAACAGAACAAAACAAAATTTTGCTCTAGGAAAGACTGTTTAGAGAAATAAAGACAAGCTACACATGGGAGAAAATATTTTCACAGCATATATCTGACAAAAAATTAGTGTCTAGAGGATAAATGTGAAGGTTAATTTTGTGTCAACTTGACTGGGCTAAGGATGCCCAGACAGCTAGTGAAAACATTTCTGGGTGTGCCAGTGAGTGTGTTTCCAGAAGAGATTATGTAGACTGAGTAAAGGAGGTCACCCTTGCCAGTGCAGGTGGGGTATCAAGTAATAGGCTGAGGGCATGAATAGAACAGAAAAGTGGAGGAAGGACGAATTTGTTCTCTGGCTTGAGTCGGGACATCGGTGCTCCTGGCTCTCTGATGACTTCACCATTGGCTCATCTGGTTCTTTGGTGTACAGGATTGAGCTGGAACTACACCACCTGCTTCCATGGGCCTACAGTTTACAGACAGTGGATCATAGGACTTCTCAGCCTCCATAACTGTGAGCCAGTCTCCCAGCACAAATCTCGTTATATAGATCTCTGTATGCCCTGTTTATTTCTCAAGAGAACTCAGACTAATACAATAAAAATCTCTTAAAACCTAACAGTAAAAAACAAAAGCAAAACAAAACAAAACAAAACAATGCAATAAGAAAATGGGCTAAAATACAAACAGTGAAGAGGGGATATAAATAGTTAATGACCACATGAAAAGATGTTCAGTATCATATGTTATCAGATAGGTATATATTAGGACCATATGAAATAATCATATGGCTTAAAAAAAAGTAGAAACAATAAATGCTTGTAAGGATGTGAAAGAATTTGATCATCCATACATTCCCGACATGAATGTTAAATTGTACAACCACACTAGAAAATATTTTGGCAGTTCCCTATAAAATTAAAGTTGCCATTACCATATAAGCAAGCAATTGCAATTGTGGGCATTTATCCCAAGAAATTTAAAACTTATGTTCACACAAAAACCTATACACAAATGTTCATAGCAGCTTTATTTGGAATAGTCCCAAAATGGAAAACAGTCCAGATGTCCTTCAACAGGTGAATGAGAAAAGAAACTGGCAACACATCCAATGTAATACCACTGCTCAATAAAAAAGAGTGAAATATTGATACAAAGAAAACAGATGAATCTCTAGGAAATTATGCTAAATGAGAAAAGTCAGCCTAAAATGTTACACATTGTATGGTTTCACTTGTGAAATATTTTTGAGATGAGAAAATTTTAGAAATAGAGAAGAGATTAATAGTTGCTAGGATTTAAGGATGTGTAACAGGAGAGAGGAAGGTGGATGTGGTTATAAGAGGGCACCAGGGATTCTTCGATGGGCTTATTCAGTGTTTGTGATAGTATACCACAGTTTTGAAAAAATGTTATCACTGGATAAAACTGGGTAGTTTACACAGAATTTCCCTGTATCGTTTTTTAGAACTGTGTGAATGCACACTTGTCTCAATAAAAGTTTTATTAAAAAAAAAAAAAAACACAGTAAAAGAGGGGGCACCTGAATGGCTCAGTCAGGTGGGCATCCGACTCTTGGTTTTGGCTTGGGTGGTGATCTTGGGTTTGTGGGATCGAGCCCCATGCCAGGCTCTGCACTGGGAGAAGAGTCTGTTTGACATCCTCTCTCCCTCTCCCTCTGCCCCTACCTGCCCCCCAGTGTGTGTGTGTGTGTTCTCTCTCTCTCTCTCAAATAAATAAATAAATAAACAAATAAATAAAATCTTAAAAGAACAGTAAAAGATTTGAAGATAATTTTTAAAAAATGCTTCTAAAAAGTTGCTTAATTATCATTAGAAATCAAAGAAATGCAAATTAAAACTCTGATAGCATATCACTGTATTTATCCTTTAATGAACAGAATTAAGAAGTCTGACAGCACCAACTCTTAATTGAAGATGTGCAGCAGCAACACATATATTGTTGGCAGAAATGTAAACATATTGAAAAATATTTTTTTGGCATTTTCTTATAAAATAGTAATTCTCAACTGAGAGCTGATTTTGCCTCCAAGAGATATTTGGCAATATTTAGCATTACTTTTGGTTGTCATTGCTGACAGCGAGTACTACTGCAATCTAGTTTGATTGAGGCTAGGATACTGCTGAATATCATACAATCTGTGGACAGCCTCCTACAATAAGGAATCAGATGATCCAAAATGGCAGTAGTGCTGAGGCTGGAAAACCTTGATTTACATATAAACCAGCAATGACCTTGCAATCCCACCCTTAGATATTACTCAAACGAAAACATATGTCATTAGAAGACTACACACAGATGTTCCTACTATCATTAGATTGATGGAAAATTTTAGTCTATTCATAAAAAGAGGTCCTACTTAGCCATAAAATGGAGTAAACCACTGGTACGTAAAACCATGGATGAGAAGTGTCCGGGTGACTCAGTCAGTTAAGCATCTGGCTCTTGATCTCAGGGTCATGAGTTCAAGCATCGCATTGGGCTCCACACTGGGCATGGAGCCTACTTCAAAAAACCCCAAGACAACAAAACATAGATGAATCTCAACAATCTTATGCTGAGAGAAGTCAGACAGAAAAGAGTAGCTACTCCTTTAATTTTTATGAAATTGTAGCACAAGAAATGAATCTGTAGTGACAGAAACCAAATCAGTGAATGTAAATGCCTTAGGCCAGAGGTGAGGCAGTTGACTGCAGAGTTGCATGAAGTAACTTTTTGGAGACGGGGCAATGTCTTACATATAGTTTGTAGTGCTAGTTACTAGGATGCACATCATTCTCAAACTGCATCTAACTGTGCAGTTGAAATGAGTGCATTTTATTTTGTATAATTTATACATAAATACAGTTGTTTATAAAACAGATATTGGTTAATGATAGGGAGATAAAACCAGTGGAATCAAAAAGAATTCTAAAAGGGGGCTTTCCGGTCTACCCTGTCCACTGTAGCAACTCCCTTAATACCAAACCTTTTCCTGACTGACTTTTGTAGCATTTCTCTCTCTGAGTATCATTTGACTGTCCACTAATACATTAATTTCATAAAGCCAAGAGCCTTTGTATATGTATTTGCCAGCTGTATGTCCAACACTTAGAACAGTGTCTGACACTGCAGATGCTCAGTGAATATGTTTGAATTTTGAATTAATAATCCATGAGAAATGTCTTAACTTCTCTTTGAGGCTTTTCTGAATACGACTAGACTGAGGGACTGTCCTCTGTGTTGATCTCATAGAACCATAGTGTGATGTATAGTATTTCTAATTTTGCCTGTTACAAGCTCCATCTGTCTTTATTTTAATTTGGATCAGTCTGTCTGTCTGTGTACCAACCTACCTACTTACTTATCTATCTCCCTCATGCGCTGCTTCTTAAATTCAGAGATTACATCTCAACACCTCATAGCATCTTCAGCATAGTCAATACTCAGTAAATTTTAACACCGTGCATATCTGAATGAATTTTACATATCTGAATAATAGAGCCTCAGTACCATTTAATTGATTATCTGAATCCTACATTTACACAGTTAAATATTTTACTTTAATTTTACTTTAAATTCTTTACTTTTTGTAGTTTACTGCTGTTATTGAGAAATGGAAGTAATGGAGGCAATAGCATTAAATTCCAACTATCTTTTTAGAGTTAATAAGATGCACTGTGGCACTCAAAGAGTGAGGTTACAAAATTAAGTGTCTTTCACAAAGCATTTAATAGACGTTTGTTCTGTGGAGCATAATTTTAGAAATGCAGACCTAAAAGTTAAGAAAAGCAGATGTGCATTGCTATATTCATTGTGCCAGCCACAATACCAAGGGCTTTATATACATTTTCTTGTTTAATTCTCTCAAGATCCCCAAGACAAGCGTTTTCTCTATTTTTTAGATAATGAAATTGAAGCCTAGAGAAATTAAATTGAACACAGAGTAAGTAAAAGGGAAACCATGAGTTGAATCTAAATATGTTTCAGTTTAGTACCTATGCCTGTTCCATAATATTCTACCTTCCATAGGTGATATGCCAACAAAATACATTAAATATGTATTAAAAGAAATATTTGATATCTCCACAATTTTTTTTTTTTTTGAAATGAACCTATGAGGTATCTCCTAAAATTCTAGTTTTAGAAGATGTTTACTTCAGGGGGTGCCTGGGTGGCTCAGTCAGTTAAGTGTCTGACTTCTGCTCAGGTCCTGATCTCAGGGTCCTGGGATCGAGCCCTCGGGTCGGGCTCCCTGCTCAGCGGGGAGTCTGCTTGTCCCTCTGCCTCTCCCCCTGCCCCCCTGCTCATGCATTCTCTCTCTCTCTGTCTCTCAAATAAATTAATAAAATCTAAAAAAAAAAAAAAAAGTATACTTCAGAAGATACTGTCCTTGGTTTCATAGTCATCAAAACTTTTAATGTAAAGCCATCTCTCTTGCTTTGTAGACGCTGGATCCCCAAACCTCTGTTCAGATGTCTTTATTGACTAACCCATTTGACACTTAAGCACTTGATGTCGAATATTCTTAAACTACATTTACCACCACATACTCTCAGTAGATTAATACCTGATCTCCTTAATGAAACAATAACTTCCTCAATGATAGGGTCTGTTACTTTCTGCCAAGGAAATATTGGCCCATAAATGCTGATTTCATCACAAAAGAACCTGGAAAGATTCATGACATAATCAGTTTGAACAACAGATATTGGGTTATAATAAAGCAATAAACAGTAAATATTAATGAGTTTTTCTTGTGTATTCAAACCTGAAATAGTGATTTCAAGAATTTTCAAAACAAAGATGTCTATTGCACATTTGATGAAGTGATGACTCCCACCACTCAAAGATGTTGGAATTCCTAAGAAAAATCCACAGATACGATATTCTCCTTCATTATTTATATTTTGCCTCCATCCCATCACTGTCATACAAGTAGCCTGAGTTATCTACAGGCTGTCTCCAATTTTTCACATCTGAAAGTTTACATGAGGTTGATCTTTTAAGAGCTTGCCAGGGTCAATTCGTAACCAAGTGTTTCTCTCAAGTGCTGATTTTGCAAGCAAAATATAAACATCATTTACTTCTATAGTGTTTTGAAGTCGGCCATTAAAAATTCATCTGGGAAGTCTAACATGAAAAAACAAGAACAAGGAAGGCAATGAGTTGCAATAAAAAAATTGGCAGAGTAATAAATAGGCATGACAGGTCAGACTTCAATTTACATAAGTAGCTTTGCCAGAGGTGGTTTAAAAGGGTAGATGGTTGTCCCTGCATTACTTGTAGTGATGCATCTCCCTTTGAATTCTGAATTCTTATAGCAGAGACAAAGAAATTATGTTGTTTTTTTCAAGCACAAATAATGAGGATTTATCCCCTGCATTTTCAAATGAAGACAAGCCATGCATCGTCCATTGTTTTATAGAAACTACCTCTCAAAGTAGGTGTAGGAATGCTTTCACAAACTTGATGTAGCTTATATGAAGTTACCTTTCTTTTCAGAAACCATGCATCCCATATTCAGAAATATGAAACCAGTAAAAAGTAATAATTCTAATTCACATTCTGGACTTATTAAAAGAAAACCTGTTTGTGTGGTGGTGGTGGTGGGTTTTTTTGTTGTTGTTGTTTTGTTGTTTTGTTTTGTTTTGTTTTTTCCTATCCTAGTTATAATTATGTATTCCTGATCTTCTCTGAGAAGAATCTTGGAGACAACCTCTTCTCTTTGGCCCACCACATCTAATGAGAAATAGATTCTCTGTATCTGATAATTGCTCTAAAATCTATTATTTTTGTTTTGTTTTAATTCTTTTTGTTTTATTTTGTTTTGTTTTTAATTTCCACTTTTTTTTGTGTGATTACATTAGCCTTGTTAGCTCTTTCTTGAAATATCACAGCATCTCCCTATGTAAGATGCTACCTTCACTCTGTCCTAACTTGAATGATTATTTAAGTGTTATATTTTGATTACAGACAAAATAAAATGTCTTCACAACTTAATATGCCCCAGTGCCTTTTCAAAATAATATCCCAGACCTTAACATTATGCACAGCTGTTTCTTAAAATCAAGTCCATTCTTACAGTCTTCGCACTATGCATCCCGAGTCCAATCTCACTGAATTGTTGCTCTCCTCCTTATTCTTCCCCACTCTGTAGACTTCTACAGAAGCAAGCCTTACTCAGCTTTTTGACATACTACATTAATTAATGTGCTTCTTTTAGTAATTTCTAACAGGAATTTTTAAAAGAATCATTGTTTTTGTCCTGGAATTGTGATAAAGTACTAGTACTGAGGATAGGTATTTCAGTTGTCTTTCATTTTAAATAAAATGAACAAAGAGCTGCTGGTTCCAGTCTCTCTCTCTCTCTGAAGGTGTATAGAAATTCAACACTTTAGGAACCAGTCTTCATCTTCAGTCCCACATTCAGAGACTAAGGAGAGTAGATCTGCCTTTTGCAGGATTACAGTGGTCAGTTATTCTCTCTTCATACCCTTTCCAGAGAGATGTTAGTACTTCTCCTCCTTTGGCCATAAGTAGGAGTCTCAGTAGAATCACATTTGAAGACTGAAAAGTATCTGGGAAATAGGAAGGCCATCATTTTATTCCTTAATTGGACTTTGTTCATTCAGGAGACCTGTTGATGCATGCTGGTGCTTTAAGAACAGGGAACAGAGTATCTAAAGACAGCTGGCTAGTGGGGATCATCAGGTCTGAAGGGAGGCTGGTAGGATGTGGCTAGCCATGGTGCTTGCTCAGAAGTGAGCACTTTGTTTTTAGGACTCTGAATATCCCCCCACCTTACTGCCAAATTCACACCAAGTACAGAAATTTCATCACATAGGGTGGCTGAAGTCGTGATCCTGGGGTCCTGGGATCTAGTCCCTCATCATTGGGCTCCCTGCTCAGCGGGGAGTCTGCCTCTTCCTCATCCTCTGCCTCCCTCCCCCACCCTGCACTCATGCTCTCTCTCTTACTCTTGCTTGTTCTCTCAACTAACTAAATAAAATATTTTTAAAAATTACATCAGATAGAGTACGGCAGGCATCTCCAAGGGGAGAAATGCTACGTAACATTCAAGTATGATAACTAGCTGCTGCTTTTGTCATCTTCCCCTGAGAATGAAACAGGTAATCTTGTCCTTGCTCTAGCTTGTACTAGGAAACAGAGAAGAATAATTTTGAATTGAGCATAAAACTACAGCTTTGAACAGAGACAAAACAGTTTTAGGAACCCAGATGAGACTATTATTTAGGAATGGCTGAAAACATAAGGATACTGAGAAAGTATAACTAAGTAGATGAAAGTGGGTCTGGGTGGGATACAATTAGGGTTTTTTTTTTTTTTTTTTTTTGAAAAGTAAAACCATTTTCTGTTTATAACCCAGTGAGTTAATTATCTGTAAACTGGTTACATATTAGTTTACCCAACAAGTATTTACTGAGCAGTTACTATGTACCCAAAGCAGATACAGCCCCAGGAACAAAGCATGGGATAAGTCTTTCTGAATTGCAGGCTGATATACATAATACTCATTATGTAAGCATCAATATTCTCTACTAATACAAAGATGACTCAAAGCAAAAGATTTGATATTATTAATGAAGAAGCATGTCATTAATGTTGACTCTTATGAGGCAATCTACTGCAGTTTAAAACTTGGTTATATGTAATTTAAATTAAAAAAATTAAGTTTTGAACTTTTATGATAGAATAAGGACTTGAATAGGAGTCCAAGGAAATTAGTTTTGTTTGTAACTCTGGTTATCAGCTCTCAGTTGGAATTTGGGCAGATCACTTCTCTCTGCAAATGAGTTTAATATCAAGTAGGGAGCCCATGTGATCTTAGCCTCTTTTAGTAAAATGTATTCCATTATTTGGCTCAAACAATATTTTCTAATCCTTCTCCACTTTATTGTCATTTTTAACTTAATTCCATCCTTGCCTTAAAAATTCCCATTAGCACCAATTAAAACAGAAAAAGAAAAACAAAAAAAGTAACCATTCCCTCCTTATCTTCTTTCAGTTACTTGAAAAAGGAGTATTGTCACCTCCCCAAATTCACAAATCACTGAATTCTTCTCAGAAACACGTGACAGAGAATGTAAAATTTTATTATCAGATTTAAAAACCAAACTAAGAAATATTTTTGCGTATTATAAATCACTAAAATTATATAATTATTACATACACATATATATTAGAAAAACAAGACATAATCTTGTTCTTTAAAAAATAAGCCTTTACAATAGTGTTAAGCAGCTGAGTAGTGAGTTTCTTTACATATATTCTTCTTTTTAAATAATGGCTTCTAAATTTGCTAAAATTTGATTTTCCTAAAGACCGTCATAGAAAATGCTATCATTTTCAGTGAATCTGTTATTCTGAAAAATATCCATATATTAATAGCAATTGCATATCAGATCCTTCAATTTCATTTTTCCTTCAGCACAGCTGAAGCATTAGAGGATTCTTAAATAAAAACTTTCTTGGGGCGCCTGGGTGGCACAGCGGTTAAGCGTCTGCCTTCGGCTCAGGGCGTGATCCCGGCGTTATGGGATCGAGCCCCACATCAGGCTCCTCTGCTGTGAGCCTGCTTCTTCCTCTCCCACTCCCCTTACTTGTGTTCCCTCTCTTGCTGGCTGTCTCTATCTCTGTCGAATAAATAAATAAAATTAAAAAAAAAAAAACAAAAAACAACAACAAAAAAACTTTCTTTACGTTCTCCTTAGTAGTTGAAGTTATTCAAAATAACTTCTCTAAGAACTATGGTAAAAACTTTGTTCTGTTCATTTCAGCCTTTGAGATGGGACTGAATCTGCCAGCCAGTGGATTAACTATCAGTGGGGTTTCTACATTTCTAGAAATTTTTAGTTGGGTTGTATCTCAGCCCAGGCCTTTAGAAACATAAACAATATCCATTACAATATTATTTTTCTTGCTTAGTATTGCTCAAAGTCACCTTTTCCTTTCTGTACAATAAAGTAAAATTTAAAAGCTGCATGTTTTAGTAAAGACTCCAAGAGTATCTGGTACAATGGTTTGTTTGCCTGTTTTTTTGTAAGTTGGGAAAATGCACATCTCCACAGGTAAGTACCACTGTCCAGGCTACAGAGTGAATTTCCTTTTTAGTCATGACTCTGACTCCAGTGAAGATACTCAGATGTTTTTCTTAGGAATCTGATCCTCATCTTCAAAAGCTTTTGCATTCATTAGTGTTAACCTGACCTACAAGCGTAAAGTAGACTCAGATAATTTAGAATACTTTCAAGAAAGTGTAATAGCAACAAGGTATTTTCTGATGAAACGTTAGTTCACTTGTGAATTAAACTCACAGGACCCCCCTTTCACCCTATTCTGGCCAATTGAAACTATCCTGGACCTATAATATAGAAGTTTGACTTCTGCCTTCTGTTGAAAGAAATGCCTTTATGTTCACAACGTTAGAATATTCTCTCAGATTCCCCTTGGATACCAAGAGCAGTTCCTATTTGAATTCCTCACAAA
The DNA here is from genome assembly GCF_017311325.1 of Ursus maritimus. Classification (NCBI taxonomy): domain Eukaryota; kingdom Metazoa; phylum Chordata; class Mammalia; order Carnivora; family Ursidae; genus Ursus; species Ursus maritimus. Next base: position 40,507,362 of record NW_024426774.1, on the reverse strand, counting down.
TGCAGTAGGCGTTAAGAGGATATGTTCATAAATACTTTATTGTTTTTAGCTGCACCTTAAATAATAAATAAGTTTGGTTTGCTGGATTTTGGTTTCTAAGCATGAGTTCCATTTTTCCCCATTATAAAAAAGCTTTAAAATGATTATTTTTCCCTCCTAGTATCCATGCTGAATTATGAGTTAAGAGTGTCCAGTTTGGGGCGCCTAGGTTGTGCAGTTGGTTAAGTGTCTGACTCTTGGTTTTAGATCAGGTCATGATCTTGGGGTCGTGGGATCGAGCCCTGCCTCTGGCTCCCTGCTCAGCCTGGAGTCTGCTTGAGAGATTCTCTCTCTCTCTCCCTCCCTTTTTGCCCCGTACCCCACTTGTGCTCATGCTCTCTTTTTTTTCTCTCTCAAATTAAAAAAAAAAAAAAAAAAGAGTCCCGTTTGTACTAATAAAATGAGAACAAATCCATTTAAATCAAATCTGAATTTTAGGCTAATGACAGGTTCTAGAAATGGGCCATGGCAGATTTTCCACAACCGATCCCTATATCCAGGTGTAGGAATGATCTACATGTTTACATAACTTATGAGGAATTCCATTTCTCTGCATATAGATAGTTGTATAAGATAATATAGTAGACACTCATTTTGGAAGCTTGATAGATTCTGTCCTAGTTTCAGACCTTGAACTTTGTTAGGTTATAGGACAGTTAATATTTGTATTTTACTATGTGTTCATCAATAAATGATGCTAAGAACATCGATTTTACTTGTCATATAGGGACTTTGGGAATAAAGTTGTATCTAGTAGAATGAGTATTTGATCTATAAGAGTTAATTATAATCAGTTCTCCCACTAGTATTTGTGATAAAGAGTGAAATATCACTAAAACTTTGTACTGTTATATGTTAAATGAATAAATTATGATTTAACTCAACCTGGTTTTTATGAAGACAAAAAAATTAAAAAAACTAAAATCCCTGTCAGTAATCAATACCTGATACATATGTATGTGCATGTCTTTCTGTATTTATATATATGTATGCCTATGTGTGCATATAACATTATAAATATGCATAATATGTGTGTATTATATATATTGTATATGTATGCATAACAACATACGAATGTACATAAACACATATAAACATATGCAAACATATACAGGAAAGCTAGGTAAATTATAAGGAATGCTGGGATCTTCGGAGATTATAAAAGACCTCTTTGAAGTTGAAATGGTAAGAAAATTTGATAAAATTATTTGAGCAACATTATTATTAAAAAGAGAGAAAGAAGTGGCTTAAAAGTAAGAGTTTATAAGCAGTGTTCAGAAAGATTAAAAGGAAAATCTGGATTGAATATCCTAGATAAGGGGTTATATTAGAAACTATGTTTAAGGGAGAAGAAATTCATTATTTGATCAATTCTAAAAGATTTTAGATGATGTAAAGGAATGTCAGCCTCATTTATCCAGTTAATGAATACAGTTTGGCCAATTATTCAGACTGGAAATAAGATTGACTTTGTGGCTTCTACAAAGCAAATGGTTCATAGCAGAGTTTATTAAGGATTTGTTTCCCTGAGAAATGTATTTTGTTGTGGTGGTAGTGGTGATATTATTCAAGTTTCTTTGGGCATATGTTGCTTAAACTATAAAATCCTTAATTATAATTTGTTTGCCAAATGTTTTGTTGAGAAAAACATATTTTAAAATAGCATGAAAAAACATCTTTTGTACTGTTGCACATTGTATCAGAAGCTCAGGAATTACAAGGATTCGTGGTGTTTATTGATGAAAAGATAGATTTCTGTCGGGAGGTGAGCTCTGTGCCCTAATTCTCCTAGCTTAAGGATGCCCTTGTTTTTACTTAATGGACTCGCCTCAACTATTAAAAAATATAGTTTCAGTATTTTTCAATTTATGATTATTTTCTCTAATAAGAAAGGGAAAGGAACGTTACTAAATATAACTTCAAATTTAATCAAACATGGTATCTTTGTGGCAAGAAAAATAGGATCCAAAAGCCTTTCTGTTGCTCTCCTCTAGCTTCCGCCTGAAGAGTATTTGGGGACTTTAAGACACCTCAGTTCCTTCCACATAACTATGCCTTAATTAATTTGATTTTAAATCTCTGTAGTTTAGGCCCCAAATCACACAATATACTTTACAATTATTAGAAACTTTAGACTTTCTAATTTCCAAAGATGACTAATGCAGGCTACAGATTGTTTAAATATTTAAGTATTTCCATACTAGTTTAATAAATGTCTCATGACGAAGCTCTCACCCACCCTGATGCTATCCCAGATCTCCCCTCCCAGGAAATGCTCCATAATCCACCAACCAAGGCAGTAAAGACTGCTCCAACACTATATACAGCTTCAGTCCTACTGTGCATGTGTTTATTCCTCACAAATTGTTAGATGTTGTAAATAGTACTCTTTTTTGGGGTTTGATTTACATCTATAATGAAATGATTATCAAAATACATTTAGTTAACATCCATCATCTTATGAGATAAAAAGAAAAATTATCCTTATGTTGAGAGTTCTTAGAATCTACTCCCTTAACAACTTTTCTACATATCATACAGTGCTGTGGACTATAGTCATTGTGTTGTACATCATTTATCTTATAACTGGGAGTTTGTACCTTTTAATTACCTTTCTCTATTTCCCACCCTGTGCCTCTGGTAACCACAAATATGATTTCTTTATAAGTTTAGTGGGGTTTTATTGTTTGTTTTTAGATTCCTCATTTTAGTGATATTATGCAGTACCTGTCTTTGTCCGACTTACTTCACTTAGCGTAACGCCTTCAAGGTCTATCCATGTTGTTGCAAATGGTAGAATTTCCTTTTTTATGGCTGAGTAATATTCCAATTGCATATATATATATATATATATATATATATATATATACACACACACACACACACACACACCATAATTTCTTTTTCCATTTATCCATCCATTGGCACTTAAGTTGTTTCCATGTCTTGGCTCTTGTAAATAATGCTGCTGTGAACATAGGAGGAGAGATACCTTTTTGAGGTAGTGTTTCCATTTCCTTTATACAGACATACTTCATTTTATAACATTTCACTTTATTGCATTCTGTAGATAATGTGTTTTTTACAAATTGAAGTTTTAGCAATCCTGGGTCAAACAAGTCTAACAGTGCCAATGAACAAAATAGCATTTGCTCGCTCTAGGTCTCTGTGTCACCTTTTGGTAATTCTTGTAATATTTCAACCTTTTTCATTATCATTGTATTTGTTATAGTGATCTGTGATTAGTGATTACAACTCATTGAAAACTCAGATGATGATTAACAGTTTTTAGCAATAAAGCATTTTAAAATTAGGATATGTACTTTTTCTTTTAGATATGATGCTATTGCTTACTGAATAGACTACAGAATGGTGTAAACATAGCTTATATGCACTGGAAACCAAAAAATTCATTTGACTTGCTTTACTGCAATATTTGCTTTATTGTAGTTGTCTGGAACCAAACCTGCAATATCTCCGAGGTATGCCTGCATTTTCAGAAGTGGAATTTCTGGACAATAGGGTTGTTCTATTTTTAATTTTTTGAGGAAACTCCATACTGTTTTCCATTGTAGTTGTACCAGTTTACATTCCCACCAACAGTGCACAGGGTTCTCCTTTCTCCACTTTTGCTACCTCTTCTTTTTGTAAATGTCATTCTTAATTACCTCTAACCTACAACGCATCCTCAAATATGCTTCAGATATTTCCAGAAGGAAAAAAGGTGACAAAGTTATGCTACTAGCAGTAGAGTTGTTCTGCTCCAGTTATGTCCAGGAAATGTGTTCAGCATGACATTAGGACTGTTCTTCAGCAGACACAAACCACTAAAGGGAGGAAGAGGAAGGGAAGGAGGAGGTGGAGGAGACATAGCAGACATAACATAGGCATGTGGGTGATAATGGATTTTTGAGCCTCTTTAGCAATTCCTCTTGAGTTGGGGGAAATATTCTTTTATAAACCTGGTGTGATGAGCATCTCAAGTCTCTTCCCATTATCTCCCAAATTATTATTATTATGTGTTGTCAGTTGGCCCTCAAATTATGAGTATTTATCAAATATTTTCTAAATACCTGTAAAGATATAGAAAATGTTATTAGAAAGCTAATGAGAGAACTATAACTTTAAATAGCATTTATTTTACATTTTTACAAAGGAAAGGAAACAATGAAATGCACCCATCGTTCCCATTCAAGTTGAAAAATTTTACTCTAACAGAGTGGTATTACATCAGGCAGTGGGTGAAGTTACCTCAGAAAATAAATCATTTTTGAGCCTAGAAATGAAAACTATAAAGCACAGGACATTTGGCAATTCATTAATTCAGATTTCATGACAACAAGACTAAAATACACCCTTGCAGTATTTATGTATGAGGATTGCTATGTGGATTTTGGGCATAAACAGCTTTGATGGACTATGTCAAGGATAATAAATTGGGAGTTAAACTCCTGAAGAGAACCCATGACTTCCATTTGCAGAATTATAGACTTATAAAATGCTATACTATTGAAATGGCACCCAGTCCGTGTTCCAAATTTTATAAGTAAATAAAATGAATAAAGCTGAGAGAGGAGAACTAACTTACTCATATAGTCCAACATGCAGTGAATTACTCTAGTGGTACATATTTACTTACCTTGTGTCATTTTGAGTTTTAGAAACTTGACTCAGATGTATATTAATTGTGTCATTTGGGGTATATGTTTTAGGTACTTGTCAAATGAGAGAAGACTTTCTTGATTGGATTATTTCAAATCTTAGTAAGAATCATTTCTAATTTAAAACTTAGCTATTATAATAACTTTAAGCATATGTATGTGAGATATGTATGTATATTTCATATATGTGTATGTTTCATATATATCTGATCATATTTAGAATTCTAAAATATGGGTTTTGGGCAGAGAAGTTTCCATTCATGTCCCATATAAAAAAGGGGTGCTGTGATTGCTTATAGAATCTTTCTCTGGTATGATGGTAGGCAGAGAAGACAAGGAATCATAATTCCATACTTCCTATGAGATAGCTTTGGTTGGAAAGCACAGCTAGTGTTTAGCAACAGTTTTCAGAAGACACCTAAAAAGAGTTTTTCAAATGGAGATCACAGTAACTTTGCAAGTATTATATGCTTTACTTGTTGCTTTAATATGAAATTTGTTTTTTGAGAAAAAGCACTAATTACTTGAGACTCATTTGAGAAAGGTAATAAGCATTCACAAATTGTTATATTTATCTTCTCTTCCTATGAGAAAGGGGGAAAAATAAATGTGTGGTTAGTTTAGTTAAGAGAGGCCAAAACTGTGTAAGGGAATTGATAGAAGCATCTCTTAGAGGGGAAAAAGTGCCACTTAACCATTTTTAGCCTCAGTTTTCTCATTTGTAAACATGAAGATAAGAAAATCCATGATTTAAGACAGTTTAATATATCAAAGCATATATTGGTCTTAATGATTTAGAAAGTTATTAGAGCACAATAAATGCTTAACAAATAATGAATAGTGCTATTAATTCATAATGACATATCTGTTAATCGATGTTTTTGTTTTACAGCACACTAAGTTATTGTATATATTTCTGAAGGTAATAAGCCTGTGCCATGTAATATATATTACATAATTAAATTTACATGCTCATTTAAAATATCTTATCTTCCCGTGCTATAGTATAATGTGGTGGTTAGAAGTCTAAGTTCTAATATTAGACTGCTTGTGGTAAATTCTGCTCTATTACTAACTATATAATTTCAGAACTTAACCTCTCTATGCCAGGAATTCCTCATCTGTAAATGGTTTAAAAAAATAGCACTTACCTCAAATACTTTGAGGCACCGTTTTGACAGTTAGTCAATATATTAATGTATTTAGCGTAAGATCTGTTCTGCAGTATATATTCAATATATCTGGCTCATTTATTTGCTACCTTTATTTACAATGATGATTTTCATCGGCAGAAAAAAAGAGAAAGGAATGCCTTTAATGTCAGAAAGAGAGTTTGGAATTTGAGTTAAGATCAATTGTACATGAAGAGAGAAGTTGACATAATGACAATACATTGGGCAAATGTCATGTGTCCTCAGTTCTAGGACTCGTTCTTGTTTGTACATTTTAGGTAGAGATTGGGATTGATGTAGAGATTGTTTATATATAAATTTAACCTAAAAGCTTCCTCCTCTTTATAACAGTTTAGCTATATAGAAAGGATATTGACTATTCTTATTAATAAGCCATGTTCATTATTTGCATCTCCTTTTTTTCCCCTTATGTTTACTTATTTATATCCTGTCTTGTTCCAAAAACACATTCAAGGTGACTTGCAAGGATCTATAAACCATATTACAATAAATTGAGTGCATATTAGAAAAGCAGAAGAAAGTCAATGTCTAAAGTCATAAATTCTAACCATGAGGGAAGATGATGTGAAAAACATATCGCATCCTATCTGATTCCTAGAGGTATACTACACATTGGACTTTGAATGATACAAATTTCAGTCAGAAAAGAAAACTAAATCTCTAAAGATTCAAATATCTTTAATAGGAAATCATGCCCATATCTCAGAAGAAGCACAAATGCTCTTGACCTGAAGACCATATTTTGTAAGGTGAGATTTTTCAACAGTTGGGATTTTACTGCTGTTGTTAATGGGATTTATTTTTAATTACGCTTTCAGATTTTTTTTCCGAAAATAAAAATCAGTTTCTTTTTTTCTGCATTTTAAGTTTAAATTCCAATTAGTTAACATAGAGTGTAATGTTAGTTTCAGGTGTACAGTATAGTGATTTAGCACTTCCATACAACACCTGCTGCTTATCACAAGTGCCCTACTTAATCCCTATCACCTATTTCACCCATTCCCCCACCCATCTCCCTCTGGTAACCATCAGTTTGTTTTCTTTATTTAAGAGTCCTTTTCTGGGTTTGCCCCCAGTTTTTCTCTTTTCCCCTTTGCTCCTTTGTTTTGCCTCTTAAATTCCACATAGGGGTGAAATCATATGGTATTTGTCTTTTTCTGATCGGCTTATTTTGCTTAGTGTAATACTCTCTAGCTCCATCCATATTGTTGCGAATGGCAAGATTTCATTCTTTTTGATGGCTGAGTAATATTTCCATTGTATATATACACCACTCTTCTTTATCCATTCGTCAGTTGATGGACACTTGGGCTGTTTCCATAATTTGGCTATTGTAGATAATGCTGCTGTAAACATTGGGTGCATGTATCCCTTTAAATTAGTATTTTTGTGTTCTTGGGTAAATACCCTGTAGTGCAATTGCGGATCAAAAGGTAGTTCTATTTTTAACTTTTTGAGGAATCTCCATACTGTTATCCATAGTGGCTACACCAGTTTGTATTCCCACCAAAGGTGCAAGAGAGTTCCCCTTTCTCCACATCCTTGCCGACACCTGTTGTTCCTTGTGTTTTTAGATTTTAGCCATTCTGACAGGTGTGTGGTAATATCTCATTGTAGTTTTGATTTGCATTTGCTTGATGATGAGTGATGTTGAGCATCCTTTCATGTGTCTGTTAGTCATCCATATTTTTCTTTGGAGAAATGTCTGTTCATGTCTTCTGCCCATTTTTAATTGGATTATTTGGTTTTTGGCTGTTGAGTTTTATAAGTTCTTTCTATATTTTGGACACTATCTCTTTATCAAAAATGTTATTTGCGGATGCCTTCTCCCATTCTGTAGGTTACCTTTTAGTTTTATTGATTGTTTCTCTTGCTATGCAGAAGCTTTTTATTTTGATGAAGTCCCAATAGTTTATATTTGCTTTTGTTTTACTCACCTTGGGAGACATATCTAGAAATAAGTTGCTATGGCCAGTGTCAAAGAGGTTACTGCCTGTGTTCTCCTCTAGGGTTTTTTGGTTTCAGGTGTCACATTTAGGTCTTTCATCTATTTTGAGTTTATTTTTGTGCATGGTGTGAGAAAGCGGTCCAGTTTCATTCTCTTGCTGTTGTTGCCCAGTTTTCCCAACACCATTTGTTGAAGAGACTATCTTTTTTCCCATTGGATATTCTTTCCAGCTTTGTTGAAGATTAATTGACCATTTAGTTATGGGTTCATTTATGGGCTTTCTATTGTATTTCATTTATCTATGTGTCTGTTTTTTGTGCCAGTACCATACTGTTTTGATCACTGCAACTTTGTAATATAACTTGAAGTCCAGAATTGTGAAACCTCCGACTTTGCTTTTATTTTCAAGGTTGTTTTGGGTATTCAGGGTCTTTTGTGGTTCCATACAAATTTTAGGGATTTGTTTTGTTTTGGTTTTTGTTTTTAAGTAATCTCTACACCCGGCATGGGGCTTGAACCCATGACCCTGAGATCAAGAGTCTCATGCTCTACTGAGTGAGCCAGCCAGGTGCCCCAAAATCCAGTTGTTTTTTATCTGATTCAGTAAGATTTTACATTTTAGTAGCATTTATCTTAGATTTTCCAATATTCATGATGTTATTATTTATAAAGGTAATTTTGTTTCCACTTCACCAATGATTACACCACTTATTCTTGTCTAGTTGCACTTGCTAAGTCCTTCTAGAACAGTGCTAAATATTAATGGAAAAGATGAACATTTTTACCTCACTTTTTACTGTATCAGTGATGTTTTTATTTTCACATCTTAAGGGTGATTCTAGATGTAGATTTTTTGTAGGTATTCATGCAAAATATAATATCCATCTATTGTCTTTTTTAAGATTTATTTATTTGAGAGAGCAAGAGAGCAGGGGGAGGGGAAAAGGGAGAAAGAGAGAGAGAGAGAGAGAATCTTAAGGAGACTCCACAACCAGTGTGAAGCCCAACACGGGGTCTCACGACCCTGAGATCACAACCTGAGCCAAAATCAAGAGTTGGATGCCCAACTGACTGAATTACCTGGTACTCCTAATACCCATCTATTCTAATTTATTAATATCCTATGCCATATTCTGCATTTGTTGAACTTATCCAGGACCAGATGAATCTGGATTTTCTGAAAGTTCCAGTATGTCCTGACCACTGGTGAACAGCTTCAGTGTGATTTTTATTGCTTATGGGCAACAGTTTAATATTTAAGTGCACCAAAATTGATAATGGATGAATAGTGTTTGATTAGAGCTGGTGATATTAGCAAGATGTCAGAGTAGGAAACCCTAACTCTTGTTCCTCCATAGAATCACTGATCTAACAATGATTTTGGTAGCAAAATACCTTGAAAGGAAATGCAGAACACAGAGTAAAAGGTCAGTATGATCCAGAGGAACACAAACTGAGAGCAGTCACATTTATTTGGGTAGGAGGAGCAATTTACTCAGATCAGTCTTTCCCTCAAACCGTCTTAGCTCAGCACTAAGATTACCTCAGCCCATGATTTCTCCCATTGTGGGGAAAGTGAGATTGGAGGGTGTGTTTGGCCTCTCAAGGCATACTCCATTGGGCTTGTTTCTGTCTCACCTCGTTCCAAACACTGAACAATCTACAGTGCCCAATCCCCTGCAGCAGAAAGGAACAAAGGAAAGAGGAAGACATCCCCTTACTGCCACTGCTACTCTATGAGATAGGGAAAAAGTACATAACTGAGGCTTTTTTCCTTCACAAGAGAGAATGAAGTGAAGGAAGTCTTACCCCCAAATTTCAGAGCATCCTCCATGAAGCCAGTTCCTATCTTGCCTCATACTGAGTATGGAGCAACCTGTGGAGTCTGGGCCCTTGGTACAGGTAGGAATAAAGAAAAGGGGAGGGCATCCTACAGCTGGTGCTGATCTGCAAGAGTGTGAAGAGGCACAGAACCAAAGTCTATCTTCAAATGCATAGACAACAAAGCAAACATACAAGGAACATGAAGAATCTAGAAAACATGACACAATCAAAGGAAAAAAATAAATATCTAGTAACCAACTTGAAAGAATTGGAGATCTATGAATTGCCTGACAAGAAGTCAGAATAATCATCTTAAAGAACCTCAGTGAGTTCCCAAGGATACACATTGGGATAAGAATAATTGCTTCAATATATTGTATTTGCAGACTGGATATACACATGCAGAAGAATGAAACCGTCTCACATCACAAACAAAAATCAACTCAAAATGGATTAAAGACATAAATGTAATATTTGAAACTGTTAAATCACTAGACGAAAATATAGGGGAAAAGCTTCTCAACATTGTTTTTGGCAATTTGCCATTTTCTGCATTTGTTGAACTTATCCAGGACCAGATGAATCTGGATTTTCTGAAAGTTCCCATATGTCCTTACCATTTAGTGAACAGCTTCAGTGTGATTTTTATTGCATATGGGCAGAAGTTTTTTTTAATATAGTAGCCCTTCCATATCTGCAAGGGATTCATTGCAAGACCCCCAGCGGATGCCCAAAACCATGGATAGTGTACCAAACCCTATGTATACTATGCTTATTCCTATTTATACATACTAAGATAAAGCTTAATTTATAAAATAGGCATAGTAAGAGATTAGCAACAATAAATTAAACAGAATGATTATAATAGCATACTGTAATGAAAGTTATGTGAGTGTGGTTTCTCTCAAAACATTTTTCTGTACTGTACTCAACTGTTCTTGTGATGATGTGAGATGATAAAATGCTTATTTGATGGGATGAAGTGAGGTGAATGTAGGCAATGTGAAATAATGTTAGGTTATTACTGACCTTCTGGAGATGTGTCAGGAGGAGGATCTTCTGCTTCTGGACCACAGTTGACCACAGGTAACTTAAACTATGGAAAGCAAAACCATGGATAGGGAATGCTACTGTACTGCAAGGTATATATGGACTCTAAAAAGTTGAAATCTAAGAAGCAGAGAGTAGAAATGGGGAGATACTGGTGAAGGTTTCAATTATGTGAGATGAATAAATTGTGGAGGTTTCATGTATAGCATAATTATAGTTAATAATATTGTACACTTGAAATTTTTAAGGGAGTATATCATAAGGATTTTCATCAAAAAAAAATGTACACAGTACCTATGTGAGGTGATGGATATGTTTACTAGCTTGATTTGTGGTCATCATTTTAAAGTGTATACATGTATCAAAATAATACATTGTATGCCTTAGATATATACAATTTTCATTTGTTAGTTATATCTCAGTAAAGCTGGAAAAAATAAAGTCCAGTCCATTGGAAAAAAAGAAATACATGGTTGGGTAAATTATGTTAATGAAATTGTCCCAGCCTTCCTTTTCCAAAATAAACTGTTTGATATCTGAAATGATTTTTGAATGTAGTGTTAGATTTTATTTTTATGGAAGGTTTTTTTTTAAGCATAAATATGTCACATCCTCTTTCAGACTCTACCAAGAATCAGTAATTTTGGCTTGGGAATGTGAATTGGACATATAGGCTGACTTCTCCCCTTCACCAAAGGAAAAAAAAAATTAAAACCAAGGACCATTGCTTCATATTGAGAACAATAGGCTTTTTCTTTTAAGTTTTCCTCTTTATCATTATTCTCAAGTTTTTTTTTTTTTATTGTATTCATAGAATAGACAGTATTTCAATTCTCTACTGTGTTTACAGCAAGAGAAATCCAACCCATAGTCATCTGTCATTATTCTCCTGGTATTTACTTCATGGCATCTTGCTTCTGACACTGAATATGCGGCATCACACACACACACACACACACACACACACACACAAATACACATATACAAAACACATTTCCAGGGGCACCTGGGTGGCTCAGTCGTTAAGCATCTGCCTTCGGCTCAGGATGTGATCCCAGGGTCTTGGGATTGAGCCCCACATTGGGCTCCTTGCTCAACTGGGAGCCTGCTTCTTCCTCTCCCACTCCCCGTTCTTGGGTTCCTCTCTTGCTGGCTGTCTTTCTCTCTGTCAGATAAATAAATAAATAAAATCTTAAAAAAAAAAAATAAGGGAGATAATATATTAAAAAAATAAAATAAAAACAAAACACATTTCCAAGGAAGCCATTGTACCCATAACTGGCATATATTGGGAAAATTCCACTGATTTGATTTATTCAAAATGTCTAAATTCAGGAAAGGTACCAAAACTTCTATTAAATTCTCCAAGACCTTAAATTTGCATACTATAAGCACATAAGGAAACTGCAAAAAGAGACTTCCATAAGCTTTAATAGCCAAATGGCCAGAGGCACACCCTTATTCCATGATCTTGCTTTTATCAAGATTCAGGAACATGGTATCCTCTTAGTAAACGTTTGGCATTTGTTCGACTGCTCTAGGCAAGTTCACAGTGCTTTGCATATAAATCATCACATTATTCCCTGTGTGCTCCTGGTGAGGTAGATAGAAATTATCTACACTATTTAACAAAGAGGTCACATATCTTTGTGTATGTCAGAAATTTATGAGGAACAAAAAGTGAACATCTTAATGTAAGGTTAGAAATAATCACACAACTTCCTAAACTTTTGTTTTATATCTGTAGCAATTAAGAAGGAAAAATTAAGAGTTAGAGAAGAATAATGCCTTTAAATTTATATATCACAGTGGTTAATATAGGTTTTTCATTTTACTAAATAACCAGATACATTCTCTACATACTAGAGAAAGTAGTAAAATATCCATAAGAAAACACAGAGAAATACTTCAATTTGCATATATATATTTGCATATATATATATATATATATATATGTATTTTTTTTTTTTTAAATCAAGTAGCCAGATCATTAGTGCAAGTTCAAGGAACCATTCAAGGCTATGTGATTAAAACAGTTCATTAAAAAAATATTTATTAAACAATTACTCGGGTTTTGTTTGTTTGTTTTTTGTTTTTCGTTTTTTTTTTTTTCACTGCTCTTGGCTCTGAAAATAAGTTGTTGCTCCTACCTTCTAAGTGTTCTCATACCTGTTGGTGAGAATGGTGACATTTACTTCTACTAAGAACTGCTTTCAAAATTGGTAAATGAAGGACCAACAGAAGTTACAGTTTATCTGTTTGCTTATGTTTTCATCCAGGGATGGTTGGTGGTAGTGGTATGAGTGTAAATTGGACGTGGTGGAACTGAGGTACCTGGGCAGTATCCCAAGTGGTCTCCAGGAGACAAATGAATGTGTTTGTCTTTGGTATCAATCTTAGTAAAGAAAGGTCAGTTTTAAAGCCAGCTGCTTGAGACACAGTTCCATCCTCTAATTCTCATATATGGTAGTAGGCTATAGTTCTCTTTTATAAGGTGTAAACTTTTAAATTAATAATAAGACAATGAGGCGGTAGCTGTTTTTATTATAGCAAGTATTTTTAGAGTTTAAAGGAATTGCGTGTATTCTTCTGGAGAGCAGTAGAATAAAGCAATTCAATTACTGGGTAATACAAATCAGACTCCAAAGCACATGGGGTTCTATTTCAGTTTAAAAGAGCTTAACACTTGCTAAGCACACCCAGTTACGAAATGTCATGTGTAGATAAATAGAAGAGTGCTTGACAGTTTTGCAAGGTTCAAAAGCAAGCCCATCACTGATACTGTGTAGCGGTGAAGAACAAACACATGATATTTCTGGACTCTCTTAAATATTAAACATATCTGCTTTAAGTCTACTAATATTTTTAAAAGATGACAGAGCTGAGTACCATACATGGAAGAAAGGGATAAATGCAAATGTCATTTTTTAACATAATTCAGACTTAGATATTGAAACAGCTTATAAATATTAAAACATTTTAAAAAATATTATGATGACCAACAACTAATATGGCTAACCTAAAATAAATGTGTACCTGCTTCTATGTGATAGTAACCCAAAACTCTGTAATCTCAACAGAATCACTTAATCTGTGACAGCATAGAGAGAAAACTCTAGTGACAGGCTGAAGAATGCTTTCCTTAATGAAGCTTTGAAAGTCTTTCAGTTTGAAAAGAGATGGTTAGAGAAGACATACTTTCCAAGTTTACTTGGAGTTTTACTCAAGTTTCAAGTTTTCACAAATTTTAGTCAAGTAAAATTTTGCTGAAATATATGCTAAAAAATATTTAGTGATTTAATCAGTATCCAAAAAAGAAATTGAGAGGCTAGAATGCTCTGCTAAAGCTTACAAAATGAAATTTACTTGTAGGTCCTACTAGTGTATATCATTAGAGTGACTGCTGACCTCCCAAAATAATTCTTCCTTTGAGAACCTCATTAGTAACCAGGATGGACCCCAATAGCCATTTGAGCCCAGAACCTGCATCTCTGACCACAGTGGTTTGAAACAGAAGTGGACACTGAGTTTCTGCATGTGGCAATGAACAAGACTAAGGTAAGATCAAGACCTGAGGGGTGAACAATTTCTAGAAAATAAGTGAATGGAAAATCAGAGAAGGCAAATTTCCACATAGAGAAGACCTAAGAAAGGATATGTCTTTGGAAATAAAAGAAAAATAAATACACAGCTGATTTCCTGTTATTTCCAATGACATTCATTCATACATACTTACCAGTTTCTATAGGACATTGTTAGGCTGGCGGAGATAGCCTATCAGTGAAACCAATTTTTATAAAGCTCGTGCAATTTTCTCTAGAGAACTGGAACAAGGTACCCCTTAGGACTGACATAAACCTTCAGCACACGTCACAGATGTGGAGGATATGAAGGCATAAGATAAGCATGACACTTAACATAGTCTGATTCCAAAGGTGTGAGTTATGTAATAGATTTTATCTGATTCCATACTGTCTGAAGTTCTCTAAGGGATTTTGTCTTACAGCTTGTGTAGCTTTTCACATGGAGGGAATGCATTAGCCCATTAACTGTGACTCTGGCCACAGTGTATTCTAATGAATTCTGATTTGTATGCGTCTGTCATTTATGAACATCCTTGCTCTGATTTAGCATTCTAGATGGGAAACCAGCAAAATTGAATCTTTGAGCCTGCAAGACAGTAAGAAAGGGTAAGTTCATGTTTAGAATAAATGGAACACTACAGGGTCTGGGAGGCTTTCTAAGATTACATCTCCTCATTTCATTATGCATTATCTACAAACTTTTCTAAAGGGCTTGTGAGCAGAGGGTTAACATCTAGATTGGGCTGATAATGGCCTGCTGGTAAATGCTCTCAATGTTTATCCTCTTAAAAACTATGTGTAAAACTAATGTGGAATTTTGTGTCTCTCTTACTGTATAAACCTCTGATCTATAAAATTTACTTGGATTAAACAAATTAAATTTGCATACGAACTGTGGGCCTGTGTAGTTTGGTGAAAAGCTGAGACTAGCCTCTGTGTCAAGATGCCCTGCCTATGCATAGGTCCTTAATGTGTCCATAACAGTCCTACATACCCATGGGCTAAGGGGTAAAGAAATTCGATATAGCTTCTGGGCTCCCCATGCAATTGAAAACTATCTGCCACTTCTCCTGCCCTTTTTCTTCCATAAAACTAAGTAAATGCAGTATCATATTGAAGCCTATTTGTATCTTTTGAGTCTGATTGTGTATTCTGACCCCCAGTAATTGCTGAATGAATTCAGAGCTTATTCAGAGGTTGCTGTAATATGGTTTAACAATACAACAGAATTTAAAAATTCAAAAACAAGAAAAATAAAACCTTAAGATTCATGAAGCTTTATGCTTAAAACCAAACTGACCCTTAAAAAACAGAATTTCATTTTCTCAACTATGAGTTTCTGGCATTATGTTAGTTTACTAGGGCTGTCATAACAAAATACCACACTGGGTGGCTTAATAACAGAAATACATTTTCTCACAGTTCTGGAGGCCAAAATCAAGGCAGCAAAAGATTTGATTTCTTTTTAGGCCTCTCATCTTGGCTTGCAGATGACTGCCTTCTTGCTATGTCTTCACATGGTCTTTCCTTTCTTGCGCGGGCATCCTTGAGGTCTCTTTGTGTACCCAAATTGTCTCTTCTTGAAAAAAACATCAGGCAAAGTGGATTAGGGCTCATTCTAATCCTCATGTTATGTTAATACCTCACTAAAAGTCCTGTCTGCAAGTACAGTTACTTTCTGAGGTTTGGGGTGTCAAGAATTTCAACATACGAACTTGTAGGGGGACACATTTAGGCCTGTAACACACTCTGTGTATTCAAATATAGAATGGATGACCATTTGGTGAAGATGTAACAGAGAAAAGTGATACAAAGGATAGAACATCAGCTACAGTAGATTTAAAAGTTTTTTTTTTTTTAAGAAACTTTAAAAAGATTTTATAGTTTAAGAAGATAAAGTATTAGATCAAACCATATGAAACTGCCATTTTTATAGTTCAAAATTCTCTACTTTTGTTACTTTTCGTGTTGTTTTAATTCAAATATAATTAAAATACAGTGTTACATTAGTTTTAGGGATACAGTATAATGACTCAACAATTCTATATATTTTTCACTGTTCATCATGATAAGTAGGTGTACTCTTAATCCCCTTTATTGATTTCATCTATCCTATCCTTCTCACCTCCCCTCTGGTAATCACCAGTTTGTTCTCTGTTTTAATTTAAGAGTCTGGTTTTTTGGTTTGTCTCTTGTTTTTCCCCTTTATTTGTTGGTTTTGTTTCTTAAATTCCACGTGCAAGTGAAATCCTATGGTATTTGCTTTTCTCTGACTGACTTATTTCACTCAGCATAATATTCTCTGGTCTAACCATGTTGTTGCAAATGGCAACAATTCATTCTTTCTTTCTTTTTTTTCTTTTTTTTTTTTAAGGCTGAGTAATTTCCATTGTATATGTGTACCACATCTTTATGCATTCATCTATGGATGGACACTTGGGTTGCTTCCATATCTTGGCTATTGTAAATAATGCTGCAGTAAACATAGGGATGCATGTATCTTTTTGAATTAGTCTTTCAGTTTTCTTTGGGTAAATGCCAGGTAGGGGAATTACTAGATTATATTGTAATTCTATTTTTAATGTTTTGAGGAACGTGCATGCAAAAGAATGAAATTAGACCACCTTCTTATAGCATATACAAATATAAACTCAAAATAGGCTAAAGACCTAAATGTGAGACCTGAACCTATAAAATTATGCAAAGAAAATCTAGGCATTAATTTCTTTGACATCGACTATGGAAACATGTTTTCTAGGTATGTCTCCTCTGGCCAGGGAAACAAAAACAAAGTTAAGTTATTGAGACAACACCAAAATATAAAGCTTTTGCACAGTGAAGGAAATCATCAACCAAAAAGGAAGGTAATCTCCTGAATGGGAGAAGATATTTGTAAATAATATATCTGACAAGGGGGTAATATACAAAATATATAAAGAACTCCCACAACTCAACACACACACACACACAATCCAATTAAGAATGGGCAGAGGACCTGAATAGACATTTGTTTCCAAAGACTTAGAAAGCCAACAGACACATGAAAAGATTCTCAACATCACTCATCATCAGGGAAATACAAATTAAAACCACAGTAAGATATCATTTTATACCTGTCAGAATGGCTAAAATCAAAAACACAAGAAATAACAAGTGTTGGTGAGGATGTACTTTTCTTACTTTTGTGATTGCTAGACCTCAATGCAGAAACAAAGACCCACAATAAATATTGTTGATAAGAGAGGAGTTATTCTAACCAAATTTTGCATTTAATCAACTTTAACTTTCAACCTGACTTTGTCTGATTAGGCCCCTATAGTTGGGGTAGATGATGATCATATAATGTGATAAAAGACTCCCTTATTAAGGATATCTCTACCTGTTCAATTTGGGATTATGTAGCATTTTGTTCCCCCAGATTTGACAGTAGCAAGGATTCACTGAATTAACCACTTTAACCCTATTTTTATAATAATAATTGCTCCTTTGTGACAGTTTATTCATAAACATTTTATGCATTTCAATTATTAGCTTTAATACAACTGTGCAAGGAAGATACTTTTAGTTCCACTTTAATAGTTATAAGAATCAAGGGTTGGAAGATTAAGGAAATATGTGACAGTCACGATTTGATTTCCTGTGTCTGGGTCTTCAAACCCCAGGATTTTTACCATACATTCTCTTGTCTCTCATGAAAAGAAACACAAGGCATTAAGTTTTGAAACAAAATTTTGGGAGGTGGTAACAGTGTTGTGCGTACTGGTGGGCAGCCAGAATACAAATTTATTCCTCAAGCAAAGAACATTGTTTTGCCTATGATTGTTACTTATGCCAGGATAAAACATTTTGTATTACTTGAAGGTACTTTTTCTTTAGAAAATATAACTTGAGATCCTTACTGAGCCTTCTGTCTGTGGGTCTCTCGGTATGTAATAGGCCCCCTAGTAAGCCATCATTACAGTAGTGCAATTAAAATCTATTGTGTTCAGTTTTCAAATAATTTTATGGAAGGAATAGGTGATTATGCTATGAAAAGACAAATTGGTTCCTGATTCAGAGTAAAATTCCAAATTAGAAACTACATTAATGAAGGCAGGTATTGCAGTGATTCTAGAGTTGCTTTTATAATACTTTCTATAGACACCATTTGTTGAAAGGTCATGGCACTAAACCATTTTGTATGTACGATTAAGATAACATTAATTGAAAATTTTATTTTTTCTTTTATAAAACAGGAAGGATTATGCAGATAATGAATATTTTTCAGTATAAAACTAAAATAATGTTTGTGGGTTACCTTTGCATTTATATTCTTTTCATGTGGCATTAGGAAACATAATTAATTTTAAAATGTCATGTTTCATATATTTCTCAATATTTATAAAATATTAAATATATATGAAGAGAAAAAATTATTTATAAAGAATTGTGAATTGTGTACTATTACTGTTGGAGATTAAATATTCAAAATATTGATTAGTAGAATTA
The DNA here is from genome assembly GCF_017311325.1 of Ursus maritimus. NCBI lineage: Eukaryota > Metazoa > Chordata > Mammalia > Carnivora > Ursidae > Ursus > Ursus maritimus. Next base: position 40,488,575 of record NW_024426774.1, on the reverse strand, counting down.
AGAGCATAAGAATGCCTCAAAAAAAAAAAAAACCATTAGTAATAAAGCAATCAATCAAGAAGTAAGAAAAGGTGAATTCAGTGCCAAATTATTGTCTTTTTGTTTCTGACATAGTTGCTGATTGATCTAAGGGAAATTATCTGCCTTGATTAAATACTTTTTTCTTTAATGAAAAAGTGTATTATTAAAATACAGTGTTTAAAGTGCTGTCAATGAATATGACAGAGTAAGAAACTCCAGAACTCCATGACTCCAGAAATGCAGTGAATAAGCTTGCAAAAAAAATGTCAGAATAAACTTTTTAGAAACTCTAAAATCTAATTTAAAAAAATTTAAAACAGTCAACACTTAATGAGAAAGAAAACCTGCAGAATTTTGCAAAGAGAGCTCTATAACACTTTTCTTACTATTTTAATTCCCTACCTCAGCAGCAGCATTGATGAAGGTAACCTTCATTCCTGGTAGAGGTTGCTGGTACCAGAGGGAAAAATAGGGATCTCATTCTTAAAAACTCGTGATTGGGTGTTTTGACTCTGTTGGCTCCCTGAAGTACCAGTTCAAGATTATACTTTTGTTTCATATGTCCCAGAGCTTTCTTAGGCATCATTGGTTGAAAGCACAGGGCAAAGGAGAAAACTTGAGACCAACAATAAACAGAAATGGAAGCCTGGGAAGCAAAAAGCTGGGGAGGGAGATACTAGAGAAATAAGAAGTTTTTAAAAGCTCCTTTCAGGGAATCCGGAGGCAAAATGCACACCAAGGATAGATGCATGCATGCTCAGGAGAGACCAGAGAAGAACCTAAGTTATCACCTGTGGCCAACTCTTCAGGTCACACCCGTGAAAGAAATGAAGGTTTAGACAGGGAAGCAAACTGCTTGGCAAAACACTGAAGTAATGCCCCAATACAGAGCCAATTTGAAGAATACAAGAATGTTTTTATTTGAGGGTGAGGGGAGTTGGAGTGAGGTGTTTCAAATGCCAAAGAGATCTCTGTCAAATCACTAGTTGACCACTAGGCTAATTGAACAGGAACATTTGTAGCCACACATGACAAAGAATATGGACTTTACAAAATTTGTTCAGCAACAAAACAAACTACACAAATACACAACCCAGAAAAACAAATCACAGAGACCAGGAAGAGTGTGGTTTTTAAGATTGTTGCATCATAATATTCAGAATGTCCAGTTTACAACAAAAATAAGGCATGCAAAGAGAAAAGAGAATATAGTTTAGCCTATATATAGGAAAAAATAAATTAATAAAATAGTCCTTGAGGAAGCCCAGATATTGCATTTACTAAAGAAACATTTCAAATAAACTGTCTTAAATATGATTAAAGAGCTAAAGGAATCCCCTATACACAAAGAACGAAAAGAAACCAGGAAGAATGCCTGGGTGGCTTAGTCAATTAAGCGTCTGCCTTTGGCTCAGGTCATGATCCCAGGGTCCTGTGATGGAGTTCCACATCAGGCTCCCTGCACAGCAGGGAGTCTGCTTCTCCCTCTGCCTCCCACTCCCTCTGCTCGGGCTCTCTCTCTCTGGCAAATAAATTAATAAAATCTTTAAAACAAACAAACAAACAAAACCCCAGGAGAATATTGTTTCTCTGAATAGAAAGTAATAAAGAAATAGGAATTATAAAAATGAAATTCTGGTGTAGAGAAGTGTAATAATTGAAATGAAAAATTCAGAAGAGGGGTTCAGATTTGAGGAAGCAGAGGGAAGAATAAATGGATTTGAAAAAGATCAACTGAAATTGTCCAGTCTGAGGAGTCGAGAGAAAAAAATGAAAAATGAAAAATGACCAGACCCTGAAAAATCTGTGGACACAGCCGTGAATATGAATGCATGCATAATGAGAGTCCCAGGAGGAGAGGAAAGAGATAGATAAAGAATATTTGAGAAATAACAATAATAAAAAAAAAGTATCAAATTTGGTGAAATGTATGAATCTATACACTGAAGATGGTAAACAAAATTCAAATGGGATAAACTCAGAGATCTGCAGCTACATATAATTAAATTGTTGAATTCCAAAGACAAAAGAGAGAATCTTGAAAGCAGCAAGGGAGAAGGAACGTGTCTTTACAGGGAATCCTTAAGATTAATAGCCGATTTCTTTTCATAAAACATCTAAGCCAGAAGTGGTGCTAACATATATAAAATATGTAAAATGCTTAAAGAATAAAACCTGTCAACCAAGGATTTTATATCTGAGTAAGTTTGTCTTCAGAAATGTATCCTAAATTAAGACATTTCTAGATAAAGAAAAACTGTCCATTGTTAGACCTTCCCTGTGAGAAATGATAAAGGTAGTCCTTCAAGTTGAAATAAACAACACTAGTCTGTAACTCAAAGCTATAAAATGGGAAAACACCATTAAAGGTAATTGCATAGGTAAATGTTAATCCAGTGTGTGTTTGGATTTTATCTCCTCTTTTTTTCTACATGATTCACATGACAAATACATAAGGCAATAATTATAAATCAATGTTAATGGACAGACAGTGCATGGAGATGTAATTTATGACAACAGTATAAGGCAGTGCTATATAAAGCAAGTGTGTACTCTTAAGTTGCTATTAATTCAAACTAATTATATAAAGTGCAGTATTAATTATAGTCCTCTAGTTTATCACTAAGAAAATAACTAAAAATATATATAATAAATAAAATGAGAAGAGAATAAAAATTGTATACTAGGAAAAAATAGAGAAAAAAGAAGACAGTAGTGGAAGAATTGAGGAACAAAAATCATAAGATAAAAACAAATTGCAAAGTGGCAGAAGCAAGTCATCTTTATGAGTAATCACGTTAAATGTAAATGGATTAAACTTAAAAGACATGGATAGACAGAATGGATTTTAAAAAATGATCCACACTGTGTTGTCAACAAGAGTTTCACTTTAGATCCAAAGATAAGAAGTTGAAAGTGAAAGAGTGGAATGATATTACATGCAAGCATTAACCCAAAGTAAGTTGCAGTGTCAGGACAGATATCAGACAGAATAGAATTTAAGTCAAAATTTGTTAGAAGAAACAAAGAGCAACATTATGTATTGATAAAAGTGCCAATCCACCACAGAAGGTGTAACAATTGTAAAAATATACATACCTAACAACAAAGTCCCAAAATGTATGAAACAAAAATTAACAGACTTGGAGAAATAGACAATTTTATAATAATAGTTGGAGACTTCAAGACCTTACATTCAATAGTAGACAGAACAACTGGGCAGAAAATCAACAAGGAAATAGAGAACTTGAACAACATTTTTTAATGCAGTTTCTTTAATGCAGACTAATTGGAACTAACAGACCTTTAACCTAACAAGAGCATAATGCATATTCTTGCCAAGTTCACATGGAACATTCTCCAGGATATACCATATGTTAGATCATAAAACAAGCGACATGTTCATTCTTCACCTTGATGTAAGTTACATTTTATTAATTCTGCTGTAACTTGTCATTAGTTGAAATAGTTACCTCCTTATTAGAGATAATCAGTATTACCATCTTTCATGAAAAGAATGAATTCTTCTGGAACTATTATTCCTTAACATTACTTACCCATCTCTCAGTCCATTTTGCCCTAAATAATTTTACCCAAGCAACTAACTTGTAATTTTTTTTCAAGTACAGTCTCTGAGAACTCCAGTTTCACAATGCTGATAGGTAGATTCTAGCTTCTTTAACCTGCCTTTCTGGAGGTGTTTTTTGGGGGTTGTTGTTTTGTTTTTTGTATTTTGTTTTTGTTTTTCTCTTTTCTGTGTGCACTGAACTATGGATAGTCAGCACTATTGCCATTCACTAGAACTACATGTTAGTTCAAAGTCCTCAGTTTTGAGGGTTTTGATGATATTGCTTTTATTGCAGTGCTGTTACATATTTCATGCCTCATTTAAATAAGTGAATGTTTTAGCATTAAATAAAATTGCTTGAACTTTTCAGACATAATACTGTTCATTTTTTTCCTCATTCAAATAAAATGCATCATTGTAATTATGACTGGCAAGTTATTACCTACTTGTTCCCCATTAACTATTCTCCATCCCTGGTTAATAACTTTGCGTCTTATATACATCATTTACATAACATTAAAGTTCATGCTATTGTATTTATTAGGCAGATCATGTTTCATAGTATTTCCATACTTAAAATTTTATGTAGAATAAAATGAAAAGATACCTTGTGAAGCAGCAGATTACTAGATGGAGTATTTTTTTCCCTAGAAGAATAACTTTTAACTAGGAATGCTTTTACTTTTCGAAGGACATTTAGCAATATCTGGACACATTTTTGTTGTCACAATCAGCGGCTGCTATGGCATCCCCCCTTTTTTTTTTTTAAAGATTTTATTTATTTGACAGAGAGAGAGACAGCCAGCGAGAGGGGGAAACACAAGCAGGGGGAGTGGGAGACGAAGAAGCAGGCTCTCAGCAGAGGAGCTTGATGGGGGGCTCGATCCCAGAACGCCGGGATCACGCCCTGAGCTGAAGGCAGACGCTTAACAACTGAGCCACACAGGCGCCCCCCCCCCCTTTTTAAACAGGAAATGTGGCCTGGAATACCAATATGTATTCCAGGAAAATGGAAATATTTGGGCTAGCTAGTTGCAGCCTTGTAAAGAAAAGTGTTAATAAATAAGTCTAGAGAAGTATAGATTGATTCATGATGTATACTAAAATCTTACAGATGTTTTTCTCTTCATCTCATGTTAATGCCTATCTAACTTTTCCATCATGGTCAAACTAGACATGGTTGGAGGAATGGGTGTTATACATGACCACAACAGAATGACTGAATACCAAATCTTAATTAGCAAAAACCTATACTTGGTTAAATACAGCCTCTAACATTAGTTAATTAACCATCTATTGGAAGACAGCTTGATCACACTAGATCTTTTTTCACAGGGCCTGTTCTGGAAATGCGTTTACCTTTCCAGACCACTTTGCAAGGGCCAATGAAATCATCCAAGGGCAATGATTGTCTGTTGACAAGGTGTTTCAAATTATTTGCCTCAGACTAAAGGAATTATTTTATTATTAAAAGGTAGTTAAATAATAGGTTTATAACTTTGTAATCCACTGGTCTTGTGACTTATTCTGTCATCAAGAAACAGTGAGTCTTAAGGAAGAGAGGAATGAACTGTTAAAAGCTCATCTAAGCCCAATCCACAGAATCAGCTTTCATATTGCACCTTCATAAGGCATTAAACCAATGGCTAATATGTAGTGTTATATACTCAGTAGCTAGAATACATAGATCTGGTGCTAATGAATGGAACTAGGATTGTCCCTTACCAACACTACCAGCCAAACCTGGAAAAAAAAAGAGAAATTAATAATTTTACAGAGAAGAAACTTAGAAAACACCTTGTAAGTAAGGTTAAAAAAGTCAACATCACCAGTTGTGGGACAAATCAAAACTATTACAACACTTGATTGGATGCAGTGGAAATACACTGTCACTTCTAGGACATCCTTGTGAAAAAATGTACAGCATAATATACTCATGATGAATCATAAGAAAAACACAAATTGAGAAGCAGTATCCATAATAATTGAATTAGAGTCTTAAGCAGCAGCATGTAAAGGAGGACTGAGGAGCTATTTTAGACTGAAGGAAACTAAAGAGACATGTTATAAATGATTGTAAACTGGATGCTTTTGCTACAATGTACATGATTGAGAACATGTGAAACCTAAATTGGGACTATAGATTATATGAATTTAATCCATCACTGCAATTTTAGTGCTTTTGATATTTATATTGTTATATAGGAAAAATTCTTCTTAGGAATTACAAAGTAAGTTATTCAGATTTAGAGGACACTGTGTTAGCAGCTGACATATATTCATACGATTCAGGGGAAGGAAAAAAAAAAACTACTCCTGAAAATGATAAAATAGCCTAAATGTTTATATTTTCAAGAGTGGTCAAAAAATAATCTAAAGAATACATAATAACAGAAAAATAAGATCAAAGCAGAAATTAACAAAGTAGGAAAAAAAACCTGTAATAGATTTAACAGAGCCAAATACAAATATTTGAGAAATTTCTAAACAATAAATAATCAAGAAAAAAGGCAATAAGTATCAGAACAGAAAAGATACTTCAAAATAAGTTGTTCAAGTAGTAACAAGATTTTACTGGAACATTATGGAAAATTTTATGCCAACATTGAAATATTAGATGAAATGGATATTTTCCTATACTCAACAATAAACAAAACTAGAATAATTCTGCAACCTTAAAGATAATAAATTAACTTTCAAGAAGATCCGTCCCCCTAAAAAATAATGCACACAGGTGTATTACACATGCACACACACACACACACACACACACACACAGTGAAACACAAAACACACTTTAGGATGCTTGGTTTCACTAGTAGATTACATCAAAATTTCAAATTTGTTTTTATTTAGGTTCAGTCTTACACAAAATTTGGTAGAGTATAGAAAATGAAGTAATATTTCCCAGTTTATGCTATGAGGCTGTTAAACCCTGATACCAAAATCTGAAATGGACATTAAGAGAAAGGAAAACTATGGGCGAATATCATATTCTGAATGAAACTTTAAAGAAATTGTATTATAGCATTATGTAAGATGAATAATACATTATGTACATTTGAGTTTATTCCAGCAAGGTAGGCTATGTAACATTAGGAAATAAATCAGTACAATTTACCACATTAATAAAAAAAGAGGAAGAATATATTTGATAATTTATATTGCTGCAGAAATTTTTTCACACATTTCAATATTTATTTGTGATTAAATACCTTATTAGATGAAAAAGAGAGTATTTCTTAAATATAAACAATAAATTCCTACAGCAAACATTATGCTTGAAGTTAAAGATCTGAATTCTGTCCTTCTGAAATAAAAAAAAAAATAGTTAAAGATACCTAAAGTGTCTGCTAATATTTGATAATGTAATTCAGGTAATATCCAGTGCTATATATGTATTGAAAAAGAATTTTATAATATCAATTTATTTGATATAACTCTGTACATAGAAACTTTTAAAACTCTTGTTAAATAATGTATTAAAAAGTTTGGCAGGGTTTCTGGATATTCAGTCAATATACAAAAATCAATTGTAGTTCTATATGCCACCAGATGACAAGAGAAAAATTTACAATAAAATGAAAAATATCAGTTGCCTTGGAAACTAACAAATACAAGATCTATTTGTGGACAATTATAAAATTTTATTGATGGTCATTAAAGAAAGCTTGATAAATGGACATGTAATGCACTAGAAATTGTATTTTCCAAGCATGCCCTCAAAAATTTTCTTTTTAAATCTGTTTATATACACAGCACATATATTTTCAATTCAGAAGTTTTTTACATTATTTTATAAAGCTTAGTTGATTTGGAAATGCTTGGGATTAAGAGTAGCCAAAACATTATCACTCTACTAGTATAAAGTATTCACTATTTAGAAAAGTTTTAAAAACTGATATAATAATAGCAAAATTGTATAAATAGACCAATAAAATGGAATGAAGAACCTAGATATAGACACAAGTATATATTAACTATTGACACATGAATGAAGTGACACTGCAGAGAGGGAAAACAGATGGTCTTTTTCAATAAAAATGTGCTTGTAAGCTGGTTAATTTAACTCCTATATGTTTAAGGCAATGTTTAAATGTCTCATAGAAAAGTATAAAAGGGAAAATTGTTGGAACTTTGGGATATGGAATGGTTTCTTAAACAGGCACAGAAACACTAGCCACATATTGAAGGAAATCTTGTCAGATCACTGTTTAAAGATGGATTAAATAGGCCAGAAACTTAACTGACCTCACACAACAAGGAGTACGCACTTTGCAAAAGTAGTCTGAAAAAGTCACAAATGGACATTTCTAGACTTACACAAGCAAAATAAACTCCTGAGAATTTGGAGAATCAGATTTCTCAAATTACCACATTATAACACTTAGAAGAATGTCTAGTTCTTTACCAAAAAATTAAAAAACATTCAAAGAAACTGGAAGGTACGATCCATTGAAAAGATACAAAAGAGTAGACAGAAATCATTCCTAAGGAATCCCAGACATTGAAATTATTGAATCCAGTATCACAGTAAAAAGATCCTATTCCATAACCAAGTGGAATTTATCCCAGGAATTCAAGGCTGATTCAACATACTAAAATCAGTATATCATATTAATAAAATAAAAAGGAAAGTAGCACATAATTATCTCAGTAGAGACGGAAGAAGCATTTCACATAACACACTTTCATGGTAAAAAATAAAACCGGCATATACAGGAACTACTTCTATCTGGTAAACGTCATCTAGGAAAAATCCGCAGCTAAAAACAAGCTTAATATTGAAATAGTGAAGGATTGAAAGTTTTCTTCCTAAGATCGGGAAAAAGACAAAGATATCTGTGCTTACTGCTACTGTGTAACATTGCGCTGCAGATTGTAGTCAGGGAAATTAGGCAAGAAAATAAAAGGCACCCACATTGAAAAAGAAGTAGTAAAACTATTTGCACTTAAAATGATCTTGTACATAGAACATCCAAAGGAATAAGAAATTGTTAGAGTTAACAAAGAAGTTTGGCAAAATTGTAGGATACAAGGCCAACATACAAAAATCTGCTGTATTTTTATATACTAATAGTTGGAAAATGAACTTAAGGAATCAATTCCATTAAAAAAAGTACTTAGAAATGAATTTGAAAAAATAAAGTAAGACTTAAACACTGAAAGCTACATAAAAACATTGTTGAAAGAAAAGATCTAAATAAATGGAGAAAAAAGATCTAAATAAATAGAAAGGCTTCCTTTATTTATGAGATGGAAGGTTTATTATTGCTAGTGCTCTCCAAATTGAGCTGTATTTCAGGTTTTTAACTGACTTCTTGCAGAAATAGACAAGCTGGTCTTAAAACTGATGTGGAACTGCAAAAGACCAGGAATAGTGAAAACAAATTTGGAAAAGAACAAAATTGGGCAACTCACACTTCCTAAATTCAAAACATAGTATCCAGAACTATGGTAATCAACACTGACATATAGATTAAGGATATAGATTAATGAATTGAGGATACACAAACCTGTACTTGTAGGGTGCATTGATGTTTTTGACAAGAGCACTAAGACAATTCAGTAGTGAAAAAAACAGTTTTTTCAGTAAATGATGCTTGGCCAAGTCAATATCCACATGCAAAAGAATCAGTCTGGGCCTCTGTCTATAACCATGGTCAAAAATTAGGTAAAAATAGAGCAATGATCTAAATATAAGAGCTAAAACTATAAAACTCTCATGAGGAAAAACATAGGTATAAGTCTTTGTGACCTTGTATTAAGCAACAGGTTTATGATTATGGCACCTAAAACACAAGCAATCAAGGGGGAATATATATACACACATATAGACACACATACACATACCTACACATACATGCATACATACATAGATTGGACCTGATCAAAGCTAAAAACTTTTTTTTCAATAATTTTTTTATAATAATATTTTTTTTATTATGTTAGTCACCATACAGTACATCCCTGGTTTTTGATGTAAAGTTCGATCATTCATTAGTTGCATATAACACCCAATGCACCATGCAATACGTGCCCTCCTTAATACCCATCACCAGCCTATCCCAGTCCTCCACCCCCCTCCCCTCTGAAACCCTCAGTTTGTTTCTCAGAGTCCATAGTCTCTCATGCTTCATTCCCCCTTCTGATTACCCCCCCTTTCTTTATCCCTTTCTTCTCCTACCGATCTTCCTTGTTCTTATGTTCCACGAGAGAAACCTGATAGTTGTCTTTCTCTGCTTGACTTATTTCACTTAGCATTATCTCTTCCAGTGCCGTCCATGTTGCAGCAAATATTCAGAAATCGTTCTTTTTAATAGCTGAGTAATATTCCATTGTATATATGGACCACATCTTCTAAAAACTCTTGAGCTGTAAAGTGTGCAATCAAAAGAGTGAAACCCACAGAGTGAGAGAAAATATTTTTAATCATATGCCTGGTAAGAGTATAGTGCAGAATATGTAAAAAATCTTCAATTCAGTAGTACCTTAAATGCATATTGCTATGTTAAGTCAATCTGGAAAGTTTACATATGGTAGTATGATACAGCTATTTGACATTCTGGAAAAGGCAAAGCTATGGAGATAGTAAACTGATATATCAGTGGTTGCCAAGGGTTTAAAAAGAGGAAAGAAGGGATGAATATGTGGAACACAGTGGATACTTAGGGCAGTGAAACTATTCTCTGTGATATTGTAATGGTGAACACGTGTCATTATACATTTGTCAAAACACACAGAATGTACAGTTCAGAGTGAAGTTTAATGTAAACTGTGGCTATTAGTTGATAAAATGTATTGATATTGGTGCATTAATTGTAATAAATATACCACACTACTGCAAGATGTTGATAATAACAGAATCTTTGGATTTGAGGGTGTATATGGGAACTTTGTATTTCCTGCTAAATTATTCTCTAAACCTAGACCTGCTCTAAAATATAAAATTTGTTAATTAAAATAAAAAGCCTGCCACGGTTTTTCTAAATCAGCGTTTTGTGGCTTTTGCATAGGTTTCTCTACATATTTTGATAGATTCATACCTGATTTTATTCTTGTTTTTGAAACCCTTGTAAATGGAATTATTTCTATGCTTTTTTTCCTTCTTCAACTTTTCATTACTGATATATACGAAAACAATGGATTTTTCTGTATTACTCTTGCATCCTGCATTGCTGTATTCACTTACTGGTTTTAGGAGGTTGTTGGTTGTTCATGTTGATTCTTGGAATTTTCTACTCAGATAATACTGTTTTTGTGAATAAAATCAGTTTTATTTATTTTTCCAGTATACATACATTTCATTTCTTGTATGATTGCTTTAGTTAATAAATCCAGTGTAGTATTGAAAAGGAGTGGTGAGAGAGCACATCCTTGTCTTGTTCTTGAACTTAGGAGTAAAATATCCCTTTATTCACAGTTAAATATGAAGTTAGTGATAGGTTTTTCATAGATGTTATTTATCAGTTTGTGAATGTTAGGCTCTATCCATACATTATTAAGAGTTTTTGGTCATAAATAGGTGATGGATTTTGTCAGATGTTCTTTCTGCTTCAGTTAATATGATCATGCATTTATTTCTTCTATGATCTGTCCCCATGCTGTATTACATTGATGTTTAAATGATGAAATACTCTAGCAAACCTAGAATAATTCCCATTTGCCATTATGTATGATAATTGTTTTTAAATTGTGGATTTTGGTTTGCTGATATTTGGTTGAGGATATTTTTATCTGTATTTATTAAAGATATTGGCTAGTTCTTCCTTTTTCTTCCAATGTCTTTATCTGGTTTTAATAATAGGATAATGCTGGACTCATTGAATAAATTGGGAAGTGTCCCTCTGTTTTCTAGAAGAGGATGTGGAAAATTGGTATAATTTCTTCTTTAAATGACGAGAGAATTCACTACTTAAATCATTAGGGCCTGATGGTTTTCCTTTCAAAAGGTTATTTATTATTGATTTAATTTACTTAAATAAGCTTACTCAGATTATCTATTTCTCCTTATGTAAGGTTTGGTATCTTGTCAAGTAATTGATCTATCTCATCTAAGTTACCAAAATTGTGGGCTTAAAGTTATTTGTAGTCTTCCGTTAGTATAATCTTAATATGCATGGAATCAGTGATGAAGTCTTTTCATTACTATATTGTAATTTTTCTCTTCTCTATTTCTTGTTTAGCCTGACTGGGGACTTTGTTACTCTTAAATAAACAAACAAACAAAAAACAAAACAAAACCCCTAGCATTTGGTTTTGTTGATTTTCTCCTTTAATTGACTGTTTTCACTTTTTTTGAATTTCTGTTTTACATTTTATCGTTTCATGTTTTCTGCTAGCTTTAGGCTTAACTTTTTATTTATGTGATGTACAATGACTGAAACAATATTTTTGTTTCATGTACAACACATATATTTAATGCCATAAAATTTCATTTAATCACTGTTTTCCTTGCCTCTTGTATATATTGTTATTTTTTAAATTTTCATTTACTTAAAATATTTTAAAATGTCTTCTTATACTTCTTGTTTGATCATGTGTTATTTATAAATCTTTCATTTAATCTCCAAATATTGGGGTTCCAGCTGTTTTTCTATTACTGATTTTTTGTTTAACTTCATTGTGGATTGTGAACATACTTTTTATGGTTTCTCTTCTTTCAAATTTGTTGAGTTTTATGATACTACATGTGATCTATCTTGGTTAATGTTCATGTGAGCTTGAAAAATGTGCATTACTTTGTCATTGAATAGAACATTCTATATATGTTAATTGGATCCAGCTTATCAGTTATGCTGTTTAGTTCACCTATGTCACTGATTTTCTTTCTGTTGGATATATCATTACTGAAAGAGAGAGGTGTTGAATTCTCCAAGTATAATTGTGGATTTGTCTATTTCTTGCTGTTCTAATGGATTTTGCCTCTTTTATTTAGACGCTTAGTTGTTGGGTGCATAAACATTTAGGATGTTTATGTCTTGAATAAATAACTTTTCTCTCATTATTTAGTGTCTCACACATATATATGTATATTTCTTAAAATTTTCTTAAATTTCTATTTTATGTCTCCAAATTTTAATTACTTTTTCTGCAAGAACGAAAAATGAAGGCACAAAAAATACAAATCATGTTATTTATAAAAATTTTAAGAAGAGTTTAAAATATTCTTCTTATGTATTACTGTGTAACAAAGTACTCCAAACTCAGTGACATTACACACACACACACACACACACACACACACACACACACACAAAACTGGTTTATTATTCCCGTAAATTCCGTGAGTCAGTAATTCAAAAGGAGTGTGGGAGGATGAATTTTTTTTCTGTTTCACTATGTCTGAGGCTTTAGCTGAGAAGGTTTGAAGAGTTGTGAGTAGTTTGGATGATAATCCAAACTGTAATCACCTATAGGATTATTCATTCAGTTTTTGATGTCTGGGCTGGGATGAGTCTAAGTTGGCCAACTGTTCTGGTTTGCCTGGGACTGAGGGGCTTCCCAAGATGCAGGACTCTAATTGTCAAAACCAGGACCTCTTGGGTTGAGCTCATTTGTAGCAAAATACTTGCCCTTTTCGTCTGCCTTAGGCTTCCCAAAGTGTTGTGCTGGATTATGAGAGGAACTCTTCGAAGAGGGTGTATTTGGAGACAAATCTTTAAAATGACCAAGCTTAAGCTGCAAGACTTCTCAGAAAACCTGGGAAGTCACATAGCATCGTTTGATTACATATGAGCTATGAAGGGTAGCCCACATTTACAGGAGGGGAATTAGCTATTGCCTTTTGATAATAGAGTAGAGAAATTATACTGTAGAAGAGCAGCTAGAAGAAGAAATAATGTGGCAGTAATTATTGAGAAAGGCAGTCTGCTACAAAATAAGTGATACTGCCCTGTGATAAATATATAGGTGGTGTAATTATAAGGAAAGCAAAGAAATTATCATTTTAAAATTCAGGCTAGCAATTACAGTAATCAGAAAAGAAAAAGAAATAAAAGGTATCCAAATCAGCAAGGAAGAAGTAAAACTTTAACTATTTGCAGATGATATGATACTATATATAGAAAAACCCTAAAGACTCCACCAGGAAACTGCTGTAACTGATAAATGAATTCAGAAAAGCTGCAGTATACAAAAATCAATATACAGAAATCTGTTGTATTTCTATACATTAATAATTAATCAGCAGAAAGAGAAGTTAAGAAAACTCTCATTTACAATTGCACCAAAAAGAATAAAATACTTAGGAATAAACTTAACCAAGGAGGTAAAAGACCCGTACTCTGAGAATGGTAAAACACAGATGAAAGAAATTAAGGATCTTAGACACAAACAAATGGAAAGATATCTCATGCTCATGGATTGGAAGAACAAATATTGTTAAAATGACCATCCTACCCAAAGTAGTATACAGATACAATGCAATCTCTATCAAAATGCCAACAGTATTTTTCAAACAACTAGAACAAATGATCCTAAAATGTGTACGGAACCACAAAAGACCCTGAATAGCCAAAGCAGTCTTGACGAAGAAGAACAAAACTGGGAGTATCCTAATTCCAGATTTCAAGATATACTACAAAGCTGTAGTAATTAAAACACTATGGTACTGGCACAAAAATAGACACAAAAGTGAATGGAACAGAATAGAGAGCCCAGACATAAACAAAGGATAATATGGTGACTTAACCTTTGATAAAGGAGGCAAGACTATGCAATGGGAAAAAGACAGTCTCTTCAACAAATGGTATTGGGAAAACTGTACAGTCACATGTAGAAGAAGGAAACTGGACTGCTTTCTTACAGCATGCACAAAAATAGACTCAAAATGCATGAAGGACCTAAATGAGAAAACCAAAACCATAAAAATCCTAGAAGAGAGTACAAGCAGTAATTTCTCTGACATCAGTTGTAGCAACATCTTTATAAATATGTCTCCTGAGACAAGGGAAGCCAAAACAAAAATATTTGTCCTACATCCAAATAAAAAGCTTCTGCACAGGAAAGGAAACAATCCACAAAACTAAAAGACAACCTATTGACTGGGAGAACATATTTGCAAATGACATGTCAGATAAAGGTTAGTATCCAAAATATATAAAGAACTTATATAACTCAACAGCAAAACAAACCAAATAATCCAATTAAAAATGGCCAAAACACATGAACAGATATTTCTCCAAAGAAGACCTACAGATGGCCAACAGACACATGAAAAGATGCTTAACATGACTCATCATCAGAGAAATGCAAATCAAAACCACAATGAAATATTGCGTCACACCTGTCAGAATGACTAATGTCAAAAACACAGAAAACAACAAGTGTTGGCAAGGATGTGGAGAAAATGGAACCCTCATGCACTGTTGGTGGGTGTGCAAACTGGTGCAGCCACTGTGGCAAAGAGTATAGAGATTCCTCAAAAAAATAAAATAGAACTACCATTTGATCCGGTAATTCCACTACTGGGTATTTACCCGAAGTATATGAAAACACTAATTTGAAAAGGTATATGCAACCCCTCTGTTTATTGCAGCATTGTTTTGTAATAGCCAAAGTATGGAAGTAATCCATTCATCTGGATGAATGGAGAAAGAAGTGGTGTGTGTGTGTGTGTGTGTGTGTGTGTGTGTTTGTACACACACACACACACACACAAATAGAATATTCCTCAGCTGTAAAAAAAGAATGAAATCTTGCCATTTCAAAAACATGAATGGATCTAGAGGGTATAATGCTAAGTAAAATAAGTCAGAGAAAGACAAATGCCATATGATTTCACTCGTATGGAATTTAAAAAACAAACAAAGAAAAAAAGAGACAAAAATATTTCCTAACTATAGAGAACAAACTGATGGTTACCAAAGGAGAGGTGAGTGGGGAGATAGGTATTACAGGTGATGGGGATTAAGAAGGGGATTAAGAGTACACTTAAGGTGATGAGCACTGAGTAAGGTGTAGAATTGTTGAATCACACTAAGTTGTATACCTGAAACTAACATAACACTGTATATTAATTATACTGGAAAATATTTTTAAATTTCAGGCTAGTAGTTAATAATAACAGAATGGGAGTAGGTTGCAACAGCCAAGAGATGCTTATTGGCACATATGGAATTATGTCAGTTTTTTTATCTGAGTAGTTACTTACATAGATATTAGACTTTAAATTATTTGTTAAGATGTGTATGTAATTTAATTGTACTTTTCTGAGTGTACATTATTTGAAAATATTAAAAATATTAAAATTAGAAATGGACAACTCTCTTCTGGAATTTATTCTCTAATGCTTATTCTCTGTATGCCAAGAACTTTCCATTTAAGAGCACCAAGTGAGAACTTACTTACCAGAGAATTTTCAGCTTTGATTATTTCATTTTCTAAATCTTTTGAGTTTGGAGAATAGAGCCTTTGGAGCTGGCTAACTTATTAAAATCAGTAACAGCAAAAGCACTGTATTTAAGTGATAGTTGTCCCTAAGAAAAATGAAAAGAAGAATAAACCCAGTGATGCCACAGACACTTTGTGGAAAACTTGGAAACTTTATGAACAGTGTGAACTCTAGGATGAGACAACAAAATGAGCAAATAAATTAGAAAAATGTAGTTCCAAACAAAGATACATCATTAAAAAATAAATTTTTGTTAAAAGAAAATTACATTTGTGAGCAAAACTTTCTATACTTTTACAGGATAAGAATCAGTAATGAAGATGCTTAGCAAACAAGAATAGTTCTGAGCATTGAACCAAGAAAGCCATACGTATTAATTTTATAGGGCTTTTGTAAGAAACAACCACAAACTGAGTGCTGTAAAACAACAAAAATTAATCAGTTATGTGACTGGAAACTAAAACTCTGAAATCAAGTTTGCAGAGCCATGTTCTCTGTTAGCTTTTAGTAATTGACAGCAATCTTTGGTGTTCCTTGATTTGTGTCTGTGTAAGTCCAGTCTGCCTTCATGATCACATGGCCTCTTTGCTCTCTGTGTCTTCATATGGCATTCTGCTCTGTGTGTATGTCTGTCTCTCCTGTTTTTATAATGACACCTGTCATACTGGATTAGAGTACACCCTATTCCAGTATAACCTCATCTTAATTACATCTGCAAAGATACTATTTCCAAATAAGGTTACATTCACAGGTACCAGGAGTTAGGACTTCTACATATATTTTGGGGACGTATGTCAATGCACAAAAAGGGGTTGATTTTATAGTATTGACTATAATTATGGAAAATGAGTTTTCATGTTTAGAAATTTGTTAGTTGCTAGCTATTCTTTATTTGAATAAGCAACTTACACTATAATTACAGTATTAAAATTTTCTAATATTCACAAATAGCAGAAACACATATACATATCACTAATACAGAATTTAGATCTTGATTTTACATCTAAATGACCATAAAAATCTTGGGAAGCTCATTTTATCTGGTAACTTAGTAGCCTAATAAAAAGGAGACAGATGAGTGGAGGGAGTGTTTACTGCTGATTTCAAAGAGCTTTGGTGGTCGAATGAGAAAATAAACTAGAAAATATAAATGTGTGGTACAATTGAAACTATTTGAAGTCAAAGGTGAAATTTCTTGTGTCCATTATACTTTAAAGACATTTTACTTGTTATCTCTTAGAAGATCTAATTTAGAGACGTGACCACGTAAGGGGATATGCTGGGTCACTTCCAGTGACCCAAATACTCAAATTATACTCTCAGGAAAACCTGCAAGAGAAAAATGGAGCCAAAAATCTATAATTATCAATGTTTTCTTCTCATGTAGTTTGGCTTCTGTACATTGAATGATTTCATTTTTCAGTATTTTAAAATTAGCTTCTATTTGAATATTTAAACTGCTAGAGTTGTGGCTTTCCTCCCTTTCCTTCTTGATTTGTAAAGATGTTATTTATTTACTTATTCATTTATTTATTTATATAATAGTACATGTAAAATGTATAAAATATATTTTAATATATACGTTGTGTGTCCATACATATGTGTGATCCATATACATGTATATACACATGTATATACATATATATGATTTCAGGAGCAAATGAAGTTCTTTCTCTGAATCCCCCCCTACCCTGTTTCCCAGATCCTATCACATTAAATTTCTAAATATATTCGTGAACTTCTCGAAGGCAGGAATTTAGAATTGTTTATTCTCACTGCTATATCTCCATTATCAATGGAACACACAGCCCAAAGTAGAAACTGGATATAATATAATTTTAAATCCAGTATAGTTAACATTCAGTGTTATATTAATTTCAGGTATACAATACAGTGATTTAACAATTCTATATATTACTCAGTCTCATCACCATAAGTATACTCTTAATCCCCTTCACCTATTTCACCCATCCCCCAAGTCCCTCCACTCTGGTAAATACCAGTTTCTTCTCTACAGTTAAGAGTCTGTTTTTTGGTTTGTAATTTTTTCTTTGTTTTGTTTCTTAAATTCCACATAAGAGTGAAATTTTATGGTATTTCTCTTTCTCTGACTTATTTCACTTAGCATTATACCCTCCACATCCATCCATGTTGTTGCAAATGGCAATATGTCTTTCTTTTTTATGGCTGAAGGATATTATATTGTATATGTATATACCACATCTTCTTTATCCATTCATCTATCAGTGGACACTTGGGCTGCTTCCATACTTTGGCTTATTACTAACAATGATGCAATAAACTTAGGGGTGCATATATCTTTTTGAATTTGTATTTTCATATTTTGGGGGTAGTTTCCAGTAGTGCAATTACTGGATCATATGGTAGTTCTGTTTTTAATTTTCCATTATGTTTTCCACAGTGATGCACAGTTTGCACTGAACATATATTTTTCAATAAATGAATACATCATTTGAAAAGCCTGCACAGGTAAAGCAGTGTAACATAGTGTTACAGAGACAAAGGCACACAATTTAGCCTCTTACTAGCTGCTTACCACGTACTTTTTACCATAAGCAAGTCACTCACTTTTCTCACAGACTCTGTTTTCTTATCTGTATATTGAGGATATTAGTAGA
Source organism: Ursus maritimus (assembly GCF_017311325.1). Lineage (NCBI taxonomy): Eukaryota > Metazoa > Chordata > Mammalia > Carnivora > Ursidae > Ursus > Ursus maritimus. Next base: position 40,469,953 of record NW_024426774.1, on the reverse strand, counting down.
TATTGTTTCATTGTCATTTGCGGGATTAAATGAATTTTAGGTACATAACATTGTACTAGGCAAGTGCCTAATACTACTACGTAATTCTTAATGGATGGTACACATTAAGTACTTAAACATAACTATTAAAATACTGTCCTATTTGTCATTTGTTGTTTTCAGTACATGGAATAGCAACAACTTCTGTGTATTATGTGCTTAGCAAAATTAGGTGTCATTGAAACCTCTGTTGTCTAATGAGATCTAAAAGCAGCTTCTTGGGAGGTGGGATATTTGTTCAAAAAGGACAAACACTTAGTCTGCCTGTTTTTCATTTCTTTGCTTGTTTTGTTTTTTTTTTTTTCTTTGTCCTTACCCATAGCTTAGACTCAAAATAAAGGTGAAGGAATTGAGCACTGCATTTCCCAGATTACAGTCATGGGTAAAGTACAGCTTTGTTTGTTCTCACATGGCCCAGCTCAACACTTACCATTGTGACATGCAACTTAATGTTTATGAATCTCAGTTTTCCTATTTTCAGAAAAAGAAAGAAAATATCTTCTATTGCTAAGCAACTGTGAAAAATAAATTTCATGCCATAAAAAGTGCCTGACACAGAGCAGGCAATCGTTAAATGCTAGTTTCCGCCTTCATTTTTTCCACTTTCTCCAATCAGTTCACTTTTTCTGCTCTGGCAGCCACTACTAACTGCCTTGTCTTACACTTTTCATGTTCCGTAATAAAGTTCAATTTGTTTTGCTTATAATTATTGGAAATCATGTATTCAACATAAAAACGACATTCAGATTTTGTTTCCTTCAAGATTCTTTTTAAAAAAATGTATCACCAGGGGGGCGCCTGGGTGGCACAGCGGTTGGGCGTCTGCCTTCGGCTCAGGGCGTGATCCCGGCGTTATGGGATCGAGCCCCACATCGGGCTCCTCCACTATGAGCCTGCTTCTTCCTCTCCCACTCCCCCTGCTAGTGTTCCCTCTCTCGCTGGCTGTCTCTGTCTCTGTCAAATAAATAAATAAAATCTTAAAAAAAAAAATGTATCACCAGGATGCCTGTTAAGAAATTGACTGTGAAGGGGCTCCTGGGTGGCACACTCCTTAAGTGTCTGCCTTTGGCTCAGGGCGTGATCCCGGCGTTCTGGGATCGAGCCCCACATCAGGCTTCTCCGCTAGGAGCCTGCTTCTTCCTCTCCCATTCCCCCGCTTGTGTTCCCTCTCTTGCTGGCTGTCTCTCTCTCTGTCAAATAAATAAATAAAATCTTTAAAAAAAAAAGAAAAAAAAAGAAAAGAAATTGTGAAAATTTTAACTGTAAGGAAGACTGAAATAGCCATAACTGTACAATGAGCAGTTCCTACCCTGTGGCTGGAACTTTATGGAAGTTAATTCATTGTCACATGATGGCTGGACAGACATGAATGAGGGAAAAGAGTAGTATATTTGGATATACAACAGCAATAGATCACAGTGGATGTTTGATACAGTTTTCTCTACATTAAATAGGGCCTTGCCAATGAAATCCATATATTTATTGTATATTTAAGCCTCTCCTGAAAATTCTTATAGTTTAACATTTCTTTAACTTGTTTCATAAGCAGAAGTCAGCAAACTTTTTTCCCCCTATAAAAGGCCAGACAAGATATATTTTAGGCTCTGTGGGTACTATAGTTTCTGTCGTAAAACTACTCAACTCTGCTTTTGAAGAGTAGAAAAAGCCATACATATGGCTAATGTAAACAAATGAGTGTGGTGTGTTCTAATAGCATTTTTTTTCACAGAATAGTTGGTGGGTTAGATTTGGCTTGCAGGCCTATGGTTTATCAATCTCTGCTCTAAAATGTATTTTGAAAAAGCAGAAAGAGTTTTACGCTCTTTATATAAAGTGTATTAGAAAGATTATGCATTATGAATCTGGTGGTCTTATGTTCCATTAACTATCCTTTATTACCTGATTTTCCTTGGAGTAACTATTTAATAATAAAGCTGTTTGGTATGCTATTATATGTTGAAAAACATAGCTCCATACAGATAGCAGTTCTTTTTGGTAATTAATATCTTCTGCAAAAAATGATATTGACTGCCTGAATGTCTTCAGGTCTTCAAGCGCTTCCCAGGGCACTGGAACAGGTTCAGAGTGAAGGGAATTATATGGCTCAGATCCAGCCAATCAGAATTTCTCATCTCCGACTCTTAGTGAGTAATGCAGAAATGGTGATATAATCTGTGCTAGGTCAAGTCATCCCTAGGATGTTCTTGAAGTTGTTATTAAATTTAAGAAATGCAATGAAATTATGTTTTGTGAGAAATGAAAGGATACAGTTCCTTGAAGGACTCCCCTCTATGATAGAAACCATAAAACAGGAAAGAAAAACCAGGGAAATAAGTAGAGCCCTGATATTACCATTGATATCCTGGATCCAGTTATATCCTAAACTAGTTTTTCTATTTATTTATTTATTTATTTATTTATTTATTTATTTCTTCTTGAATATGAATTTGAGTTATGTTTCTATGTTTGAAATTTAAAAAAAGGTGTTTAGTAATAAGCCTTTATGTTCTTATCTTTGCTAAGATCCTGTCCTCTCTAAATGCACAGATAAACCTGGGAAATATGATGTATTGGCATATCAGTGGTGGGGTCATAAAATCTGTCCGTAAAGCTTGTGCTCAAGTCCTAGGTCAGCCACTTCTATGTTTGCAACCTTGTACACATTATTTAACCTTCTTAAAAAAAATCTTTATTCCTTCATATGACTGACAAGTATTGTTATAAGGATAAATTAAGTAAGTAGGTATAATTATAGCTGACACAGAGCAAGTACCCAAAAATTTTTATCTGTAATTATTACTCATTTATACTTTATGGAGAAAGTTTTCCTCAAACCTCTTGTGCTAAAAAGATTGTTATAAGGGGGCCAAGAATAGAGCTGCATGTATTAGACACAAGTGTGGAAGTGGGGAAGTCTCAGGTAGAGTTAAGATCACAGAGAACATGGATACATTGAGTACAAAGAAGTCGACTTTCTTCTAGTCATGATGTTGCCCATGGTTTGTAAAGCCGAAAGCACACTGTGTGCGTGAGCCTGTTCTAGCTATACTGCTCATATGTGTTCATATATAAAAGTGAACATTTCAAATATACCTGCAGATATGCTTAAAAGAACAAAATGCCATGTAAAATCATACCAAACAAGCTAACCAATCAAAAGTTCTACAGAATCCAATATAAATTTGTTGAATTAAATTCCTTTATTTAAAAAATTGCTTTAAAGTTTAATTTTAAATACCACTTGCGTGACTGAATTCAAACTCCATGTTTCAAATAAGTACATTTTTAGTCAGAGCTCTAAGGAAGGGCTCCAGCTTGTATTGGCACTCCTACTCAAAGTTGTATCCATAAATAATTGCTGAATCACAAACTGATATTTGAAGATTCACATGTTTTTACAGCAATTTGACACAGAAACTTAACGCACAATGAATCTAATAATACAAAACATGGACTTGTATTTTCTATAGTTTTGTCTTTTGTCTTTCATTTTAATAGTAATTTTGTCTTGTTCTGCAAAAATTACTCCTACATGACCAGTTGATGTTTAAGGGCAGGGACAGATCTTTTACCACCAGTAGTTTAAGAATCATTGCTGTAGGGCCTGAGATGGTGCTGAGGTAAGCATAGGAGGGTTCAAGGCAGAATTGGCATCTATTGCCATAGGTTGCACTGCTTCCCAAGAGGCAACCGTTAAGCCCATTTAGTATACAGAAGCAGCATTTGTGAGTAGCCCTTCATCCCCTGCATGTTACAAGCCAGTGAAGTAGAAATGCTGGTGAGAACCCAGTTCCAGGGAAGGAGATTGCCAGCAGGCGGATTCAGAAAGCTGAGGTCTTCAGAAGGCAGAAAAGCCATCTCCACAAAAACCTATTAATTAGGATCAAGAGGGGAAATCAGGAAAATTTGGTGGGATATCAGGATTAAATTAAAACATGAAGTATACCTAACCCTGTGGGTTGGGTATTTCTTCTGTGATGACTTTGAAAATTTCTGTGGGTAAAATTACTGTAGCTTCTGCTCAGAAATACAGGACCAAAAATTTTAAGAACAACTACCATGAGCAGATTATGTCAGTGACTTGAGTGAGAAAGATCCCAGGAAACATAGGCAGGTTAACAGGAAACAGAATCCACATAGTATCCAGGCAATTTGATGCATGCAGATGCCCCCCCCCCATACAGTTTCTTCACATGATCTGCTCAGAGGAGCTGGAAAAGATCCAGGCTAGGGTACAGAGCCTCTTATCTCAGATGTTCTTTGGGGAAGTTTATTACATCTAAGGACATATAAGTGTAGCTGGTGTTAACTTTCAAGCAAAATTATAAGGTTTCAAGGAAGGTTTTACAAGTAAGCCAAGCTGTCATTTCTCTGACTTTACCAATGGACATAGTTTTAATGTTCCAATGTACAAAAAATAATTTCTGTTTATGTAGAACATCCAAAATCCTACGAAATTATGTTTCAAGCACCTTTTGTAAAGTTACTGAAATAGGAAAATGACTTTGGCTTATACATAATTTCAAAGTTTAAAGATAATAAGCAAAGTTTTACCACTATAGTATTATAGTAGCCCAGGTGAAGAGGTAAAAGTGACAAAAACCTTGTTCCCTTATACTTGCCTCAGTCAGTAGTAAGCTCTGTCTCCCCCAGCACCCATGGACCACCCTTGGACTGGTTCTGCCTTCCTACCTGCCTTCTCTGTTTTTTTCTGTATCTATAACTTTATACGTTTTCCTTTCTTTTTTTTTTTTTTTAAGATTTTATTTATTTATTTGAGAGAGAGAGAGACAGAGATAGTGAGAGAGAGCACAAGTGGGGAGGAAAGGGAGAAATGGGCTCTGTGCTGAGCAGGGAGCCCAGTGCAGGGCTGGATCCTGGGACTCCAAGATCATGACCTGAGCCAAAGACAGATGCTTCACTGACTGAGCCAGCCAGGTGCCCCGTTCTTTTCTTTTTATTCCTGATTAACTTGACTGCATCCACATTTCATCCTTCTTCTTTAAATGATCATGTTTATAACTTAAAATTCTGTCCCCCTCTCTCTTGCTCTGTCAAATAATTCCGATTTCTTATTTTTTTTTAATTCTCAAAACTTAAATTTCTTTGTACTTATTTTTAAACAATCTTAGTGGCAGTTCTTAATGATTCTCCCCCCAATGTGCTCCTAGTTGTTGCATGAAGCCCATTTTTTCCTATTGCTTTCAACTTCCCTTTCACTTCATTTTCCTCAATAATCCAAATCAGACCCAGAATTAAATACTGTCATTTGGTGAATTGAGCCACCAAATTAATTAGCACAGAGGTAATCTTTAAGGAAGAGCAAGAGCAATTTTATGAACATCAATAAAACAAGCCATATTAAGTAAAAGAATGATTTCCTAACACTCCAGGAGCTTATTTGAACAAATTCCCATCTTTAAAAGTACATATCTCTGTCAGTCTACTCTGTTGCTCTTATTTGAAACATTTTTAAAGTTATAAAAAGGAAAAAAATAATCTTCGATATAGCTCCATAGTATTGATCTTCCTCTGTGTAACTGACACATTTTCTTACCAAACACTACTCGGATTGCATTACTGTTTAGATTTGTGCAGATTCTATAGACCTGTGCAATTCTATACGAGATTGGAATGAACACAATATTCCTAAAAACTTCCATATTTTAAAGCAATTTTAAAAAGTTGTTTTGCTTCTTCTACTCCTTTATTTGACTTACTGAAATGAGCCATATTTCTAAATGTTGGGCTGTTTTCTCAGTATTTTAGGTACTGTTCATCTTAAGAAAGTATCAAAGACTGTATATAAACAAAATAGTGGTTATAAATGATTTTTATGGTTCATATTCAGACTAATGTGATTAGTTTACCTCTGGATACAATATCTGACATTTTGAATAATACCTAATGAGGTATTTCTTTTTTTTTTTTTAATGTTTTTTTATTACATTATGTTAGTCACCATATAGTACATCCCTGGTTTCTGATGCAAGGTTCAATGATTCATTAGAGGTATTTCTGATCATTAAAATTCATTTTCCAACATGCTAAAGTGCAAGTCATGTGCTTAGCGCAGACATGGGATTCCATTTTCAAGGTGGCTCAGGCCAGCCCCCATTTCCTAACTGGTTTAGTATCTGGGCTAAGGTTTTGACTACAAACACGTCTCATTTGATTTTTCCAATAATATGAAAAAATAACATATTAACAAGATGTAATGTTTGGTTTAGTGCTATAAGCTCTTTCTCTTATTTAAATAAAAGTTGGTTTGTATGTATTTTTTTTAAGAGAATGAGTTGGGGGGAGAGGCAGAAGGATAGGGAGAGAGAGAATCTCAAGATTGGTAGGGCTCAATCTCAGGACCCCGAGATCAAAACCTGAACTGAAATCAAAGAGTTGGACGCTTAAATGACTGAGCTGCCCAGGTGCCCCTGATTTGTATGTATATATTTAATTATGTTCCCTGAACGAAGAAATATTGTGATGATGTGTTCATTTTGTTATGCATGGCTCTCTGTATGCAGAAACACAGTTCTTGTATGTGGACCATTGGCTTCAGGATAATCTTGACCAGTAACTAGTTAAAAAGTCAAATTCTTCAAGCTGTGTATAAATAGAATCTGCCATATTCTTACCCCTCACAAAAACGTTAGTAATACATACAATGTTATACACAATTCATCAACCTTAAGTTTTATTAGACTTTCTCCTTAGGTTTCCTAAGTTAAAGATTTTAACCAGAAAAAGCAATGTATTTATTTTTCTTGTCTTGTTGTTTTTAATTCAAATAGCTTAATAATATTTTAACTGTATTTACAGTGAAAGGATGTTCATTAGGAAGCCTTGAGGCCCAATTACAGTGAAACTAGTAGTACAGAAAAGGCATATTACCCTTTGAATGCACTGTGAATGTCAGAGCCCTTATGTTAGATTGCATTGATTCTGGTTTGACCATGTGACTTGAGTGGACTACTGGAATGTGAAAGAAGGATTGTTGCTTTAGCCTAGACCCAGAATGAAAGAAACAAGTATTAGACCTCACCTTGATGTACAACCTGGAGAAGAGCCACCACATGAGACCTGCAGACTTTTACATAATTTGTTGCAAGCCACTGAAATTTTTGAGATTGCATTGTTTTGCAGTGCCATTGCAGCCGGTGTTGAACAACACAGCTCCCGTCTGTGAGGGCTTCCACATGACAGCTGGCTTTACCTTCTGTGTGCTGTAAACACACCTTTCAACCATAGCATATTGGAAAGTTTTAAAACAAAGAACTACATGATAATAAATGTAATTGGACCAATTGTATTACTAATCCTTTGTACAGCCCTTTAGTATTGCTTAATATAATTCTTGAACCCAGCCTGACATTGGTAATAAAGGGCCAGGAGTTAAAATGTTCTCTTTCCCAACGATATGAGTACTCTGAGAAAATCATTTTACTCAATATAATTTTTGTTCCTATTTTCTTTGTTGGATAAGATATTTAAGTTAACTCCATCCTACAGCTACTATATTAGGGATTTGAGAAAATAAAGAAGAACAATGCTGTGTCCTGTTTCTTAGGAGCTCACAGATTAGTTGTAGAGAAAGGTATGCAAGAACAGTTAGAACTAAGAGAACTGAGTATTATATAAAAGAAATATGGAACTTCTTATGGAAAGCCATGAAGCAAAAGGCCCACTTAGCTAAAGAACAGGAAACTATGAAACATATATAGTGGCATTTCTAGGGAAATCAAACTGTGACACAGAAGGTTAAGCAAAACCTTGGTCACATGAAGTGTGACATTTTGGGGACCTTTATGCAATTGGCAGTTTCTAAAGTTGAGGTCTGATATGAGAAGTAACTTGAAAGGGGCATAAGGTAAGACTTCCAGGAAGACTGGGACCAATTGTAAAGGGTTTTCTTTCTCTGATAAATGAGAAAATAGTCAAAGGATATTTTTTAAATAAAATATTGTTGATTAAAACTTTTAAGTGGAGGAAAGATTGAAAAGACTTCCATTTTACAGAAATGATTATTGGTGAAGTTTTGAAGGATGATGGGGCGCCTGGGTGGCTCAGTCGTTAAGCATCTGCCTTTGGCTCAGGGCGTGATCCCAGGGTCCTTGGATTGAGCCCCGCATTGGGCTCCCTGCTCCGCTGGGAAGCCTGCTTCTTCCTCTCCCACTCCCCCTGCTTGTGTTCCCTCTCTCGCTGGCTGTCTCTCTCTCTGTCAAATAAATAAATAAAATCTTTAAATTAAAAAAAAAAAAAAAAGGAAAGATGACCTAGAATTGAGGGATAGTTGTGTTGGGAATATCTTCTGTGAAATAGTTGGGAAGATCTATGCCTTGGCAATTCAAATAAAACACGACATGGGAAATAGAGATGGGCAGAGCCCAATGGCTTTGTGTGATGGAGTAAGGAGTTCTTTGTGGCTAATGAGATGAAGTAGTTGAAGAAAGAACTAAATCATTGGAGAGAACTGTTGGGTTTTCTTCTGAGTTAGCAGATGGACAATGTGTTAGTTTTCTAGGACTGCCATAACACCATACCAAAATACAGGTGGCTTCAACAACAGTAATTTTTTTCTCACAGCTGTGGACTGAAAGTCCAAAATCAAAGTGTTTTCCAGGGTGTTTTCTCTGAGGTCTCTTTCCTTGGCTTGCAGAGGGCTGTTCTCTTGCTGCCTCTTCCTGATATTCTCTCTGTGCAGGAATGTCCTTCCAATCTCTGTGCATAATTTCCTCTTATAAGGCTATCAGTCAAATTGAATTGGGGAAGGCTATTCATTTTGACTATATTACTTCTTTAAAGGCCCTATCTCAAAATAAAGTCATACTTTGAGGTACCTACCTGGTGTTTGGGACTTTAGTATATAAATTTGTGGGGGTGGGGGAAGGACCCAGTTCTGTCCGTAATAGACAATGATGTGGAGAATAAGCCAGAATACACAAAAACAATTACAGCCGATTTTTTTAAAAAGTATGATTCGGGACTATTTACTTATACAAATAAAAAAATTTAAATATGCTTGGTATGACTGATATGTCTAGTTCTGGAGATCAGAAACATCATGGTAAGGCCTGGTGGGAATCATCAGCTACTGTGGCTTGAATCCACGAGAATAAAAATATCCCAACGAGGACAAAATCTTGGTGAAACAGCATAATGGGCCGGGTGGGGGGGGGAGTGGAATCACATAAACATGAGATACCGTTGGGAGTAAGCTCGCTGCTTGGTATGGTTTAGCTACCGGTAAACTAACAGGTATCATTATAAGGAAAGAGGCTCATGCTCCATTTTGTACTGGCCATGTCACTTCCATTTTAACATGTTTAAAGGGCACCATCTTTTAAGGGTAGCTCAGAGAGGCTGGAGGTTTATTTTGAGAATAACATAAAGATTCAAAACATTAATCCTCTTTCACTGAGCCCATAGTTATTTAATTTTGTTCAACCAATATTTGTACCACATTATATGCTAAGCTACCATTTATAATAACCCCAGCTTTCTTGGAGTTTATAGTGTAATGATAGAAGAGTCGTTAATCAGAAAGTCCCATAACCAAAAGTTAAATTACATTGTGTCAAAGGGTATGAATAAAAAATACATATTATGCAGGCCTATATGAGGGGGATTTATCTTAAGGAGATAAGAGAAGGCTTACACACACATACACACAAAAGGTGAATTAATCATGTATCTCTTAAAATGAATATTGAAGGAAAGTAGGAATGTTTTACCTCTGGAAGAAATTCCAAGATACATATTTTCTGGCTTGAAATAATTGACCAACTATCTTCTCAAGGAGCCTTTCTATTTGTTCTATCTCCAAAGGGTAACATGGGAACAAATATCTCGATATTATAGGGGGGAAAATTTCATCTTGATATGATTGGAGTGGGGCTCCTAATTCGAAGAGCTGAATTTGGGGTCAAAATCAGAGGAAAGGAACATACAGAGGGTCATATAAGAAGGAGAGATTTTTACTAATCCACTGAATGCTGGAATCCTAAGCTTTCTGAGGTACCTCATTTGTAGTAAAAAGAGGAAACCTTGGAGCAATTGGATGTAATAGTCTCACTCATTGTAAATGGAGAGGAGGTAATATGGTTCATTTTGTGTAGGGGGTGGGGAACAATTCCCCTCTAGTATGGAAGGATGATTATGCTTCCTACAGGCACCAGGTAAAGGAAGGTGGAGAAAGAACGAGGAGAATGTTCAGCAGGATTACTAAATGAGCCAATAGAACTCAGAGGAGAGAGTAAATATTCTAAAATGCTGTCTTAGACACCAAAGTGTCACGGTTACTTGAGGCCTTGAGATAACAGGATAAATATATTAGCAGTCCTACCATCAAAGAGTTCCCAGTTTAGTGCGGAGAAAATGCAGAATATAGTAAGAATAGGGACATGTGCATAATGCAACATGGTCATATACACACAGAACATTTAGATATCCTTGGGTGAGAAAAGTTCTTCTAGAGATGACAACTAAACTGATTCTTGAAGAGCTAGGTAGGATGGTCTGAATTTTTAGGTCTGGCCCCATCCCAAATTCATATGTCAGAAATTTCACCCCCAAAGTAGTACTGATAGGAGGTGGAGCCTTTGGATGGTGATTAGGTCATGAGGGTAGAACCCACATGGGTGGAATTACTGCCCTTATTAAAGAAGGCTGACAGAGTTCCCTAACCTTATACTGTATGAGAACAAAGTGAAGAAGCTGGTCATCTGCAACCTGGGAGAGGGCTTTCACCAGAACCTGACCATCCTGGCACCTCGATCTTGCTTGGGCTTGCAGGCTCCAAAACTGTGAGGAATAAATTTCTGTTATTTATAAGCTACCCAATCTATAGTATTCTGCTGTAACCCCCCAAATAGACTAAGACAGGTATGCAGGCCAATAGGATGGGAGATGAAATTACTGGCAGAGGAGACAACATAAGCATAATCTTACCATGAGATACATCATGACATGTGCTAGAAAGTAAGAGAAAATAAGCATTGTTGGAAAATTAAGTGGTTGGCTGGTAATGCTTACCTTCCCCCTGCAAAAAAATGGAGATGAGAAATTGAGTGGAGACAGAAACAGCACCAAGAACTGTTGTCTGAGATAAGCTGTGGAAACGCCTGTGCCTTTATAACTTCTACATGTTTGTTTGTGTTGCCATTTATCCCCACTTTGAATAGCATGAGGACTTGACAATTGTAGCAACAACACACGTTGGCATTCTTATGTTTAGGAACAGAAGAATGGGTAAAGTGAAGAGAGTATTTCTCTCTGTACTGAGGAAGGACATGTTTAAACGCAGTGTCGTAATGCAAAAGAAAATAAACTGAAACCTTTGGGCTTTAAAAAGAATAAGGGAATTTTTAAAAGGCATCCAAATCTATGCAAAGTGACTTTTGGGCAAAGGGATAGTTCAAACTAACCAGCCAGTTATCAGCTATATGTGTCTTAAATAGTATCCAACTTCTGCCTCCTTTCTCTTATCCTTGGTGTCTCCATATATTTTCAACCTAGCAGGGTTTTCCTCATAGATGGCGAAAGTAGAGAGATGCTGCCTCGGGCGATCTGAGGGGTATGGGAAAGACTTTAATAGGTAATATACTTTCCCCACTGTTGCTTAAAAATCTGCGCTTTCTTCATTTTCACAAAATACATATACTGTACTGTGCCTGTGGGGATGGGGTAATTGAAAGAATGCAAAGTAAGAGATAATACCATCAAAAGTGCCTTGACTATAGCACAGTGCTGTTCAGTAACAAAGCAGGTGTCTGTTTTGTCCAGGTTAAATAAAACGTCAATCGCCCAGTGAAGTATGCTTAAAATCAAAGTTTATTTATGGATGTGCACTGGCAATTGCAGTCACCAATATAAATACAGTACATTCCAGTTAGAAACAGACCACATATCAGAAAGTGCCCTGAGAGCCTGATAAGCAAGGCCACTGCAGGGAGAAATATGTAAAAAAAGTTTGTGATAGATTAATGGAAGCAGGAAAATTTGTTTCTGGCAAAGGAAGGAGGTGCAATGAGAGAAGAAAAAATGAGAGAGAATAAATTGTTCTGTGCATGTGAAGGCACTCTTTCTGTAATTCACTGTACTTTGCATTCAGAGATGAGACTCCTGAGGAAGCTTGATCTGGGTGGATACTTGTGGGTAAAAAAATATATGTTCATATATTGGTTTTGACAAATATATATCACATGGGCTGGAAAAATAAAAAACAAAACTCAACAATAACAGTAAAGAATAAAGAATGCAGTCTTCCCTTAAAATGATTATAATACATTTGGGAGACCAGAAAACTAAAAGTGAAGGTGGTTAAGGGTTAAGTAAGGTGAGGTTGGGATTTCCTTTGTATTCCTACCTTCCCAAAGGCTAAAGTGGTTTAATAGACAACTCATCTCTGAGAATAAAGAGAGGTACTACTTCAGCTCCTAAATTATTCTTGGTGCAGATTCTCCAAAATACTTTGGAATCTCAGAAGTTGTTTTGTGTATTTTGCCGTTAGGGTAGTTCAAAATCAACTGAAAGAGGGAAAGTTGCTTTGTGAGAAAATGTTTGCGAGATCCTGTGTACAGCTTTGAGTGACTTGTTCAGGTGCTTGGGTCTATGAAGATCAAGGATGAATGGAACCAAGTAGGATGAACAAATTGGCCCAGCTGCCTGGGATGTTCCTGGTTGTAAGACTGGAAGTCCCACATCCCATAAACTTCCCATGTCTAGGGACCATTGGATCCATTGGTCGTCCTTGAAATAGGGGAAATTAGCATTTTGCCCCCCCAACTAGAGTTAGCTGAGTGTGAGAACATGCAGATAGACTCTAGTATCACTGGCTATTAAGTAAAGAGCTATGGGTTGGAGGCAGTACTTATTGAGTTGGAAAAAGTGTAAATTTTTCCAAAGGAGCCAAGTTTCATGTGTAAAGGACTCCTTATTCCTTGTATGTCTAGGGAATTCTGTAGAAAATAGGAAAAAGTGTCGTGTTTGCTATCAGTCCCTCCTAGTGAAGGACTACCTAACATGTAAAGGGACCCAACTGAGATGTTCTGAAGTATACACAACCCAATAGAGGAGGGGATGGTTACTGTGCACCTTTAGAATTCCTAACTTCAGAAATTATGAGTATGTGTCCAGGGGCGGCTCAAAGACCACCAACTTCACCGCAAAAACTTAAACAGCCCTCATTGCTATCCAGACTGATGGAAATAGCTGCTGGCTAGGGCACAGGCAGATAGTTTCCAACAAAATAAGAAACTGCATTGGATATGGGAACTGGTACTGGCAGAAAGGTAGAAAGGAAGCAGTCTTAAACCATCTTGTTTCCTTCAGTGTTTCCTCAACCAGGACTTAAGGAGATAAAACTCTCTCGTTTATGTCAGTGAGTACAGGGGAAACCTATAATGGTAAGAATGGAATTGAAAGGAGATGAGGTTAAGCAAACCCTGATGGAGATGTGTAAAGGAAGGTAGCTGAAATTGCAATCACTGAACTAAAATAAAATTGCCCTTGATTGGATTTACTCCAAGGAGTGACTGATAATGGCAGAATAAGCCTAATTTGCAAGATAGAAAAGGATAGATTTGGGAAATAGGAAGTATTTGTGGTTCAATATTATGTCAGATTTATCTTTATAGAAGAGACTCATTTGAGTTTTCTTTTTTTTACTAAAAATTAACATATACTTAAATAATGCACAATTTGCATGACTTTCTTGAGAGAGGAGTCTCTCACCTGGCCCATAAGCAAAAGCTGATTAAATCACCTGATTCCCTCTCAGCCCAGGACTCCTTCTACAAAGCCCTACTCTTGGCATACTAATAGGACAAGAATGTTAACAGTTACTCAAAAGCAATCCCCAGTGCTCAGCTGTCTGTGTCTTCTTGGAATGACAAAAGGAATGTGGAGTCTCTGTGTTGTATAGCCAGAGGCAAATAGGGAATCAAAGTTAGGCGGGATGTCATTTATTAAAACAGAATATACTTGTCTGAGAAAGTACACTCAGAGATGTCCATGTCACATATTTCATAGAAAATGGCTTCTGAGGTAGCTGAACTAATTATATATTAAAAATAAGGTGGATAGAGGAGAAATTGAATGCTTGAAAATACAAATTTTTTTTTCAATTTAAATACTAAATAAGATATAATACACAATGGCATAGAGGAGATGTCGGGGAAAGACTCTAGGAAGATTAGACATTAAAAAGTAAAAGATGATTGGGGTGCCTGCGTGGCTCAGTCAGTGAAGCAGTTAAGCATCTGACTCTTGATTTCAGCTTAGGTCATGAGTTCAGGGCAGTGAGATGGAACCCATGTTGGGGATTCCACGCTCAGTGGGGTCTGCTTCTCTCTCTCTCCCAAACTCTTTCTAAAATAAAGAAATAAATCTTAAAAAAGAAAGAAAAGTAAAGGGTGATTGAAATGTGAAAGAGTGCAGTGAATTAGAACAGCTTATTTAACCCATGAATCTGAATGTGAAAGATGTGGCTCTCTTGCTCAAAGAATTGCCCTAGTACAAAACATAAGATGATATTTTCTTCTTTTTAGTTATTGTTTCTTATTGCCCTTTTTGGTTCTGTGACATGATAGTGTGTTCACTAAGAACCAGTAATGTCAAACTAACTCCTTTTATTTATTCTTGGGATGACCCACCGTAGAGGATTAGAAAACGCATCATCATGTTCAGAGTTTGAAACTCTGGGCTCCAGCCTTGACTATGTTTCCAATTTGTATGGCATTAGAGAATTTGTATGACTTCAGGATTTCAGTTTCCTCACCAGTAGAAAGGGGGAAAATATGTATATTTGAAGTTCATAAGAAACATAAAATGTAATGACATGTATGGAAACACTTTAAAAATTGCTAGGAACAGGGCACCAGGTGGTTCAGTTGGTTGAGTGTCTGACTCTTGATTTTAGCTGAGGTCATGACCTCAGGGTTGTGAGATTGAGCCCCACATTGGGCTCTGCGCTGGGCATGGGGCCTGCTTGAGATTCTTTCTTTCCCTCTCTCCCCCACCCCCTATCCCTCCCTCTCAGGAAAAAAAAAAAAATTCTAGGAACATTGTAAATTTAAAGTGTGAATGTTAATAACCCTATTTTCTTTTTCACAGCCTTCTAACTTCTTATTCTGGCCTGTTAGGATCGGAATGTTCATGCTACAACTCTCACTTTTATCATTTTATGTAAATCATCTCCAAGTTTATCCGGTTCCTTTTCAAGTTTCAGCCCTGTCATCCTCATGCTTTTTTCCCATATGAAAGAAAAGCAGTTGTCACAGTGCCAGGAATCATATACAGACATGATAATTTAAGGCAGAATAAGAGAGACTCACTGTCCAGGCATATTGCTTGTATGCTACTGAACAAATAGAAACCTTTCAGAGAAACCCCCCTCCCAAACACTTTTTCTTATGTCCTGTTGGTCCAAATTCTGTCATATTTCCATGCCTGAACCATCAGTGGAAAGGTGAACCTGACCATGGTGGTAAGTTTAGACCTATCAGAACCTAACCGTGAAGCATAAATCTTCTCTGTGAAAAGACAAGACATGAAGTAAACTGGGGTTTTATTGAGATGAAGAGAGTGCGTATATTTGGTTGACAACAATCAGTATCTCCTCATAAGCATTATTCATAATCTGGTAACATAAAAATAGAGGAACTTACATAAATATAAAGTCTGGTTCCATATATGCATTTCCCCCCTAAATCTTATACTGGCAAAATATTTCCAATTTTTTAATAATATTGATCTTTTTTTTGAAACTGTCAGAAGCAGACCAATCCATGGGAGTCGTATTACTAAAAGGTTAAGATTTTTAGAAAATTAAACAGATCTCTTGTTTTAAGTGAACATTATGTTAGACGTTATTCAAAGTCAAAATACCAGGTACCTGCAACTACTGATGACAGATTCTGCAGTGTGTATGTGTGCAGAGAACCACGCTCTACAGAAATGGATTAAGTAGGTGATTTTGTGTGTGTTAATGTGGGTGTGCTTTTTACCATTGTTTTAAGTTAATTTGTTTTTCCTTTTATAGTTAAGTGAAGGAGACAGACTAATTTACATTTTACAACTTTGTGAGGAATTGCCATGGAAATGTGGAATTAGCTCTTCCCTATGATATATTCTAGGATTCCCTTAGAATCTTAGTAGATTACACTCTGATCAGTTCTGGTTAGACTAACCCATATTAACAGTATCTGATATGACTTTTCTGTTTTTTGGCATCTCAACAAATGAGGAAAAACTGATTTCCATGATAAAAGGAAAGAAAAATAAGCTTTTTAATAAGATACTACTTCAACAGTTATGAATATTTGATGCTACATGTATTAACATTGATTTACATAATGCCTCTATGGACTGTTAATTCATGCTGGGGTATAATGTAAACTTTGAGTATTGTTTTCTTTAGGGAAAAAAACACACTTAAAAGTTTCAGAATACCTAGTGTATAGTGCATAGAAATCAAATAGGCTAAATTTTATTTTCATGACTTCAGGTTTAAAATCAGGAGAGGCAGGGAAAGCTTCAAAGCAATTCTGAATTCTAAAAAAGAATCAAAATTCCATTTTCTTTTCTAATTCCCAACCATTCATGCATCATTGCAATCCTGCATAACACAACTTTTCTGAAGGCTCTTGGGTAGCAGTGTACGCAGAAAACCATTGTATTTGGCATCAAATCTCCTGAGGGCATGCTTATCAATAGAAAAAGACTTCGGTTCTTTCATAAAACAACTCTTTCTTATCTATATGAACACAGTATTTTTACAATGGAACTTAGCTGCTTTCTGGAAGATGTTTTTGAATATTGAACTAAATTCACCTGTGACATCAGCTATTCCTTGACACTAGTGAATGTTCTCTCAGATGCCAATCATAGATAACTAAGAAGCCAAAACCAGTACATTGAAAATAAAACAATGTAACAACAAAAAACTTAACCAAGTAATTATGACAAGAAATTAAATGTTTGTTGTTATAGCAATGTGTAGTGTGGTTTATCATAATCTCTTGAATTTTACATTAGATCCATCAGATTGGGTAGGTATATCTAGAGGTTAGTTAGTATCCGTGACGGTCAGATATATTATCATTGGTATGAAGTAAAGGGAGTGTGGGAGGAGGCGATAATTCCCCTTAGTGTCTTTCAACCTAATTAGAAACACAAGACAAATTCTTGTGAAAGACACTGTGTCTTCACTTTGTCATGTGGTCAGTTCCTATGGCGGTGGTTATTCCCATTTTATAGGAAACAGCCCTAAATCTCACAGATAAATGGAGGAAAGTAGATTTCAGAGGAGGGAGTAGGATCAGAGTACACCAGACTCTTTACTTGGGATGTAACACAGCTGCTAAAGCCAGCCTGGATGACATTTTGTGCTGATCACCACTACCTACAATGAGAAAGACGGGGAGGAGACACTCCACATTCACAGAGGATGCTGCCTTCCTCATTTTGCTCTATATATGGTTTTCTTTAATACTTCTGACCAGAGCGAGCATCATATCCAGCACCCTGGATGTAGAGCCTCAAATCTCAGGAGGGTTGTGACAGTCTTACTGGAGAGATTCAAGAAGCAGGGTCTGAGGCTAAACTAGAGCTTTTGTCACTGAACTGAATGATGGCAGGCCAAGAAAATGAAATGCTGAAGTCAGAAGACAAATGTGTGATGGATATTAGAGAGGGTGCTTGTTGTGATGAGCACTGGGTGTTATATGTAAAGGATGAGTCACTAAATTCTACTCCTGAAATTAATATCACACTGTATGTCAACTAATTTAGATAAAAATATGAAATATGAATAAAAAATATAAAAGATCATAGGAACGAGTTAGAAGAGGCAAGATACAAAAGCTAGACATAATAGAAACAATAGATCAAAAGAAAACAAAACAGTGGATTGAACATGTGGAATGATACCAAATGGTATCAGTTTAGGAAATGACTTATTTTGCTGCAAGATTCTGGGAACTTTTATTTGCAGTCCAGTATACTTCCACTTGGCAGGCAGTGGCATAGAAAGTGCTCAGTTTTTACTGATGCACCACTGGCTAAGGTGGTGCATTTCTTTTATAGATTTAAGAAGATAATGTATTCTCAGACGATTTACTCAACACTATGAGAGAGAAAAATGCATAAAAACCCCACAAGATACTTCTAAGTGAAGTACCTGAATTAAAGTATGTAATTATAACAATTTCAAGTATAAAACATGTGGTACTTCCACTGACTTATCTCTGTTTCCTGTCCCCCTCCCCAGTGGCATTTATCTGTCATCTCACCTTCTTTACTATAAGTGGATAGTCCATACTCGCATAGGTGCAGGAGGTTCTGTGCAAAATCTTGATTGATTCAAAAGCCTAGACCACTTCAGCGTGTGTTCTTCTTTAGTTCTCTTCGTGTTCTGGATGACTATACTCTGTTTCCCATCAGCAATAATTAACAGTAATCTGATTTCTTAGGGCGGTTTCTGAAGATCAGGAATTGAGGCACAGATTGTGTCCTCTGCTTTACTGTCTCTTACAAGGGCACAAAGTTCGATGGTCTCATCTGGAAGCTCAGGTGGGAACGAATCTTCTGCCTGTTTGACTCACATAGTTGTTGACAGGCAGGTCCTTGCAATCTGGGATAGAAGGCCTTGTAGGCTGTGAGCCAGCAGCTTCCTCAGTTCTTTCCAGCCTGGGCTTCTGCAGGACAGTTTACTTCATCAAAGTGTGCAGTCCAAGAAGCCAGTGGAGAATGAGTATGAGTGGGATAGAAGCCACAGTCTTTGGTAAGATAATCATGGCAGTGACATCACTTTTCCATATCCTATTGGTTAGAAATAAGTTTTGAGATCCACTCCATTCTCAGAGGGAGGAGATAACAGACGGTTGCCAATCTCAGGGGTGGGGAACCTCAAGGAGCATCCTCAAAGTCCGTCTACTGAGCATCTGTATAGCGGGATTTCAGCAGTACCTACATGGGCTTGTGAGATATAAATGAAAAAATAAGCTCTTCCTGAATTCTTTTAGCCTTGTAATCAATCAATGGGTATTAGTTTTTACCACTGTTAACCTACCTAGCCTATCTTAGCTTCTTTGTATATTTAATATTCCTAGTGCTTCTGGTTTAGCTGATCTGTATGCTTTAGCCTCTATCATACCCCACAGCCTATCAGTAAAATACATCAACGTGACACAGCAAAGCTGTGCTTCCTTTGAAAGTGGACCCAGCTTATCATCTCGGAATGGATGATAAGCAAATGATGCAGATTTAATGTGTTAAAACCTATTTGTATATCTTGAAAAAAATAGAATGGTGTTTCACTGTAAGTTATCTCATGTCTTCATGAACAGGTGTTCGGAAAGCTGCTTTTGTGTACATTATTTGTTTGTGCTTCATATAGGTGATGTTGATGTCATAAAACAACTTAAATGTGAAGAGTTTTTCACTCCTTCCAGGCTGTTCAGGAACAGCTTCAGTATCCGCAGCTCTGTTCTGGGTGAAACAATTCGGGTTCACAGAGATTAAAAACATTCTATCTTGTTGATATGCATTGGTCACTAATATAACCTTAGGAAGTTCTTTTTACTACCCACACTTTCAAATATTGACTGGAACTTGTAATTGCATAACAACGTGGATAGAGAAATGAAGTTTACAAGTTCTGTCAGTGTTTTTATTACAAAATAGCAATTCCAGAGTTTTATATCTTCACTGTAAAATTTATGGTTAAATCAATCATTGCCCCGGGGCCCAGTTCAGAGGTGAATTTAATTTTCTGGGATGTATTTTAAGCAAAAATTTTAAGTTATAGTAACATTCAGGATATGTATTTTCCAATTTGTAATGTTTAGATTAATAACAGTGGTACTATAACAGTCCATGTTAAAGACCGTATCCCTGCCACCTATTGATAAAATTCTTTTGAAGGTAATAGCACTTTGATCACACTGCAAATTGCAAATGAAAAGTGCTCAAATTATTGATACATTGTTCTATTCTGATAACTTACCACTTTGCAGAAATTATCCAAAGAAACTGAATTAATGCAGCTATCAGGAGAAAAAAGGAGAAAAATATGCAACCTATTTATCTTTCTTTGCTTAAAATAAACTATTAGAAATATTCAAAATATTAAAAGTGACTTCAGGGATAATCCTTCTCAATTCTTTAATTTTTAGATGAGAAATCTGAAGCTCCTATAAGTGTAGTGATGTCCTGTGACAGAAGGACTCGTTGGTAAGGGATTATTTCCACTAGAGGGTACAGGTCATTGTCCTGGCACCACTTCTCACTTTTTCCTGTGAGCTGTCACCATTTGCTTTACCGTCTACTTTCACAATTCATGGAGTAGAGCACCAACTTGGACCAAGCAGTGAAGGTGGAGTCATCTCCATATGGTATCATTCATTCTTGCACAGGGTAGAAACCATTTGGTCCTTTTCCTGTCTCTGGAGTGTTACATTTTCCAGAAGGTCCAATAATAGAAATCGTATAGTATGTAGCTTTTTCGGACTGCCTTCTACCAATGATCACTAAATATTTAAGGTTCTTTCATCTCTTTATATGGCTTGACAGCTGTTTTTTTTTTTATTATTGAATAATATTCCATTATATGGATGTATCAGTGTGTTTGTCCATTCAGCTATCAAAGGATATCTTGGTTATTCCAGATACTAGTGATCATAAATAAAGCTATTACAAATGTTTGTATCTAAGTTTTTATATGCATAGGTTGTCACGTTTAGCTTTGTAAGAAACTGTAAGACTGTGCCCTAAAGTGGCTGTGCCATTTTTCATTCCCTCCATCAGTACATATAAGTTCTTGTTATTTTGCATTCTCACCAGCGTGTGACATTGCTAATTCAGAGGGTGGGTGGGTGGGTGAGTGGGTAATCCTTCTGATAGGTGTGTAGTGATTTCTCATTATTACTTTATTAATATTTGCTTCCTGATGGCAGATTACAATGAGCATTATTTCATATACTTATTTGTATCTACATATCTTTAGTGAGGTGCTTTTCCATCTTTTGCCTATTTTTAATAGTCTGGTTTCTTATTGTTGAGTTTTAAGTTTTTTTGTGTGCTTTGAAAGCAAGTCCTTTATCAGATATGTATTTTGAAAGATTTCCTCCCAGTTTATGGTTTGTCTTTTGATTCTTCTGACAGGGCTTTTCTCTAGAACAGGTTTTAGTTTTTAAACAGTATAATTTCATTAAATTCTTCTTTCATGGATTGGCTTTTAGTATTGTATCTGAAATCTCATTGCCAAGCCCAAATTATATAGGTTTTCTCCTCTTTTTTATTCTAGAAGTTTTATAGTGTTGTTTGATATATTTAGTTATATGAGCCATTTTGAGTTTATTTTTGTGACAATTGTAGGACTTATGTCTATAATTCTTTATTTTTTCTGCATATGGATTTCCGGTTGTTCCAGCACTGTTTTTGAAATGACTGTCAGTTCTCAGAGTTTATGACTCTGCAGCAATAAGGTAATTTTATTTTGGTGAGTCTGTTTCTTGACTCTATTCAGTTCCCTTGATCTCTTTGGTTGTTTTATCAATACCTTGCTGTCTTGAATATAGTGTCTTTTTAGTAAAACTTGAAGTCAGGTAACATCAGTCCTCCAAGTTTTTTTCTTCTTTAGTACTATGTTATTTTTTTCTGGGTTTTGCCTCTCCATATAAATTTAGAATCACTTTGTGTACATCCAGAAAATAAATTTCTGAGATTTGGTTAGAATTACTTTGAATCTATAGATTAAATTGGGAAAACTGAAATCTTAACAATATGGAGCTTTCTAATCCATGAACATAGAATATCTCTCCATTTGTTTGGCTCTTCTCTGATTTCTTTTTATCAGTTTTGTAGTTTCCACATGTAAATGCTATATAAACTTTATTAGTTGTATACCTATTTTATTTTTTAGCACTACTGTAAATGGTAATATGTTTTAAATTTCAAGTTTCAGTTGTTCAGATAGTAAGGTAATTGACTTTTGTTTAATAACCTTGTATACTATGACCTTGCTGTAATCAGGGATTAAGATGGTTTAATTTTTTTTATTCCAAATCTCTCTCTATATATTTTGTTTCCTTTTCTTATTTTACTAAGAGGATTTCCAATACATTGTCTAATGGGGTGGTGAGAAGGGATATTCTTACCTTGGCCCCAATCTTAGTGGGGAATTTTTTTTCTCCTTGTTAGGTATGATGTTAGCTTATAAGTTTTTTTAAAGCTGTTCTCTATCAAGTTTAGGAGGTTCCCTTGTATTTCCAGAGACTTTTTACCATGAATGAGTATTGGATTTTTGTCAAATGTTTTTCTCTGTTGATATAGCCATATGACTTTTCTTCCTTAGTTCTTGGTATAAGGGAATGACATTAATTGTTTTTTGAATATTGAGTGAACCTTGCATACCTGGAATAAATTCTGCTTGGTCATGGTATATGTTGAATTTGATTTGCTGTTATTTTGATGAGATTTTTAAAATCTGAATTCAAGAAAGACACTGTTTTTATAATTATGATATTTTCATAAGCATTCAAAATGTTTTGTACAGTTTTATATCCTTCTAAATCCCTTTTTCCCTTCATCATTATTTGTTATTTTGCATATTTATAGTATGGTACTTCTTGGCTAATTCTGTTTATTACTAGTATTTCTATTTCATTCTTCTTTTGTCTTATTTTATAGACCAAAATACTTTCATTGCCTAATATCTTTTTTCCATATTATAATCTCATTCTCACTAGTTTTTTTATCAGAATTTTATGATGAAATATCATTGATTTTTAAGTCCCCAGTATGTGAAAACATGCTTAAATAAATACATTTTTATTTGCTGTCATTTCAAATATGTATTTCAATATTATTGTCTGAAAATTGCAGTAGTAATGTCACAAAGTAAATGTAAAATATGGCCAGTGATATGTGTGAGACAAAATTCACTTTGTATTGTTTTACTATTTATTGATTTCTGACCTGGTAACAGAAAAAAGGTGTCATGTCAGATAGACAAAACCCTCTTTTATTCAGTCTTGAGCAGGGTAATGAAAGCAAACAAATAAACTATGCTCATGATCTCAGTTTTCTCCCCCTACTACCTCAAGGAGTAGGTAATAGACTTTAGATTAGTAATTGTTGTAGTTCATCATTACAGAGTTACCTGTATAGGGAAGACAATGTTCAAGTCATGTGTTAATCTGAACAATTGTTAATTTCTGTCAAGAGAGCTGTATTGAGAAAAACTCTGAAGAAATATTTGGTTACATTGGGTCAATTTCCCTGTTTTTCTTAGAACACCTTCTATGTTACGTACATCCACCTATTGCTATGAAATAATGGGCTATATCTAAAATTTGCATATTCTCTCTAGCAATTGCTTTTTTTTTTTTTTTTCACCTATCACAGCTCTGAGTTTAGGGTGCCTTCTTGTTTTCATTTATTCATTAGTTTGTTGTTCAGTGAGTAAGCTTACCTTAAATGTCACTAAATGACCAACCCTTAAAACTTAGGAATAGAGAAACTGAGCAGAGGAGGGTCATGGATCATTTCACAGTGTTTAAAGGTTACAGGTTTTAAATCTGATGGATCTAGGTTCAATTTATCATATATTGCATACTCTCAGAGCAATGTAAAGCAAGTTCCTTAAACTCTCTGAACATGAGTCTTCTCATGTATGAAATGAAGTTAATAAAATGTATCTCACAGTGTTTGTGTGGGGAATATACAGGATCATGCACAGGTGTGCTAAGGAGGGAGCCAAGCAGAAAGTTACAGTAAATGGCATTTGCAGTAATAGTAGGAAGGATCATTTCACTAGCTGCTTTTTCTCCTCTTTTTCTTTTGTACTCTTGCTCTTCACCTGGCATATAAGATAACTGATGTTGGATTGCAGCTCTCATTATAAAGACATCTTGCTGAGTAATCTCTAAGGGAGGAAGACACTCAGTATCGCCACTACAGTGTACAAATCCCTTCCACGATAACCATGACTTTTGGTATAGAATGACTGTATTCAATTGTGACAGTTCCCATTTTGTTCTTTCCTTGAGATAAATAGATATCCGTATGAAAAGTTAAAGGACTTACTTTATCGTGTTGAAAAAAGGCAATGAGGAAAAGAGAAGTGAAAGTATAAGGTAGAAATATTTACTGTGACTGTCACTGACTTTCTGAAGTTTTCCACTTATATTTCAGTAGAATGTTTTCCCCTTTAGCCAGAAACTGAAATTTCTTTGGCTGAGAAAGACTTTATGAAGCAGTTCAGTAACTCATCATTAAGAAGTGCACCCAAGAGAAAAGCTGCATATTTCATTGTATTCAGTGGGTTAAAAATCATAGAAGAGAGGGGGGAAAAAAAGCATTATTAGTATTTTTTGCTTTTTTTTTTCTTTTTTTTTTTTTTAGGGTAGGTATTTTTAGTTATATTATGCCTAGGTTGGAAAATTACCGTCCCAAGTCCAATGCAAGGAAGATGATAACAAGATAGTGACTCGTTTTTGGCCGTTCAGACAAAATCAATAGTGTTTTAGTGGAGTTTCAGTGAGAAAACAACTTGTCATGCCAGCAGCTAAGCAGTATGTGTCAACAGAAAGAAACCACTGCTTCGAGCCGACAAGCCCAGGAGATGACAGTTGTAGGCATGGTTTCGTATCGTTGTCGGTTTCAAGTCATTGATGCACACAGTAAACTCTCATTAAAAGAGTAACATGCAATGGTGGGAAAGCAATGTTTTATTCTCCATGTTACAGCTCCTTTGGGTTTGCATTGTGACCAGAGCAAGGCCTCATATATGTAATGCTATTGTACCTTCTGAACAACAAAACATACATCCCATTGCTACTTTTCACATGCTGTTTAGTAGCCAGATGGTTCTCGCTGTTATAGAAACGAGTAAATAAAGTTAATGCCTGATAGAAGCAGCATAATATAAAAATGAAAGGCATGGAATCTGTATGCTGACTGCTTGGGTTCAACTGCAGATTTCGTCACTTCCTAATGTGTGGCCAGTGAGCAAGCTTCTGTGTATCAGTGTGTTTTTGTGTGTGTGTAAAGCGATAATAGCACTATGTGTATCATAGTGTTGTAATCAACACTCTTTAATATACATTAATCAATCTCTTTAATATACATTATATTACATATATTTAAGATGTAACTTACGAAACAAAAGAGTTAAAATTTCTCAATCACCTAGAACTGTTTGTGGGTCACAGAATATACATACCTTATAATTTACTCATTTGCAGTATACAGTTAAATTGATTTTAATATATTCACAGAGTTGTACATCCCTTACCACAATCAATTTTACAACATTTCTGTTACCCTCAAACCCTTCAGTCTCCCCTTCCCCCAGATCCTGGCAGCCAATAATTTACTTTCTATCTCCCCATAAATTTGCCTATTCTGGATGCTTCATATTTCTATAGAGTCATACAATATGTGGTCTGTTGTGACTGGATTCTTTTACTTAGTGCAATGTTTCCAAGGTTCATTCATGTTATAGCACATATCAGTACAAAGTTCCCTTTATTGCTGAAAAATACTCTATTGTGTGAACATACCATGTTGTGTTTATCCATTCATCATTTGGTGGACATCACATTGTTTTCACTTTTTGGCTATTATGAATAATGTTTCCATAAATATTCATATCACCTTTGTCAGGACACTTTATGAGTTTTTTTTTATATCTGGGAAGAGAAACAATTATTAGCTCTGAATTTTATTGTAACATGCACTATTTTTTTTTTAAAGATTTATTTTACTTATTTGACAGAGAGAGAGACAGCCAGCGAGAGAGGGAACACAAGCAGGGGGAGTGGGAGAGGAAGAAGCAGGCTCCCAGCAGAAGAGCCTGACGTGGGGGTCGATCCCAGAACTCCGGGATCACGCCCTGAGCCGAAGGCAGATGCTTAAGGACTGAGCCACCCAGGCGCCCCCTCATGCACTATTTTGATTAACTAGATTCTTGTCCTCTCTCTCTCTTTTTTTTTTTAAGTTCACCCAAATCCTAAACATCCTCTGTTCATGTTACATGTTCCAATTCATTTTTATCATGTGATTTCAGTCAGTTTGCATTATGTAGTTCTAAACCCTACATCCCCCCTAAAGTCTCCCTAATCATCTGTATTGAAATTGTTAAATTGCTTTTTCCTTCATCACCTTCTGAATCTTACTTTGCCTCTCCTTGGCACTTATTATATTCTGATTAAGGGTACAATTCCTTTACCACCAAACACTTAAAAAAGGAAAAAATCTCTCATCTCTGGATTAAAATTCTAAAAACATCACTTCTCAGCAAATGAATGTCTCTCTTTAATATACATTATATTACATATACTTAAGATGTAACTTACGAAGATATACTTAATATATGCCTAAATAGAAACAGTTGCTCCAGTTGGATAATGCATAACTTTTTTTAGAGGTTCCTTCACAAATAATGCTTGCAAGAAGGCATAGGATCCTTGTTTATAGGGGAGCTATTGATAGAGCTGCTAATGAAATAATTTTAATTGTCATATTCAGAGGAAAGTAAGTGACAGGAAATGATACCAACCATCCCCTTCTCAGTGTCCTGGATGCCATTAGTATTGTTGATGTGTGTAACCTTTCAGTGAACAATGACTATTTGATGCTATATGTAATTGAAAGCTCTCATATTTCATTTTGAGATAAAGGCAAGAGAGAAAAATACATTGATTTGATATACTAACTTGTAAGGCTCTTCATAGTAGAAGCTGACTATGAATATAATCAGTATCCCCATAATACTTACTACAACATACTTACATGAAATAAATACACTTACATGAGATAAACCACTGTCCAAGCACCACTACTTTGTCTGGTGCTTGAGGGAAATAATCATCAGTATATGCTGGGCTCACTGTCCTGTGCAGGTGCAAATCTACCACAGCCTCCTTGCTAATACCTGTATTAGTTTCTTAAGACTGCTGTAATAACGTACAGTAGAGCGGGTAATTTAAACCATAGACAGTTACTTTCTCACCGTTTTTGAGGCGAGAAGACTGAGACCAAGGTATTGGCAAGGTTTCTTTCTTCTGAAGGCCATGAGTGAAGGATCTGTTCCAGGCTCCTAGATGGCTGTCTTCTTATAGTTTTCCCTCTGTAAGTGTCTGTGTCCAAATTTCCTCTTCTTATAAGGACACCATTCATTCATATTGAATTAAGACCCACTGTAATGGGCCTCATTTTAACTTAATTGCTTCTTCAAAGACCCTGTCTCCAAACAAGGTAACTTTCTGAGGTGCTGGTGGTTAGGACTTTAACATATGAATGTTGAGGGCACACAGTTTAACCCATAATATTACCTGAATCTGCTGAATGCGTGAAAGTACTGTATACAATAAAGACTTTGGTAACTCTAAAGTAAACTGGAGTCAATTTGAAATAAAAGCATCCTTTGCTGGCATTCTCTGGCTGTATGACTGACAGAGTATTAAAGAACCACCCCCTGACATCTTTATCCATAAGAACACAAGGTGCCAATATTAATTACACAACTATATATTTGCGTTGATCTTTTCATACTTTTAGATTTCTCCCCATAAATGCATAGGAAGGAACTGTGATTATGTAAGGCAGGATTTGTTATTCTTCCACAGATGTGAAAACTGGCTTTGAAGTGTCAGTTGACTTGCTGAAGGCTGCAAGGTGGGTCAGTGATTTCCTGAATGTCCTGATTAGTTTGATAATGACTATCATTTACAGTCTGATCAGTTTGCTCATCAGGAGCTATATGAAAAGATTTAAAAAAAAAGTCCACTCTCTTTTCCTTAAACTGTTTTGAAATTGGATCACAATACTTGCCTTCTTGCTCCCACAAGAAAGGGTTGCTTAGGAGGTAATTCAAAGAAAAACTAAATTTGTAAGATTTGGGTATAATTATAATGGGGTATAATTATAATAGGTTGCTCATCCTCCTATAATTTCCTGGGGCTGTGAACAGGCAAGTGAACTAATGGTATCTCAAAGATGTCCCTGCCCTAGTGCCCAGAAACTATGATTATGCGAGATTATATGGCAAAGAAGAATTAAGGTTGTAGATAGAATTAAGGTTGCTAATCAGCTGACCTGGAAATGAGAAAATCATCCTGTGTTATGTGAATGGGCACAATGTAATCACAGGGTTCTTTAAAAGTGGAAGATGGAGACAGAAAAGGAGTCAGGAGGATGTAATGTGAGACAGACCCAACCCACTGTTGCTGGCTTAGAAGATTCAGGAGAAGAGCTATAATCTAAAGAATACAGGTGGTATCTACAAACTGGAAAACATAAAGAAATGGATTTATTCCTCGAGCCTCTAGATGGAAATATAGCCCAGCTGGCACCTTGATTCTAGCTCAGTGAGTGCCATTTTAAACTTCCAGTCCTCAGAACTATCAGCCAATACGTTTGTATTATTTAAGCCACTCAGTTTGTAATAAATTGTTACAGCAGCTACAGAAAACTAAAACATTGAAATAAATAATTTACTCTCTGGTTTCATCCGTGACTTCTATTAATTTAATCAACAGAGACTTGATGAAGCTCTGTATACAAAGACTGTTTACAGGTTATGAAGCACTGTTCTTGAATCAGCTTCCTCCTCCCTGCTACTCAGGCATGACAGGATGACAGGCATTAATTTTCCATCATATTTTATGTACATTGCCCTGTTATTCCATATGAAACATTAAAGTTCTGGAGCCCCACATTGGTTCCACTGATCCATTTCCATGTCATGTGAGGATCTCTTTTTCCAGCTAAAGGGGAAGGAATGGTCCTTTGAAACAATGCATCAACAGAAGGAGAAGAGCAAATATTTATTGAATCCTTACATATGCCAAGCATTGTGGTAGCCCTTTGCATAGATCATATTATCTTTGCAGCAAATGATGAAATAGGTTGTAATACTCTATTGCTTTTACACTTGAGAAAGCTGAAGAGCAGAGAGGTTAAGTTATATCTCTAATGCGATGGAAATAATAGGAGGAATAGCCAGGACTCCAAGGTAGGCAGTTTAATCCAAGAGCCTTTAGTTAACCACTGTATTCCCTGGCTTGCAAAGCAGAAGCAAAAATTATAAGATTGTCTACTGTGGTTCTCCAAATATAAAGAGGAAACATTTGTAAAAACATATTATGGAAAGGGGTAATGGACATAAAGGGAAGTAAGGTTTCTACACTTCCCTTAAGCTGGTAAAATCTTAACATCAATAGAATCTTATAAGCTGTTTGTGTATGATAAATTCCTAGAGCAACCACTACGAAATGCTATATATAGATAAAACTGAAATAGATTATAGATAAATCAATGCTGAATTATAAAAATGTTCAAGTAATCCACAGAAGTATGGAAAAGAGAGAGAGAAATGAAAAAAAAGCAAGGGAAAAAGGAAAAGAACAAGCAGAAAACAATAACAAAAAATTAAATGACAGACTCCCTGCCATACTAATAATTACATTATATGTAAATGGTCAGAATACACCAATTAAAAGAGATTGTCGGAGTAGAAACAAAACAAGAAAAAATTAGCCAAGTATCGGTTTGTTTACAAGAACCTCAATTCAAATATAATGATATATATAGGTTTTCAGTAAAGAGATGGAGAAAAGGGATATCATACAAAGGAAAGCAAGACTCACTGTATTAATATCAGATAAAATAGACTTTAGAATAAAGAAAAGTGTCATAAAAAGAAAATCTCAAGGCCTAAATGGTTTTACTGAAGAATTATAGCATATATTTAATAGAAGTAACACAAAGTCTTCATAATCTGTCCCAGAAAATAGAAGAGAACACTCCCCAGTTCATTTTCCTGCTACCTGAACCAGAAAAAAGAATGATTAAAAAAGAGAACTAAGACCAATGTATTTCAATAATATAGATGTAAAAAAATCTTAATAAAATATTGGCAAACTAAATTCAGCAATATATAGAAATAATTATGTACTGTGACCAACTGGGGTTTATTACAGGGATGCAAGCATCACTCAATATTTGAAAACCATCACTTTAATCTGCCATATCAACATGATAATAAAGTAAAGTGACATATCAATTGATCCAGAAAAATCATCTGATAAAATTCAACATCCATCCATGGGAAAAACTCCAGGGAAAATAGATATAGAGAGGATCTTACCCAACTTGAAAGGTGACACTTATAAAAAACTATAGGTAACACCATAATTAATGGTGAGCAACTGAATGTTTTTTTCTCTAAGATCAATTAAAAGGCAAAGATCTTTGCTCTAATCACTGATATTCAACATAGAACTGGAAGTTCTAATCACTGCAAGCAGAAAAGAGGAAATCAACCAATTCTCATTTGCAGATGATTTAGTAGTTTATGTAGAAAATTCCAGTGCATCTATAAGGAAAAAAACTAGAATTTATAAATTATTTCAGCAAAGTCACAAAAGATCAATGCACAAAAGTTAATTTCCTGTCAATATACTAGCAAAGAGTATGCAGAAACCAAACGTGAAAATATGATAGCATTAATAAACACTTAAAATAAAATATATAGGTATAATCTAACAAAGCAAGTACAAGATTTATATGCTGAAATGTTAAAATGCTGTTGAAACAAATAAAAAAAGATGTAAATAAATCAATAAATATCCTATCTTCATGGATTAGAAGATTCAGCAAAATAAAATGCTAATTTTGCCCAAATTGATTTATAGATTTAATGCAATTCTTATCAACATCCCAGTGAGATTTTTTGGTAGAAATAGACAAGTATGCTCTATCATTTACATGTAAAGGCAAAGACACTAGAATATCTAAAATAACTTTGAAAAAGAAGAATAAAGTATAAGATATCATCTACCATATTCAAGACTTACATGGCTATAGTATAGTAATTCAGATTGTGTGCTTTTGGCCTAAGGATAGATATGTAAGTCAGCAGAAGAGAATAGAGAACCAAAAAATAGAACCAAGTAAATATGCCCTATTTACTTTAATAAATACACAAAATCAGTTAAATGGACTAAGGATAGATTCTTCAACAAATGGGGCTAGAATTACATATTTGTAAGCAAAAAAAAAAGAATTAAGATATAAGTTTCACATGTTATGTAGAAATTAACTTAAAATCAGTCATGAATTTATGTATTTATATATTTATTTGCGGGTAACTGGAATTTTACTGTTGTAAGATATGTACAGTTTATGTGAAGCGTAATAACAGTAAATATGCTGTATTAAGTGAATGGTGGATATAGAAATGCCCAAGACAACATTAATATTAAAAATATTTAAATATTATTATGAATATTTTATTGTGTTTATTATTATATTTAATACTATTAACATTATTATTAAAATAATTAAAAATTATTATTATTAAAAGTAAATAAGAGGGATGATAAAAAGCCAAGAGAGGAACTAAAATCATTTTTCCCCAAATTATCTCCTTCAAAAATATTCCAGTATAATTAACATACAGTGTTTTATTAGTTTCAGGTGTACAACACCTGACCAATTCCATATATCGCCCAGTGATCATCACAAGTGCCCTTCATAATCCCCGTATCCTATTTTACCCATTCCCCCAACCTCCTCCCCTCTGACAACCACCAGTTCTCTA
Organism: Ursus maritimus; assembly: GCF_017311325.1. Taxonomy (NCBI): domain Eukaryota; kingdom Metazoa; phylum Chordata; class Mammalia; order Carnivora; family Ursidae; genus Ursus; species Ursus maritimus. The sequence continues at coordinate 40,438,305 of NW_024426774.1, read as the reverse complement.
TATTTAAGAATTTCTTTTTTTGTCTCTTTTTTCTTTGTTTTCCTTCTTAAATTCCACATATGAGTGAAATATATGTTATTTGTCTTTCTCTGACTTATTTCACTTAGCATTATACCTCATATCCAACCATTGTTGTTACAAATGGCAAGATATCATTTTTATGGCTGAGTAATATTCCAGTGTGTGTGCACGCACGCGTACATACATATATCACATCTTTAGTCATTCATCAGTCAGTGGAGACTAGGGTTGCTTCCATATCTTGGCTCTTATAAATAATGCTGCAATAAATATTGGAGTATTGGAATTGAAAGAAAGAAAATAAAGGGGTGCAATTAAAAAATAGAGGTACATCTATTTTTTTGAATTAGTGCTTTTGTTTTCTTTGGGAAAATGCCTGGTAGTGGAATTATTACTGGGTCATATGATAGTTCTATTTTTAATTTTTTGAGGAACCTGTATACTGGTTTTCACAGTGGCTGTATCAGCTTGTACTCCCACCAACAATGCACCAGGATTCCTTTTTCTCCACATCCTTGCCAACATTTGTTTCTTGTGTTTTTGATTTTAGCCATTCCAACTGGTATGAGGTCATATCTTATTGTAGTTTTGGTTTGCATTTCCCTGATGATGAGTGATGATGAGGATCTTTTCATGCATCTGTTTGCCATCTGTGTATGTTCTTTGCAGAAATGTCTTTTCATGTCTTCTGCCCATTTTTAATTGAATTATTTGGGGGTTTCTTGGAGATGAGTTGTGTAAATTCTTTATATATTTTGGATATTAACCCCTAATCATTTGCAAATATCTTCTCCCATTCCATAGGTTCTTTTAGTTCTGTTGACTGTTTCCTTTGCTGTGCAGAAGCTTTTTATTTTGATGTAGTCCCAAAAGTTTATTTTTGCTTTTGTTTCCCTTGCCTTAGGAGACATATCTAGAAAAATGCTGCTGTGGCCATTGTCAGAGAAATCACTGCCTATGGTCTCTATTCTAGGATTTTTATGGTTACAGGTCTCGCAGTTAAATCTTCAATCTATTTTGAGTTTATTTTTGTGTATGATATAAGAAAGTGGTCCAGTTTCATTCTTTTGCATGTAATTGTCCAGTTTTCCAAACACCATGTGTTGAAGAGACTGTCTTTTTCCCATTGTATATTCTAGGTTCCTCTGTTGTAAGTTACTTGACCATATAATCGTGCGTTTATTTCTGGGCTCTCTGTCCTGTTGCACTGAAAAATTAATCATGATTTAAATGTAAAATACAAAACTATAAAAATTAAAAAACAAAACAAAACAGGAGACAGTCTTTAGGATCTAGAGCTAGATAAAGAGTTTTTAGACTTAACACCAAAAGCATCATCCATAAGTGGAACAATTAATAAATAAATGACTAGGAATCTCATTGCTAATAAAAGGTAAGTAATAACTCTGGAGGACAGAGATAAAGATCCTTTATATTGAAGTTTCTGTTATCAGATGAAAAATAATAATTACTTATGGAAAAAACCCATATATACACAGACACCGACACACACACACACACACACGCATATATGGATTTTTCTCAAACACAAGAAGATACGTATTAGCAGCCTAAAAAATGCAGCTTCTTTCTCCCTAGGACAATTAACAAGCCACAATTGGAATGGAAATATATTATTTGTAATTAAATTAAGAAGGACTTATAAGAAAAGATGTTAACTTTTAAAATGGGGAGAAAATTAGGATAGTTATTCATATTCTTTTACACAATTAACAACAGAGTATCTTTCATGAGTTCAGGTCTCAACACCAAGGAAATACAAACAATTTTAAGAACGTATTATGAGCAACTATACACCAACAAATTAGGCAATCTGGAAGAAAAAGATGCAGTCCTGGAAACAGATAAACTACCAAAACTGAGACAGGAAGAAATAGAAAATCTGAACAGACCTGTAACCAGCAAGAAAAATGAAGCAGTAACCAAAAACTTCCCCAAAAACAAGAGTCCAGGGCCAGATGGCTTCCGGGGGGAATTGTATCAAACATTTAAAGAAGAAAGAATACCTATTCTACTGAAGCTGGTTCAAAAAATAGAAATGGAAGGAAAACTTCCAAACTCACTCTATGAGGTCAGCAATACCTTGATCTCAAAACCAGACGAAGACTCCACCAAAAAAGAATAACAGACCAATATCCCTGATGAACTTGGATGCCAAAATTCTCAACATGATTCTAGCCAATAGGATCCAACAGTATATTAAAAGGATTATTCACCGCGACCAAGTGGAATCTATTCCTGGGGTGCAGGGGTGGTTCAACATTCATAAAACAATCAATGTGATACATAACATTAATAAAAGAAAGGACAAGAACCATATGATCCTCTCAATTGATGCCAAAAAAGCATTTGACAAAATAACAACATCCTTTCTTGATTAAAACTTTCTTTTTTTTTTTTTTTTTAAAGATTTTATTTATTTACTCGACAGAGATAGAGACAGCCAGCGAGAGAGGGAACACAAGCAGGGGGAGTGGGAGAGGAAGAAGCAGGCTCGTAGCAGAAGAGCCTGATGTGGGGCTCGATCCCAGATCGCCGGGATCACGCCCTGAGCCGAAGGCAGACGCTTAACCGCTGTGCCACCCAGGCGCCCCTGATTAAAACTTTCTTGATTAAAACAGTATAGGACAGAAGGAACATACCTCAATATCATAAAAGCCATATATGAAAAGCCCACAGTGAATATCATTCTCAGTGGGGAAAAACTGAGAGCTTTTCCCCTAAGGTCTGGAAAACAAAAGGGATGCCCACTGTTACCACTGTTGTTCAACATAGTACTAAAAGTCCTCAGCAATTAGACAACAAAAAGAAATAAAAGGCATTGAGATTGACAAAGAAGTCAAATTCTCAGTCTTTGCAGATGAAATGATACTTTACATGGAAAACCCAAAAGACTCCACCCTGAAATTGCTAGAACTTATAGAGCAATTCAGTAATGTGGCAGGATACAAAATCAATGCACAGAAATCAGTTGCATTTCGATACAGAAACAATGAGACTGAAGAAAGATAAATTAAGGAATCGATACCATTTACAATTGTACCACATACTGTGAGATACCTAGGAATAAACCTAACCAAACAGATAAAGGATCTGTATTCTAATTCTTTCTTATGAAAGAAATTGAGGAAGACACAAAGAGATGCAAAAGCATTCCATGCTCATGGATTGGAAGAATAAATATTCTTAAAATGTCTATGCTACCCAGAGCAATCTACACATTCAGTGCAATTCCTACCAAAATACCATCAACTTTTTTCACAGAACTGGAACAAATAATCCTAAAATTTGTGTGGTACCAGAAAAGACCCTGAATAGCCAGAGGAATGTTGAAAAAGAAAACCAAAGCTGGAGACATCACAATGCGTAACTTCAAGCTAGATTACAAAGCTGTGATCATTAAGACACCTTGGTACTAGCACAAAAACAGACACAGAGATCAATGAAACAGAATGGAGAACCCAGAAATGGACCCTCAACTCTGTGGCCAACTAATCTTTGACAAAGCAAGAAAGAGTATCCAATGGAAAAAAGGCAGTGTCTTCAACAAATGGTGTTGGGAAAATTAGACAGCCACATGCTGAAGAATGAAACTGGGCAATTTCCTTATATTATGCACAAAAATCGACTCAAAATGGATGAAAGACCTAAATGTGAGACAGGAATCCATCAAAATCCTAGAGGAGAACACAGGCAGTAACCTCTTTGACCTTGGCTGCAGCAACTTCTTACAAGACGCATCTCTGAAGGCAAGGGGGAAAAAAAGCAAAAATGAACTATTGGGACTTCAGCAAGATAAAAGGCTTCTGCACAGCAAAGGAAGCAGTCAATAAAACTAAAAGGCAACCTACGGAATGGGAGAAGATATTTGCAAATGGCATATCAGATAAAGGACCAATATCTAAGATCTATAAAGAACTTCTCAAACTCAACACCCAAAGAACAAATAATCCAATCAAGAAATGGGCAGAAGACATGAACAGACATTTCTCTGAAGAAGACATACAAATGGTCGGCAGTCACATGAAAAAATGGTCCACATCACTTGGCATCAGGGAAATACAAATCAAAACCACAATGTGATATCACCTTACACCAGTCACAATCGCTAAACAAGACGGGAAACAGCAAATGTTGGAGAGGATATGGAGAAAGGGGAACCCTCTTACACTGTTGGTGGGAATGCAAGCTGATATAACCACTCTGGAAAACAGTATGGAGGTTCCTTAAGAACTTAAAAATAGAGCTACTCTATGACTCAGCAATTGCACAACGAGGTATTTACCCCGAAGATGCAAATGTAGTGAAACGAAGGGTCACATGCGCCCCAGTGTTCACAGCAGCAATGTCCACAACAGCCAAGCTGTGGAAGGAGCCTAGATGTCCTTCAACAGATGAAGGAATAAAGAAGATGTGATATATATATGTGTGTGTGTATATATATATATACACAGTAGAATATTACTCAGTTGTCAGAAAGGATGAATACTCACCATTTACATTGGCGTGGATGGAACTGGAGGGTATTATGCTAAGTGAAATAAGTCAGTTGGAGAAAGACAATTATATGGTTTCACTCATATGTGGAATATAAGGAACAGCACAGAGGATCCTAAGGGAAGGGAGGGAAAACTGAATGGGAAGAAATCAGAGAGGAAGACAAACCATGAGAGACTCTTAACTCTGGGAAACAAACTGAGGGTTGCTGGAGGGGAGGTGGGAGGGGGGATGGGGTAACTGGGTGATGGGCCTTAAGGAAGGCATATGATGTGAGGAGCACTGGTGTTATATGCAACTGATAAGTTATTGAACACTATACCTGAAACTAGCGATGTACTATATGTTGGCTAATTGAATTTAAATTTAAAAAAATAAAGAAAAAAAGAGTTCAGGTCTCAAGATATATCTTACCAAATTGTTTTTCATAAATTTAACAGTTATCCAGTACCAGATACATAAGAAATTTTGAAATATATAACTCCTGCTGCTTCTGTGGAGAGTCTAGATAAAGAAAAATGAAACCGAAAAAAAAAAAACAACAAATGATGAACTTCGTATGAAATAATTAACACAGTATATTTAATGTAGCTACGGATAGACTTCAGTTTAAATAATGATATTGATTTGTGAGATTTTTTATTAAAAAACAATTATTTGGTATAGTTATCATAATGATACAGCAAGATACCTAATTAAAAAATATAACTGTACTTTGACAATAATAGACCAAAGCCAAAACACCAGAATAAATGGATTAACAACAACAACAAAAATCCTGAGAGCATAAAATGTGGATATGTGAGCATTCAATAATTTTTCCTTCATATGTAGTGTCTAAATAAATTACATTATTGAAGTTTGTTTTAGAAAGGTAGATTTAAAGTGTATTAAAGTTATAAAATATGTTACTAGATTCATAAATGAAGTGCATAAATATAAATATGTAGATTCATGTATATTATATAAAGCTCTAAACATTAGTGTCGGGGAACAAGGACAAAATACCTTCCAAATTAATGGACATAGAAAAAATCTAAGCAATGCTGACTGTATTACAAAGATAGAAAATGTAAGGTTGACAGAACATGAAAAAACGAGATAGATGCTTATAAATTTAAGCATAATAAATGTAACTATTCAAAGAATAAAAATCCCAGAGTTAACTTAAAAACATAAATATGTGGGGTTTTTTGGACACACCAATGATAGCTAAAGAACAGAAAATATATATTTCTTCCATTAGGTTGGGTGCAGGATGCTTCTCTTCCTTGATTCTCCTATTATCCTTTCTAAATTTATTATCATGGACCTAATGCTACAGGATGTATTCAAGTTTTCTCAAAACCAAGAATTATAAAGGATTATTTGAGAAGTAGAACCCAATGATAGTCAGTAGGCTATACGAAGTGTCTAAAATGCCACCTAAGGTACTCAAAATCAAAGTTGGTAGATAGCCAGAGCATTGCCTAAGTTAAAGGTCACACCATGTGAATCAGGATGGCCTGGCCAGGTTCCCTGATACTGACAAGGTTATAGTGTTCTGTAGAATTAATTTAATAACATCTAGAATATATGACATTGGTCCAGGATGTCCCATATCAGTAGGGATAAATAATAAACAATATAACAGCAACAATAATTCAGAAACAACAAAACCAACAATTATAAAGCACTTGGTTTGTTTTAGGCACACCTCTAAGAACAGTATAGATATTTATTTAATGCTTAGAACAGCCCTATTATGAGGCGCTGGAATACCAGTTTACAAAGGAAACTGAGGCACAGTGGTAATCAGGTTGTCGGTTCCAACAGAATCACAACCCCTCCCCTCTTTTTGGGGTCAGGGCATGAGCAAAGAATTGAGAACCGTTATGTTAGGATTTCCTTTTTAATACTAAGGTAAAGATGCTCCCAAAAGTCTTGGATTTACATTAAACTTGGTAGAAAACTAGGTACCAGAGAATAAATATCTTACTTTAGTGTGTGTGCAGCTCTTCACCTAATAGTCACAGATAGGTGACAAGTATGAATTGTCTCAAAGGAAAAATTGGTAAACATGGCATTAGAAGGTCAGTGCAATGAAAGTATGTGGTCCCTCTGTACTTTGCTAGGTGATAGAGTTTCAGCTAGATCAAGGCCCAAGTAACGCAAGTGGTATGTATATTAATACCATGTGATGGGCTTCATATACACATTTCTGTGACTTTGGATGTATTTAATGTCACCCAGAAGCCTCCGTTTGCTGTTTGAAAATGTGGAAGTTATAGGTGAGTAAGAGGCTCTATCAGTTCATCTAAGAAAATTTCTGAGCATTTTCACAGACTAGTGTTGCAAATACCAATGTTTTATTTCAGCTCTCAGGTAAGGACATGTCAGAGAAGAGGATGCCATTGAGCCTAGCCCTAGCAGAGTCAGTGGACTGTTATTGTAGACTTACGGCAATGAAGTTCAACTAACGTGGGGTTTAGAGTGGCTTTGCTATCTGTGCAATTTTTAAATAGTAGGCCACAGGCCACAGAAAATTTACTGCTTTCTTCCTTGCCTCTATCAAATAAATAATTATAGACATGATGGCCTTTATTAAAATTGATGCTTTGTGTGTCCTAATACAACCCTGTCTACAAAAAAGATAATGAGTTATCTCTGCCATAGGAAATTTCTTTGGAGTCAGGGATAATGTCTGGAGCTGACATTTTTCTGGTATCTCACAACTCCCTTAGTGAAGAAGGCACATCTGCAAATAGAGGGTGCTATTAGGCTCTTGGGACCTTTGATGGTAGCTAAGAGACGAATACTGAAGATCAAGGAGCTCATTGTTGTAAATCCCAAAAGAAAATAATATGTTTATAACATCACTCATAAAAGTATGGTCTTGGCCAAGGGAAAAAAATGAATCCAATGCAATGTGTAAGTGACTTTGATCTCCACGTAAGGACAAGCACGGCTGCCATTTCATACACTTAATTCTAAAGAGAGTGTCCTTAGTTCCAGTCCTTAATCATTGTTTTTGTTTGTTTTATAGATCCTTCTAGCAGTCTGTTAAAACCTGTGGACCCTTACTCTCAGTGTTTTAAAATGCTTCAAATAAAATACATAAGATTATAAAGGAAAATGATTATATTAAAATATATTTTAATCCCCACATTAAGAGCAACAAGCTCGCTAAAACAGCTTGGAGATGGTTTGAGAAGTGAGTCCCCAAAGGGTTCACACATTGTATCCAGTTTAGAATCCCAGACCAAGACATTTAAAATTTACTCTGTGGATAAAAATACTGTGATTCACAGGACAAAAGTGACTTTGACAAAGAACCTACCTTTAGTTTCTTCCTTTTTTTTTTTTTAAGGAAATTAGACCAGTTTTAGCATGAGAAACTTTAATGACAATTATGCCATTTAAGGATATTGTGCTTGTTTTGAGATCTGTAGACTTAAAGAAGACTTTATGGGGAAAAAATCACAATGCTCACACATTTCGGAGAAAGATGCATATTTACACCAAAACTACCCATTTTTAACACACAAAATATCACTTCCTACATAGTGATCAATTTCTTTTTATGTGACGTAAGACCACTGTGAGATTATCATAAAATGGCAGGTTTTTTTTTTTTTATTTTTTATTTTTTTGCAAAAGTGCTGGTAGTTATAAAACTCAATTTTTAAGCAATAAACTAAAAAGAGAATTTTGTCACCAGGATAGATTAAAGTTTTTGACTAAATGAATTTTCTTGCCAACGGGGCTTATAGTACTTCATAGAATCCTTTTTCCTGACAGAATAAATCATTGCATATGACAAAATGCGGTTCCGCAGAAAGGATTTAGCTTTCCCCCCAAATCCGTTCTCTTTGTAGAAATATATTTTACAAGACAGTAGCAGTTCTGAGTATCAGGTTTCTTGGGGAGAAATGTATTTATACTCGGCAGTGTAATTGTTTACAAGTGGTGAAAAGTTGGGGAAGATGTGAAAGGTATAGATATTAGGTGCTTGTCAGGGTTTTTTTTTTTTTTTTTTTTTTTTAAATTTGACAGAGAGAGATAGCCAGCGAGAGAGGGAACACAAGCAGGGGGGTAGGAGAGGAAGAAGCAGGCTCCCAGTGGAGGAGCCCAATATGGTGCTCGATCCCAAGACTCTGGGATCACGCCCTGAGCCGAAGGTAGACGGTTAACGACTGAGCCACCCAGGCACCCCTGTCAGTTTTTATTTTGAGCCAGCACATTGTGAATCATAACTTGACACAATTATATAACCTGAATTGTTCTCCTCTCATTAAGTTCTGTATTAGGCATAATTCTATTAGTTGTTTTCAGTTTAATGCAGAATTAGAGTGAATATGGCATAGGGCAGAACAGAGCACATGATCAGAAGGAATAATGGATGTTTCTGATTAGAAATTTTTAAGTGTGAATTCATGTTTTGGGTTCCACCAAATGCTGTATCAACTGTAATATACTAGTCATATGCATGCATACACGTATTTAGGGAGAGGCTCAATATCTTAAATCCTCTTCTCAGAAGGGCTCATGAAACAAAATGTTAAAATTTAAGTCCAGATACACAGATTCAAACTTTTGAGGTGGGCAAGGGAAGGGATGTGGGAAGAAGAAAATGAGAATTCTTCAAACACTGGCCAAGTATATCTGTGCTCTTTGTTCAAATGAAGGACATTAACCTCTAATTATATAACATCATTATAATGGAGAAGTACATTTGATAATAATGGTACTCATTTTGTTCTTGTTAGTTAAGATTGAAAGATATGAAATGGTGTAGTATACAAAGAAAAATCTTTAGTTAAGCTATTTAATACAAATAGTATTGATTTAAAAACTGTATACAGGGGCGCCTGGGTGGCTCAGTTGTTAAGCGTCTGCCTTCACGGCTCAGGGCGTGATCCCAGGGTCCTGGATCGAGCCCCACATCGGGCTCCCTGCTCCTCTGGAATCCTGCTTCTTCCTCTCCCACTCCCCCTGCTTGTGTTCCCTCTCTCTCTGGCTGTCTCTCTCTCTGTCAAATAAATAAATAAAATCTTTAAAAAAAAAACTGTATACAATAAGGAAAGAAGCATCTAATGGTAAGAAACTTGTTTCTTTTTTTTTCTTTTTTAGATTTTGTTTATGTGAGAGAGAGAGCACTGGGGAAGGGGAGGAACAGAGAGAGAGAGACAAGCGGACTCTGCACTGGGGGTGGAGCCTGATACAGGGCTCAGTCTCATGACCCTGAGATCATGACTAGAGCTGAAATCAAGAGTCAGAGGCTTAACCTACTGACACACCAAGGAGCCCCAACAAACTTGTTTCTTCTTGATCCCTTAGTAATGAATGGCTACATAACTTGTGGAGCCCAGTGCAAAATGAAAATATGGGACCTCTGGTTCAAAAAAAATTTTAAAGAATTTCAGGACTGCAACAGTAGAACATTGTATCAAGTTCTAGTTTTTCTCAGCACAAGGATCCTAGACAGCTGTGTACACATTCCATATCCATGATGTCAAGGCTTTCTCTATTTTTCAGAACATTCTGAAGACCTATATAAATTAAAGCCTCAGTGTTGTCAACAAACCTATTAGAGTTTACACAGTCAGATTTAGTTATTTTTCTTTAGGAGTTTTGGTCTTTTATATTTTCATTATTGAGTACCCATATGTAAGGTATGATGTAACACTCTTGAGATATAAGAGAACATAGGAGCAAAGGATGGGCACAGGTGTGCCTCCACGGGGTCTTCAGATTCTGTCACTCTCTTGGCACTCATAATCACATGTTCTTTCCTTATTGTAGAAAACAGTTCCAAAACACATGTCCCAGAAAAGTAATAGAGGATATCAGCCTAATTCCTACACAACAACCTGCCATTCCACCTATAGCCCTCTTTATATTGTGTCTCCATTCCTTCCATTTTGCCAAGTGAGTAGCACACAAACTCATTTTGATGAAATTTTTAAAAAATTCATTTTTTAAAAAAGAAGAGACAATTTCCATTCACTGTTTACCTTTCTGCAGTTTTTACACTGTTTATGACAACTCAAATTCCACCTTTTTTGTCTTTTGTCTTTACTTTTTAAGGTATTTTGTAGAATTTTTGTAGAGGACTAAGCAGCAAAAAATCAAAGTAGGAATTCCTTGTCCTTTCCCAATCTAGTCACAATTGACAACATGGAAAAGTTTATATTTTTATTTTGGAATGATAGGACAAAGAAAGACTGAGGGTAGAAGTGGGGGCAACAGAATTGGCAGCTAAATCCTCATGTACAGCTTTCAATATTTTTGACAACTTATGGTATGTATGTCAATATTTCTAAGCAACATAACTGTTATTTCATGCTTTATCAATTCAAATAAGGTATTTAGCTCTTGTAACTGATCCTCTTCCCCCAAAATACATTCTTTCTCTCAAAATTCTTAGGAAATAATAATTTCTGCATAATTCAATAATCAGTTTATAGGACTATAACTATGTAAGTGTTACTCATTTGATTCTGAGTCTTTTTTTTTCTTTTCTTTTTTTTTTTTTTTTAAGATTTTATTTATTTATTCGACAGAGAGAGAGACAGCCAGTGAGAGAGGGAACACAAGCAGGGGGAGTGGAAGAGGAAGAAGCAGGCTCATAGCGGAGGAGCCATATGTGGGGCTCTATCCCATAACACCGGGATCATGCCCTGAGCCGAAGGCAGACGCTTAAACGCTGTGCCACCCAGGCGCCCCTCTTTTCTTTTTTTAAGATTTATTTATTTTATTTTATTTTTTAATGTTTTTTTATTATATTATGTTAGTCACCATACAGTACATCCCTGGTTTCTGATGTAAAGTTCAATGATTCATTAGTTGCATATAACACCCAGTGCACCATGCAATACGTGCCCTCCTTACTACCCATCACCAGTCTATCCCATTCCCCACCCCTCCCCTCTGAAGCCCTCAGTTTGTTTCTCATAGTCCATAGTCTCTCATGCTTAATTCCCCCTTCTGATTACCCCCCCTTCTTTATCCCTTTCTTCCCCTACCGATCTTCCTAGTTCTTATGTTCCATAGATGTGAGAAATCATATGATAATTGTCTTTCTCTGCTTGACTTATTTTACTTAGCATTATCTCCTCCAGTGCCGTCCATGTTGCAGCAAATGTTGAGAACTCGTTCTTTCTGATAGCTGAGTAATATTGCATTGTATATATGGACCACAACTTCTTAATCCAGTCCTTTGTTGAAGAGCATCTCGGTTCCTTCCATGATTTAGCTATTGTGGACAATGCTGCTATGAACATTGGGGTGAATATGGCCCTTCTCTTCACTACGTCTGTATCTTTGGGGTAAATACCCAGTAGTGCAATGGCTGGATCATAGGGTAGCTCAATTTTTAACTTTTTAAGGGACCTCCACACTGTTTTCCAGAGTGGCTGTACTAACTTGCATTCCCACCAACAATGTAGGAGGGATCCCCTTTCTCCACATCCTCTCCAGCAATTGTTGTTTCTTGCCTTGTCAATTTTTGCCATTCTAACTGGCTTAAGGTGATATCTTAGTGTGGTTGTGATTTGAATTTCCCTGATGGCTAATGATTTTGAACATTTTTTCCTGTGTCTGTTAGCCATTTGTATGTCATCATTGGAAAAGTGTCTGTTCATATCTTCTGCCCATTTTATGATTTGTTTATTTGTTTCTCACGTATTGAGTTTGAGAAGTTCTTTCTAGATCTTGGATACCAGTCTTTTATCTGTAGCATCATTTGCAAATATATTCTCCCATTCCGTGGGCTGCCTCTTAGTTTTTTTGACTGTTTCTTTGGCTGTGCAGAAGCTTTTTATCTTGATGAAGTCCCACAAGTTCATTTTATCTTTTGTTTCACTTGCCTTTGGAAATGTGTCGTGAAAAAGGTTGCTTTGGCCGATGTCATAGAGGTTGCTGCCTATGTTCTCCTCTAAGATTTTGATCGATTCCTGTCTCACATCGAGGTCTTTCATCCATTTGGAGTTTATCTTTGTGTATGGTGTGAGGGAGTGGTCAAGTTTCATTTTTGGCATGTAGCTGTCCAATTTTCCCAGCACCATTTATTGAAGAGACTGTCTTTTTCCCACCGGATGTTTTTTCCTGCTTTATCAAAGATTAGTTGCCCAAAGAGGCAGGGTCCATTTCTGGGTTCTCTATTCTGTTCCATTGTTCTATGTGTCTGTTTTTGTGCCAGTACCATGCTGTCTTTGTGATCACGCCTTTGTAGTACAGTTCGAAATCCGGCATTGGGGTGCCCCCAGCTTTGTTTTCCTTTTCAACAGTTCCTTGGTGATTCGGGGCCTTTTCTGGTTCTATACAAATTTAAGGACTATTTGTTCCAGTTTTTTGAAAAATGTCATTGGTATTTTGATCGGGAAAGCATTGAAAGTGTAGATTGCTCTGGGTAGCATGGACATTTTAACTATGTTAATTCTTCCGATCCATGAGCATGGAATATTTTTCCATCTTTTTGTGTCTTCCTCAATGTCTTTCAAGAGTGATTTATAGTTTCTAGAATATAGGTCCTTTACGTCTCTGGTTAAGTTAATTCCAAGGTAACGTATGGTTTTTGGTGCTATTGTAAATGGGATGGATTCCCTAATTTGTCTTTCTTCAGTCTCATTATTCGTGTATAGAAATGCAACTGTCTTCTGAGCATTGATTTTGTATCCCGCCACATTACTGAATTGCTCTATAACTTCTAAAAGTTTGGGAGTGGATTCTTTTGGGTTTTCCATATAGAGTATCATGTCATCTGCAAAGAGAGACATTTTGACTTCTTCTTTGCTTATTTGGATACCTTTTACCTCTTTTGGTTGTCTGATTGCTGTTGCAAGGACTTCTAGTACTATGTTGAATAAAGTGGCAAGAGTGGGCATCCTTGTCGTGTTCCTAATCTTAAGGGAAAGACTTCCAGCTTTTCCCCATTGAGAATGATATTTGCTGTAGGCTTTTCATAGATGGTTTTGATGAGATTGAGGAATGTACCCCCTATCCCTACACTCTGAAGGGTTTTAATCAGGAAAGGATGCTGTTTTTGTCACATGCTTTTTCTGCATCAATTGAGAGGATCATATGGTTCCTGAGTCTTTGCTTGTTGATATGATGCATCACGCTGATCGATTTGCGAATGTTGAACCACCCTTGCATCCCAGGGATGAATCCCACTTGGTCATGATGGATAATCCTTTTAATGTACTTTTGGATTCTATTAGCCAGGATCTTGTTGAGGATTTTGGCGTCCAAATTCATTAGGTAAATCGGTCTGTAATTCTCCTTTTTGATGGGGTCTCTGCCTGATTTGGGGATCAAGATAATATTGGCCTCATAGAATGAGTTTGATAGCTTTCCTTCTGTTTCTATTTTTTGAAATAGCTTTAGGAGAATAGGTATTATTTCTTCTTTGAATGTTTGGTAGAATTCCCCAGGAAAACACCCTGGGCCTGAAGTTTTGTTTTTTGGAAGGTTGTTTATCACTGACTCAATCTCTTCATAATTAATTGGCCTGTTTAAAAAATCAATTTCTTCCTGTTTCAGTCTTGGCAGTTTATAGGTTTCCGGGAAGGCCTACATCTCTTTCAGATTGCTTAATTTATTGGCATATAGCTGTTGATAAAATTTTCTAATAATCCTTCCAATTTCAATGGTGTTGGTTATGACCTCTTCTTTTTCATTCATAATTTTATTAATTTGGGTCCTTTCTCTATTCTTTTGGCTAAGTCTTGCCAGCGGTCTGTCAATTATATTGATTCTCTCAAAGAACCAGCTTCTAGTTCTCTTGATCTGCTCTACTCTACTCCTAGTTTCTAATTCATTGATTTCTGCTCTAATCTTGGTCAACTGCTTCCTCGTGCGTGGATTAAGCCTGTCCCTCTGTTGCTGTTCCAGCTTCTTCAGTTGAGAATATAAAAACTGCATTTTAGATTTTTCTATTCTTTTGAGTGAGGCTTGGATGGCTATGTATTTTCCCCTTAGGACTGCCTTTGCAGTGTCCCATAGGTTTTAGACCATTGTGTTTTCATTCTCGTTGGTCTCCATAAATTGTTTAAATTGATTTTTGATTTCCTGGTTTATCGAGTCATTCCTGAGCAGGATGGTTCTTAGTCTCCAAGTGTTTGAGTTTCTTCCAAATTTTTCCTTGTGGTTGAGTTCCAATTTCAGAGTGTTGTGGTCTGAGAATATGCAGGGAATAATTTCAGTCTTTTGGTATCAGTTGAGACCTGTTTTGTGACCCAGAACATGGTCTATTCTTGAGAATGTTCCATGGGCATTAGAATAGAATGAGTATTCTTTGATTCTGGGGTGTAGTGTTCTATACCTATCTGTGACGTCCAACTCTTCAAGTATGGCATTCAAAGCTCTTGTTTCTTTGCTGATTTCTTGCTTAGGTGATCTGTCTCTGGCTGATAGTGGAGTGTTGAGGTCTCCTACTATTAGTGTATTTTTATCTATTTGTCTCTTTATTGTGGTTAAGAGTTGGCTTGTGTATCTTGCTGCTCCCCTGTTGGGGGCATATATATTTATAATTGTCATATCCACTTATTGGGTACATCCTTTAAGAATAATATAGTGCCCTTCTGTGTCTCTAACTATAGTCTGTAGTTTAAAATCCACTCTGTCTGATATGAGAATTGCTACCCCAGCTTTCTTTTGAGGTCCATTGGCGTGAAAGATGGTATTCCATCCCTTTACTTTCAGTCTGAATGTATCTTTAGGTTCAAAATGAGTCTCTTGTAGACAGCAAATGGATGGGTCATGTCTTTTTATCCAATCTGCAACCCTGTGGTGTTTTATGGGAGCATTTAGGCCATTTACATTGAGACTGATTATTGAGAGATATGATTTTAACGATGCCATGTTGCCAGTAAAGTCTTTGTTTCTGTCGATTGTGACTTTCTGTTCTGTATCACTCTTGGGCCCTTTTTACTTTTATAGAACCCCCCCCTTAATATCTCCTGTAGGGCTGGTTTCGTGGTTACAAAATTGGTCAATGACTGGCGATTCTGGAAGGTCTTTATTTCTCCCATCAATTCTGAATGACAGCCTTGCTGGATAAAGGATCCTTGGCTGCATGTTTTTCTCTGAAAGAGCTTTAAAAATGCTCCCCCAACCCTTTCTCTCATTCCAGGTCTGTGTAGACAGGTTTGACGTAATTCTGATACCTTTGCCTTGGTACGTGAGAAATTTCTTTGCCCTGGCCGCTTTCAATACTGTATCCTTGGATCTAATATTTGCGAAATGCACTATGACGTGACATGGTGTAGGTTTGTTGTGGTTGAGCTTGGGAGGGGTCCTCTCTGCCTCTTGGACACGAATGTTTGTTTCCCTTGCTAGATTAGGGAAGTTTTCAGCTACAATTTGTTCAAATATCTCTTCTAGACCTCTGTTTTTCTCCACCCTCTTGGGGATGCCCATGATTCTGCCGTTGGAACGTTTCACTGAGTCAGTAATCTCCTGTAACCTACATTCCTGAGCATGGATTTTTTTGAGTCCAGATTCTCTTTTAGCTTTTTCTTCTACTAACCCATCCTCCAATTCGCTGATACGTTCTTCTGCTTCATTCACCATGGCCGTCAGAGCCTCTAGTTTTGACTGCATTTGGCTCATAGAATTTTTAATTTCTGTCAGATTCACTCTCATTTCTGCCCTTAGAGATTTCATATTCTCATTAACATTTTCGTTAATACTTTTTTCAGGTCTACACATCATCTTGACCATTGTTACTCTGAATTCCATTTCTGATAATTTTTTTATATCCATATCCATTAGTCATGTGGCAGATTATTGTCTTTTCTTTGCTGTGGGGGATTTCTCCTTCTTGTCATTCTGATGAGGAGAGGTTGCGGGGTTGTCCAGAGCCCAAATTATTGACCGGGACCCAGGCCGTGTGCCCTTGTTTTATAGGGATCTTAAGGATGTGGGCTTCTTGATTTTTCAGCCTGCCTTCTATTGGAGGGGCCTGCCGCACCGCTACTCAGGCAACCCTGTTTGGGTAGAGTCTCCGTGTCCCTTGGGAGGTGGGATGGGGATGGGCGCGCTGTGAGCCGGTGTTTCCAGGCTTTTGTTCTCTGGCGGCTTTCCCTGGCGGTTTGCCGTGCCTCTTCTGAGAGTCAGAGCAGCAGTGGCCGAATCTCAGCCTCTGTCTCAGAACAGAGGGATCGCTCACCTTTCTCCACTGATGTTCTGGCCACTTTAACTCTTTTTCTGTTGGTGCTGCTCAACTCTGCAGCGTCCCTGGATGTGCACCCCACACCCGGCGTCCCAGCCCTCACTTCTAGGGCCAGCGTGTCTCTGTCCTTTGTGTTTCTAACACCGCCAGTCGCCAGCTGCCCCGCGTGCTCCCGGAGCTCCCAGTCTCAGTCTGGTTCCAGTGGGCGCACTGGAGCTCCGTTTCAGTCTGGAGGCATGCATTCCCCGGCTCACAGTCTAAGTCTGCTCTCTGGTGGGTGCCGGTCCGCGAGTCGGCCCGCTCCCCTGTGCCCTGAGTCTGTTTTTTTAATTCAACTTTTTGTTTTTATTGAAGTCAGTACCTTGTTTTATTTAATTTCTTAGCTTTCTATTAGATTCTACTTAATTATTACAGGTATTCAGAAAAAGAAATTACACTAACATATTATCTCTAAAATTTCTCACATTATTTACTAACTTTAATATGTGGTCTTGCAAAATATAATCATTGCCTCTTATATATTATTCTTCTCTTTCTAACAGCACAATATATATATTTTTCTTGATTTTTTTTCTTTCACTGAGTCATATATAACATGAAGATACCTGGTAGAAATGGAAAACTAGATGATTTGTCGAATATATGATTATACAAATACAAAAATTTACACATACTTTGTCCTTTTGACATGTACAGTTGTGCACAGTTTTGCTTGCATTTTGAAAATCTGCTTAACAATTTGATATACCATCTTCATCTTCATAATCATCAAAATTGTTAAATGTTTAGTATGCTCAGAAGTGTGGCAATGTTGACAGAAAGAGAATTAAACCTTAACTAGTCTTATTCCTCAGAAGAATCTGACAGATGAGCTCCTGTTTTAATAGTAAATTAAATATATTTTCACTAAGAATTAAAGTCCACTACAGAGGCACTTAACAGAATGTTTGTAAGGTCATTGAGATAATTTAATGGTGTCAGTATCTGCATATTTGTACCTCTCTTTGATCTTCCAGAAACTGTTACAGCATGGATATGAAGTAAGTCAAGCACTTTGAGCCATAAAACATATATGTTTTAACAGAAAAATTGTTTGGTTCAGACTTATGTCTATATCAGTGGAATATAACAGAGAGGGACCACTATTAACAATTGTGTATTGTACAGACAAGTAATTTGAATAATCAAAACCAGCAACTTTCTTCTCCTTAGAAACATGGCAGATATTTTTGTTTGTTCGGTTTTGGTGTGTGTATGTGTGTGTGTTGTGAATCACTCTTGATAATTTTGTCTCTTTTGCACTTCATGGACAATCATAGATAAGAAAGATATAGTTCAGAATATGCAGAAGTTTCAAGCATTTTACATTTTTTCTGCAGTAGCTATAGTCTTTCTTCAGTAGCTTCTGGGTGATAAAATTCAGTAATTCTATTCCAAAACTCATTCAGTTCATAATCTCTGAAAATATAAAATTTCAGTATCAATCCAGGCTTACAAATGCACAATTTTAAATTATTGACTTCTGCATACATGGATACGTTATCAAAGATTTTTGAAAGAAGTATATGACATAAATATATATTGTTGGGTATATTTCCTATTCATGATTATGCTTTGTAAGCCAAATATGTGGGAAGCAGGAGTGATTATCACAAACTATATGTGCTTTTATGTTCTTGTAGTCAGTAGGAGATGATAAATAAGATATTTCCTCAAGCCGTCTACTTTTTCTCAAGAGAGAATTCAGCCTCTATTCAATATCCCCTGTTGTGATTTTATTCCACTATTAATTACTTATTTTCTTTTATCCCCTGTGTTCAACAGACAGAAATAAGGATTTCTATACAAAGACATTAAATTTCTTTCAAATCTGACTTTTAGTTTTAATAGCAGTGCTTATTTTTAAGGGTTGGCCCTATATAAATAACCTACAAAATAAATTTCTGCATGAGTATAGCTCTAGGCACAATGAAGTTTCTGCAGAAAATTGTAGAGTCTCTATGATAACAAAAATAAAAACTACAAAACAACATATTTATCTTGACATCTAGGATTCCATTCCAAATCTAAACCTGCATTTGAATCAGAAACTCACATAAAGGACTTGTAGGTGTTTACTGCAATGCATTTTAAATAGGAAATATTCACATGTGTATTTAGTAAATGAATCAAACAATTATTTAAAACTCTTAAAATAGATTCATAAAATCATTTAACTGGATCAAAATATGGATTGATTGGTATTTTCAGTTTATGTAAGTCTGGCAAACTGTGAAGATTGAACAAAATTCTTAATGTGTCTCTGTTTTCACTCTTCCTATGGGTAATACTGCAGCGTTGCACACTAAATATTCTTTATTCTTCACTTAGATGTGCCCAACGCACCTCATCATCTGCTGACCTCATAAATACAATGGCCTGTCTTCATTTGGGGATATGAATAATCACACCAACTCACCATTCACACATTGTAGGAAGGTTGCTCAGACAAAGCCAGAGAAAAGTGAATGACGTGTTTAGTGCTATCAAAAATCTAGTAATCCAGTCGCAATGTTGTATACAACTTGCCTTTTTCTTCAGATACCAAGATTCTCTCGGTTTTAAGAGTTTTTTCATGTAATTATTCATTTAATCCTTACACGAACCTATGATATAGGCACTATTGTCATCACAGTTAACAGACAAAAATTTAGGGCACAGAAAGGTAATTTCCAATGCTTATTTAGCTGGTATCCAGACATCATAGCTGTTGAGTTCATAGTTTTAAGCACTGTATTATGCTATCTCTCTAAAGTTTCTAATTTTAAGAAAATTTGTCACTTGGGTTTGTGTTCTTTTGTTCTGTCTGTTCTTTTGGTACTCAGCACTGAATTTTTATAGTAACTAGATAATTCCTTAGAAATCTAATGTATTTGGGGCGCCTGGGTGGCACAGCGGTTAAGCGTCTGCCTTCGGCTCAGGGCGTGATCCCGGCGTTATGGGAACGAGCCCCACGTCAGGCTCTTCTGCTATGAGCCTGCTTCTTCCTCTCCCACTCCCCCTGCTTGTGTTCCCTCTCTCACTGGCTGTCTCTATCTCTGTCAAATAAATAAATAAAATCTTTAAAAAAAAAAAAAAAGAAATCTAATGTATTTATTCTTGTAACACCCCACCCCCATTATGATGAAGTTGCTTCAACTCCTGGCTGATCATTCTCTACTCTCTGTTATTGTTATCAAGAATGATGTTGTCCAATTGAATGTCCTACACTGATGGAGATAGTCTGTATCTTCAGTCTGGCTGATACAATTGACTCCATGTGGCTATTGAGCACTTGAAATGTGGTGTGGCTGAGGCAGTGAATTTTAATTTAATCTTATTTAGTTGTAATTAAGTTGAAATAGTCACATGTGTCTACCATGTGTCATATTAGATGCCACTGGCCTTGAACTTTAGTTTTACCTTCTTTGGAGGAAAAAAATAAAAAATAAATGAAAATATAAATTTATTTTATGGTCAATAGTTATGCAGATTCCCTAGTATATTTTATATATTTTCCTACCTGCCAGTACTTCCTTATAGCCTGTGTGCCCTCTGGTTCAATTTCTTCTTGCTGTTAGAGGGAGAATGGGAAACAAATAAGCAAACTTTAATTAAAATTAAATGCTTCATATGTTTTAAAGTTGTTAAGTGCTAAAGAGAAAAGAAAACAGGATGGGAGATAGGTAGGATCAGATTGTTAAAATATATGCGGTTGTATCGATAAGCCAACTTATGTTGCAAATGACCCCAAAATCTCAGTGCCGCAATACTACAGAATTTATTTCCCACTCAAAGCACAAGTTGAATAGCAGTTGACCTCTCTCTCTGTTCATTTTAATCCACCAAGCATTCAGCCTAGTAGCATTTCCTCTTGACTTGTGCTTCTATAATTACCATAGCAGTAGACAGAGAGAGAACGTAAGAACGAGAGTGAGAGTAAGACACATGCACACCAACTCTTAAAGCATTTGCATGGAGTAACACATAGTACATCTGCTTTTATCTATCTGTCTACAGGTATCTATCTACAGATATTATAGATAGATAGATAGATAGATAGATAGATAGATAGATAGATGATATAGAGAGAGTATAGTTGACACACAGTGTTACATTAATTCCAAATGTACAACATTGTGATTAAAGAACTCTACATGTTATGCTATGCTCACTGTATGTGTAGCTACCATCTGTCACTGTGCAGTGCTATTATAATACCATTGTCTGTATTCCCTATGCCATACCTTTTATTCCCATGATTTAATTCATTCTATAACTGCAAGCTTGTATCTCCCACTCCCCTTTACACATTTTATCCATCTCTCTACCTCTCTCCCCTCTGGCAACCATCACTTCTCTGTATTTCTAGTCTGAGTCTGTTCTTCGTTTTTTAGATTCTGCATTTATGTGAAATCATATTCTGTCTTATTTCACTTAGCATAATAACCTCTAGGTCCATCCATGTTGTCACAAATGGCAAGATCTCATCCATTTTAATGACTGAGTAAAATTTCAAGGGAATTCTTTATCCCTTCATCTGCCAGTGGACACTTGGGCTGCTTCTGTATCTTTACTATTGTAAATAATCTTACTATAAACATAGGGATGCATTTATCTTTTAGAATTTATGTTTTTGTCTTCTTTGGATAAATACATTTTTTTTCTAGATATGTCTCCTAAGGCAAGGGGGAGAAAAAAAGCAAAAATAAACTGTTGGAATTATGTCAAAATAAAAAGCCTTTGCACAGTGAGGGAAACCATCAACAAAACAAAAAAGGCAGCCTACTGAATGGGAAAAGGTATTTGCAAATGATATATCTGATAGGAAGTTAATATCCAAAATATGTAAAGAACTTCTATAACTCAACGCCAATAAACCCCAAATAATTCAATTAAAGAATGGGTAGAGGAACTGAATAGACATTTTTTCCAAATAAAACATAGAGATAGCCAACTGATGCATGGAAAGATGCTTAACATCACTTATCACCAGGGAAATGCAAATCCAAAACACAATGAAATATTACCTTACACCTGTCAGAATGTTTAGAATCAAAAGACAAGAAATAATAAGTGTTGGCTTGGATGTGGAGAAAAAAGGAACTCCTGTTCACTATTGAGGGAAAACAGTATGGAGGTTCTCAAAAAATTAAAAACAGAAATACCATATGATCCCATACATCTGTTTATATTTTATCATCCCAAGAAAATCACACCATTACACATTAACTCAAAGGGTCAGTTTAGAAATCACCTGTCCATTCTTCTTTTTTTTTCACTTGTTTTACAGAAATATTTTTTATTTTTTGATTTATTTTTTTATTATTATGTTCAATTAGCCAGCATATAGTACATCATTAGTTTTTGATGTAGTGTTAGATGATTCATTAGTTGCGTAAAATACCCAGTGCTCATCACCACACGTAACCTCCTTAATACCCATTTCCTGGTTACCCATAAATAAATGCACTCATCCTTTCCTCAGAACAGCAAATAAATATCCTATCTAGTGTAGACACAATGTAGTCTTCATATCAACTTTAAATGTAGCTCTTTTTGAATCAGAGATCTAAATTCTTAGAAGGTAATCTATCTCCTCCCTAAATACATAATATACAATTGTGATAATAGGTGACTCTAATATGCATTCCTATAAAAAAGAATAGGAGACAAGTTGGTAACTGCTTCTTAGTAATTCTTGAATTTTAGTGGGCAGTTTGTGAGTCTTATCTTAGGGGTAAGAAGTTTCCTTGATATTTGTTTTTTTAAAGGGACTTTCCACTACTTTATTACCTGATGCCTCTGGGTTTACATTCTGAGAGAGCCTTGTTTTTCATTATACTCCTTGGAGGTGAAGAACATTTGAAATACTGAATTACTGGAAAATTACCATTCTTGGGAGATGTGTAGCTTCTTCAGCCTAATTTCTGCATAAAGAGAGGTGTGATTATAATGGAAAATTAAAATATTGAATGCTAATAGGCCTATTCTAGTGATATGGATAGATAGGTAGGTAGATAGATAGATAGATAAAGATATCTAGTGAGATAGATCGATTGATCAATCAATAGGTGATAAACAATCTAAGAAAACCATGGTTCCTGAATTAAGTAGGGATAGAGTCAAATTATTCAGTCTGCTATTTTGTTTCAAAAACCATTTGCTTTCTTTAGATCACACTACCTATTAAAAGACTTATGACTAGAGAGAACTTCATATATTGAACAGAGCACTAATGGGTGGACACAAAGAGCGGACAAAAGAAAGAAGTGATGCCTTAAATGATAAGTATGAAATTGGCAGAAAATATGGATGAAATCCTTCATTGACTATTTATCCCTTACAATGTGTCATGCATTAAGACAACCAAAAGATGGATGGAGATATCTATCTATCTATCTATCTATCTAGATAGATAGATAGATAGATATATACACACACAAGATAGGAAACTCTGATTATATTCATGGGAAAGTCTTTATCATGAAGGCAATAGGTGACCTACCTTTGAAGGATGATAGTGTTTTATCAAGTAACAAAAATATAAATGAATGAAGAAGGGATCTTTTATTAATATCTGTAGAATATGTGTTTTATATTGTAAATGTAGGAAACTGAGTTTAGATAGGAGTAATGAGAAACATACAAAAACAGGAAGAGCATTTTTTTTTTCTTTCAGAAATTACATTATAGTGGGTTCTTGAATTAATGGAGACAACTCTTATCTCATAGGCTACTTGGTAAATCAGGCACTGCCAGTAACATGATAGGAAGTCCTATATCATCTGTGAAGTATTTTGCTAGCTTTACTCCCTTCCATGTGATTTAATATCCATTTAAAGTAATCTTTTCCACTGCAATGAATAATTCACTGACCACACAGAGGGTTATTGAGTTACATACCTCCACAGTTGTCCATTTAAAGCCATGTGTTCTCTCAGATGAATGAGACAGAATACCTTATGTTGAACCCTGGTGATTTTAACAGAAAGCATATTAATTGAATGACTAACATATTATGTGACTTCATTAAATGGTAACAGTAATTATATGGCTTTTAATTTAAAGGACAGACATTAGTGACTAATCTAATGGGGTACAAATGACCACACACTAATTCTGCATTTGTTTTATAACTAGAAATAGGAGCTGTGTTGTCAAGTGTAGAATTCATTTGAACAAAAGAGTTACTACATTATTACAAAAAAGACAACTAAATGCTTTGAACATTTTTCTTATGGTTTGAAATGAGAATGTTGATGATATTAGTTCAATTTTTCTTTTTCTAAACTCATATGTATACTTAAAAAAAAAGAATCAGAATCCATTAGAAAAAACATAGTCTGTATTCTTTCTTCTTTCTCAGTCTTGGTTCTTCTGACATGACCAATGAAATCACCATGTAAACTTTTGTCTCCCTGACTCACTATTTCATTTATCACCTAGCAGTGCTTGGTGCCCTATACCCATACGTACTTGCAGGAGTCCTTGTGTTTACTTCTCTTCCCTGTATCCTATCTCAGAGAATCTATAGTGGTAATTTCCAACTAATGTACAATTAAGTCAATGCACTTCCTCTTTCTGTATAATTTGAACTCTTGTACCATCCTTGAAAGATAGTTTTGTGACTTACATAGATTTTCCATTCACTCTAATCAGGAATTTAGAAGGATTCAGGGGAGAGTAGAAGAAACTTTCTGGAGCTCCTAAGTATATTCTGTGTAATAAAACAACATAATCGTTTGTATTAGACCTTTCTAAATTGCAGTAATACCACTGTTGAAAGAATGAAAACTTAGGGTGATATAATACGGGTGATTTATATACCACTTTAAATACAGGTGGTTAAATATACCAAGATTACTATCCATATAGTCTTCATACTTTAGAAATGAAGTTATCACCTTAGGAGAAACAAAACAAGATCCTGCTTTCCTATGAGATATAAATGTTTTTCAAGTATTTTGGATATCAGGAAAAGGTAGCATTTTACCCAAAGAAGAAAGTGATTAGGGAATGCTTTACAAATAAGGGAACGTTTGAGGTAATTCCTTAGTGATGAAATTCAACAGGCTGATAAAGAGAGAGTAGAAGAGATTTCTGTACCTCAGGGCTTACATGCAAAATGTCGGAAAAGTGAAATTCAAGTGTATACATTGTGATTCATTCATTATAGCTGAACAGTATGCGATGCACAGCAGTGGGAGGTAACACTGAAGTAGTACATATTAAAAAGAGATGTCATAAATAACATATCAGTATTATAGCAAGATACTTGATAGAGACTCTCTGTGTGGCAGAGACCAGAGGTTAGCCAGACATTCCACAATAAAATAATTCATTGTAAAACTAACCTTGGCAGCAACGTTGAGAACAGAGTTGAGTAATGAGGCAGAAATATACAAGTAGGTCAGTCAAGAAATGATAGAATTATTTATTTAGCACTACATATTCAATGGGAAGGAAAATATTCATCTTAACTTTTTGAAGAAGGGTATAGAATGCTTTATCGCTGCTGGGAAAAAAGATCGAGTGGCCAAAAGAATTTGATATCATTAATTAAAATTTCAAAATATAAAGCTTGGAAAAATTTGAAATTCAGTAGTTTAAAAATCACACAATTTCCATTAAGAGAGAAAATAAGCCCTTCCACAGTCAATATAAATAATCTTTATTCCCTACAGTATCTTAATAATCTAAACCTATGTTTTTAAGAATTCTAATGAAAAAGAGAAAATTAAGCCTAAAACAGGTAGTGAATAGAAATAATAAAAATTATAGACGTTAACAGTTAACATCATTCTTAATGGTGAAAGACTAGGCATTTTACATCTGAGACAGGGAAAAAGGCACAAAAATCCTCTTTCAGCACTCTTATTCAACATTGTACTGAGTGTTCTTACTAGCATGATAAAACGAGAAAAACCAAAGGTAAACAGATTGGAAAAATGAAAGAAAATTGTCTTTATTAATTGATGACATCATTGTCTATGTAGGAAATTCCAGAATTCTACAGTAAAACTCTTGGAAACAATGACTATTAGGTCACAGGATAGAAAATCAATACACAAAAGCCGATTGCTTTCCTATTTACCAGCAATACGCAAGTTAGCTTTGAAATTAAAAGCTATGTGTCATTTACAATAGCAGCACAAATTGAAATATTTAGCTATAAATCTAACAAAATACATGCAGGATCTGTATGTGGAAAAAAAAACAATAGTAAAAGACTGATGAAATAAATCAAATGAGATATAAATGGGATATGTTCTATGTTCATATATTGCAAGTATTGTTAAGGCATCAGTTTTCCCAAATCAATTAATGGGATCAGTGCAACTCCAATCAAAATCTCAGCGATTTCGTAGATATCAACAAGTTATTTTAAAAAAGGACCTACACTTAGATAGTAGATTACTGATTAGAAGAAGAAAGCTGGAAGAGTCATACAAAAAGATTCGAAGTCTAAATATAAAACTACTGTAATCAAGATACCATTTTAGCGGTGAAAGAATACATGCATGGATGGAACAGAATAGAGAACCCTGAAATAGAGTCACACATACATAGTGAACTGATTTTTGACAAAGAGACACGGGCAGTACAATAGATACAAGATAGTCTTTCCAACATACAGTGGTAGAACAATTGGAAATCATATGCAAAAAGAGACCTAGACACAGAGCTTATGCCTTTCACAAAAATTAACTCAAAATGGATCCTAGATCTAAATGGTAAAATGCAAAACTATAGAATTTCTATAAAAAGTTATGAGAAAATCTGTATGACCTTGGGCTTGGTCATGAATTTTAAGATATGAAAACAATGCCTGAAAATTAATAAATTGGGCTTTATTAAAATTAAAAACTTCTCTACAAAAGACAAGAAAATGAAAAGATAAGCCACAGACTGGGAGAAAGTATTTGCAAAACATTTATCTGATAAAGGACTTGTGCCCAAATGATGCAAACTATTCTTAAAACTGAACAATAAGAAAACAAAAAGCTCAATTAAAAAATGGGCAGGTATGTGAACATATACTTCACTGAAGAAGATAGAAAAAAATAACTTAAGAATAAGAAAAGATTCTTAACATCATTTGCAATTAGGGAGATGCAAGTTAAAATGGCTACCACTACCTATTAGAATGGCTAAAATCCTAAAAACTGTAATATCAGTTGCCAAAAGATTGCAGAATAGTGGCAGCCCTTATTCATGGTGTGGGGATGTGAGGTCATACATCATTTTAGAAGAGAGTTTGGCAGTTTCTTACAAAGCTGAGCATACTCTTACCATGTGATCCAGCAGTCAAGCTCCTAGACATTCTAGGTATTCACACTCCTATCAGTATTTTTCCTTTTTCTTGGGGCACCTGGGTGGCTCGTCAATTAAGTGTCTGACTCTTGATCTTGGCTCAGGTCTTGATGTCATGGTTGTAGGTTCAAGCCCCGTGCTGGGCTCCTCACTGGGCATGGAGCCTACTTAAAAACAAAAACAAAAAAACTTTCTTTCTCATTCTTCTTAAACTAATTCCTGTTCTTCCTGCACTTAATATAGTTGTGGAATAAATATTGCACAAGTTTCATTATTCCTTCACTTTCATATCATGGAAACCAAATATAAACTTGCTTCCGGGAGTACCATCAGAATGAAACATACTGCAGAATGCCCACAGCTCAAGATGAACGTTTGAGAATGATCACAAATTGAAATGTAGGGAAATTGTGTGTGTGTTGTGTGTGTGACTATATTTTCTTTACGTAAAATAAACCCCATTGTATATGACTTCTGTTGTGTACAGTGGCAAAGCTAGAGGCTTGATTTTAAAATTTTGTCTAGTTTAAATTTTTGCATTGAAAATATAATTACATTCAAAGACTCATCCTCATTTGTCTCCCATGAATTTATTATAGCATAGTGAAAATACTCTGACAATACATTAAGTTAACCTCTGTCTGTTCAGTCAACCAACACATATTTATTTATAGCATATTATGTGGGATGTGTAAATTTTGGGGTAAAGAGTGCTAAAAACAAAGCAATGCAGGGCCTGCTTTTATCAAGCTTAAATGACCAGATGAGTCATTTAACTTTGTGATAGCTAATTTTATGTGTCATCTTGGCTAGCCTGTGGTACCTGCTTTTTTGGTCCAACACTAGTCTAGGTGTCGCTGTGAAAGTGGTTTTTTTAGATGTGATTAACATATAAATAGGTAGACTTTGAGTAAATTAGATTAATCTCCATAACATGGGTAGTTCTCATCCAGTGAGTTGAAGGCTTTAACAGAAAAGACTGAGGGACCCCGAAAAGGAAGGAATTTAACTTCCAGACTGCCTTGGACTCAAGATTGCGATACTGACTGCTGGCAGAATTTCCAGCCTGTACAGCAAACTTCAGACTTGCCAGCACCCCAAATCATGTGATTCAATTCCTTAAAAAAAGTGTCTCTCTCTATAAATCCTGTTGGCTCTGTTTTCCTGGAGAACTCTGACTAATACAGACTGTAACAGCATATTAAGCGGTATACAGACAAAAAGGGAAAATTCTAAAGGTTGTTTCCAGAGATGAGGCTCCTTGGTCACATGTAAATAATGGGCATAACTTATATGAGAAAGTCCATTTACTTTGATGGCAGATAAGGAGGACAGGGCTCTTCTGTAAGCATAATCCCAAATATTCTAAACATTTTGGCTTGGATATTAAAGACATATGATTAAATAATGGAGTAAAAAAGGAACTTCTGCAACAAATTTTTTTCTCTAGTATTATTTTATTATCATACATACCTTGTTAATTAACTTCTTTGAGTGTTTATTTCACACAGGGCACATTTTTGCCATTTGAGAAATTCACTTAAGTTGATTTCATACTTGAAAGAGATCATTATTAGATGGAAAACTTACTGGCACACAGTCTTCCTACATGAATCTGTTGCAGATAGCTTTGCTACTTCCCAACATGGAGTGATAATCAGAAGTGTGATGCCAGCTGAGTTTGTTTTTTTTTTTCTTTGTAGGCCGCTTGATTTTCTTTTTTTAATGCTTAGATATCTAAAGGCATTTGTCTTTGTAATAATGACTTTTGAAAACATTGTGGTATGACAAGATATATAGTTCTTTTATTATTTTTGTTTAGATGTGAGCAACCCTTTGTAGTTGATACAATCAGGAATTTTAGGAAAGTTTTTTAGTAATATTACTGATGATAATGATTTTAGTTTAGTTCATTTTTTGTTGTTGTTACCATATCAAGCACACTCTGATCATATTCTAGAGAAAATCATCAAAAAATGAGTCTTTCTTTAAGTCAAGATTCAATTACTAAATGTCAGTTACAAGTTACTCTTGATTTGTGTCTAAAACAAATTTTTATATTTTGATTTTGGGGTTCACAATTTCTTTGCCATTCTTATCTTTTCATTTCACCTATTTGACTTTTTCTCTTGTTTCCAGCTTGCGATTTTCTACAAAGGTGATCCCTTCACATGTCTTTTGTTTGTTGTTTTTTGTAGTAAATTATTCTTACATTATTTTTAATTTTTTAAAAAGTTTCTTTTCATTTTGTAGTAAATTATTTTTAGTTATCTGCCTCTTCTTAGTGTATGATGACATGCCTTTTTTCTCAGTCTGTATTGATTTTTAATAATCCTTAAAATGTTAGGTTTTTGGTATTTCTTCATCATTCAGTAAGATGAGCACTCTGCATTAATTTTGCCTATAAACAGGCTTTGATTATTGCCCTTGGCGCAACTCTGATTAGTAAGTACTGATCAGATCTCTTTAGTAGATCTAGAGAGATGACAGGCAGATATTTAATGACTTTATGCCAGTTCCAAGTTCCTATAGCAGTCTTTGATCTAATGTAATTCTGTTGGTTTGAAATATAGACTTCTTCTGCTTAACTCTGAACACATAAATAAATCAATAATTAATGTCACTAATTCTCTGCCAAAATTCTCATTATGCTTCCTTTCTGGCTTATAGCAATTGTAAAAATTATACTACACAGATTGTGATACATCTGCAGTCCTAAATGGACCCATACATATCCTTTCCTACAGTTTTCCAGATATTGATCTGACTGACTGAGCTATATATGTGAGGAGATAAGGGAGATGGCTTTCTGGTGGCCAAAGGCCATTTGGTCCAGGAATCAATTTCAGAGCTACGGGCTTACATTAAGACTTTGTGTTTCTGATCCAGGTGGTAGATGGGGGGAAGGTGGCATGGACTACTTTCTAATTTCTTTTTTTTTTTTTTTTAAGATTTTATTTATTAATTTGAGGAGAGAGAGTCCACGAGGGGGGAGGGGGAGAGAAGCAGACTCCCCACTGAGCAGGGAGCCCTACGGACTCCGGGCTCCATACTTGAGGCTCAATCCCAGGACCCCAAGATCACGACCTGAACCGAAGGTAGATGCTTAACTGACTGAGCCACCCAGGCACTCCTACTTCCTAGTTTCTGACAGACCATTTCACATAACGTTTAATACGGGTAGATTATGTGCTATAACCTGCTGAACTTTGATGATACATTTCTAGCTAGTCTTAGTTTAGACTGGTGATGGAGTTTTCATCTTCTATATTTTCTTTATATAAAATCTGATGAGAAGTTAGGAAAGAATATGGTGGGGGCTTTTGGCTAGAAACCAAGTGATGTTTTTAAAGAGAAGTCAGTTTTTCATTTATTACCTTATACCCCGGTTATTTGATTTTCTCTTATATAATTATTTTCTCTTATTTTTATCCTCTGTTGTCATTCTTAAGTAATTTATTCAATGCGTTTGAATGGAAAATCTATTATGTGTAAAGGTTCAGAATAATGTAATACAGATTCTGAAATAATCTTATTAAACAGATTTTAACTCATATATTAATAAAAAGTTTGGATAATAAAACAAAGGAGAGACATCTCAC
Organism: Ursus maritimus; assembly: GCF_017311325.1. Classification (NCBI taxonomy): domain Eukaryota; kingdom Metazoa; phylum Chordata; class Mammalia; order Carnivora; family Ursidae; genus Ursus; species Ursus maritimus. The sequence continues at coordinate 40,407,672 of NW_024426774.1, read as the reverse complement.
ATCCAAAAGATATTAAGTTTGCATGTGAGCAAACTCGTTTAACTGAATTCATTAGAAAGGTGATATTATTAAGAGCCTGGCTGTATGTAGTTAGCAATCTACTGTACATATAGGAAGCCAGGAAACCAATATGAGTATATGTATATACAAGTGAATATTATATATATCTTATATATATATACATATATAATTTTACCAAATATGTATACATATACATATATAAATTTACCAGTTGCCTTGCATTTATGTTGGAGAATATAATTATAAAGAAATACTTAAACTTGATAAGTCAAATGCTTTAGGGATAACAGAACTAAAATTTCTGATACATAAACATGGTTATAGATCATATACAATGGTCACACTTATTTTCTTAAATAATATTTACTTATAAGAAAAAATTTTTAAAAATTTAATATTTACGTAGAAGAAATTGCAAAGGAGTCTAAATCAGCCACCTTTGAGAATTTTGGATGACATTCATTTGAGAGTTAATGGTGAAGGCCAGTATACATTATCTTTAGACACATTTGCCATCACCTTGACACTGTATATGTAATTTGGAAACGTTCTAGTATATGATATTTTAGATCTTTTTAGGGCTCCTTACCTACACCCCTCAACAACAGTAGCTATCATACTGATCTGAACTTACTAGGTCTTCAGTAAATAACTTTTGGTTGATTAATTGTATATTTAAACACACTAAAATTTGCTTTTGCGTGTCTTTTAAATATAAAAAGAGAAACTATAGGATAAACTATTCTCATTTATACCCAGCCTTCCGCATCAACTTTTTATTGTATAAATTTTTGTCCATAGAGTCTTCATCTAAAAACTGAATGGAGACCTTCAGGTATTTGGCAAGGTGCATTGCCAAGTTTTAATAAAATTCTGCTGACGATAGACTTCAGAGTTACTACTCTTCTGACTTTCCTAACTATAAATCCTTCAGATTTGGCCACCTTTCAAGCCAGAGTTGCTCAAATTATTCATGCTTGTGATGATGCTTTAAAATGGAATCTCTTTGACAAATGCCTTGCAGAGAAAGAAATAAGAAAATGGTCAGAGGGGAGGGGGGTAGGGGATTAGGATAGGCCAGTGATGGGTATTAAGGAGGGCACATATTGCATGGTGCACTGGGTATTACACGCAAATAATGAATCATGGAACACTACATCAAAAACTAAGGATGTACTGTATGGTGACTAACATAACATAATAAAAAATTATTATTAAAAAAAAAGAAAATGGTTGAAAGTAAAAATCCTTACAAAATCAAGGCAGTATTATTACCTGTTTGTTTCACTTGTCTGTTTAAAGTGCAGTACACTGTTGTAAGTTTTTCACTTAACGAGCTGTACCCCCCACCCCAAAAGATAGTAATATTCATAACTGAACTACTACAAATTGTGAGATAGGGTGGCCTAATAGGATACATTTTCAGACTCTAATCTTCTCTTTTTTTATTTAGAATAAGCAGTAGTACTCCACTAGGGAAAAATTCTGTTCCCCAGGGGATGTTTTGCAATGTCTGGAATTTTAGTTTGCAACAACTTTGTGGGGACTGCTACTGTCATCTAGAGGGTAGAGGCCGGGGCTGCTGCTAAATAGCCTATGATACACAGGACTCGCCTCTGAAGAAGAATTATGTAATCATAATGTCTGTAGTGCTGGGATTGGGTCAGTTAATTAAACTAAATTTTGCTATTTTTAATAGCACAACTGTCTCAGTGGCTTCAGCTTTTACTAAACTCTGAGATCATGCCATACCCAATATCTGAACATCCTCATTGCTTGGTTCAAATTCAGTACAAAATGTTCAGTACAAAATTCAAGGACTGCCATTCGCTACACTAGGGAAAGCGGTCCCCTTTGGACTGAGGTGTTTAGGTATAGGTACATAGCATTTCAAATTCTAGGAAATTTGAAATTTCTAAACAAATAATGCCTCACTAGATACTATTGGTAAACTTAAATTAGCTTCCTATCTGTTGCATCATGTATTATATACAGTTGTTGATGAAATTTAATGCCTGCTATAAAATAAGAAAGCTGAAATAGAAAAATGCTTCCTGTCCCCATTCTATAAGCACAGAAGGGGCATGTGCCTGGTACAGTGAAGACAGAGACTCTGGAACTCTAGGTGATAAGAAATAAGGAGATAGTGTTTGTTTACTTTAACCAGGGAGGTTCTAGTAGTGCTCAAGGGGCAGGGGAGGGGAGGGAATTAGGTAAAGCATATTTTTATATATTTGTAAATTAATGGTAGTCATATAAAGTGTTACAAGTTTCCGAAACTAATATAGTGAATATTTAAAATGTATATAATATTAATTCTAATGATTCTGTTACTTGGGATCTATCCCATAGAAATAAAAGAATCAGTTCATAAAGACATATGTACAAAAATGTTTATTACATCAATTTAGTATAGACCAAAAAAAAATAGGAATACCCATCTGAAGGAAGTAGATTAATAAATTATAGTACATGGAATATTATGTAGCCGTTGGAAGAAGAAAGCATTAGAGGTGTGTCAGACCTGGCAGGAAGGAATTGTAATTAGGCATCATGAGAGAGAAAACTGCATTAACAAATAAGCTCATTGTGTGTGTCCATGTGTCTGTTTAGGTCTGTACAGGATTGCTTAAATGTTTTGTTTCACATGTGAGATAGTTATAGAGCTTTCTGTTTCTTGACCTTCCAGGGTTACCTTGCCTTCCACCTATTTCCCAACTCTGGTTCTAGAGGCAATTACCAACTCTGGGAGTCTAGGCTGTGTACAGTCTGTTTTTTTTTTGGTTTTTTTTTTTTTTTTTTTGAGATAGTTATAGAGCTTTCTGTTTCTTGACCTTCCAGGGTTACCTTGCCTTCCACCTATTTCCCAATCTGGTTCTAGAGGCAACTACCAACTCTGGGAGTCTAGGCTGTGTACAGTCTGGTTTTTTTTTTTTTTTTTTTTTTTTTTTTTTTTTACTTTAAGATAACCAGGTTAATGCTTACAACGAATAACTCTGACAAACACAGGCACATTTTTTTTTTTTTAATTTGTAATATCAGCCCAGAATTGCCCCTGGTGTGTTTCCTAGGTCCTCAGCCTTGGATCCTCACTCCCTGTCAAGCTCCATCTCGTGGTATTTTTCCCTCTCCCTGCATGAGCTCATTAGTGTTGCTCATTAGTAGGTCTGTTATATTAGCCACAGAAGAACCATCTCTTCTTTCTAGAAGGTAGAGAAAAATCCTCTGTTGTGGAAAAATAGGTACATAAGCTGATTTTAAAATCTTAGCCTAAATATTACTTCGTATGTTGTGATGCTCTACAGCCGCAATGAGAAAAATACGGAGGGAAAAAAAAACATACTGTCTTCAGACGTGTTTCATCTTTACAATCTGAACACACTGAAGAAATGTTCAAAGTTTAGGAGCTTGTCATTTAAAGGGTGGAATTCTTTAGGGTACTCTTATTTTGGTTCAATAGAGGAAACGTTTAAAAATGTTTGGGTATTTTTTTTTATTATGTTCAATTAGCCAACATATAGTGCATCATTAGGTTTTTTGGGGGTATTTTTAAAGGAACTTTTTACCTTGCTGACTACTGTCACTAAATATATCTTTTCCTTTCTTTTTTTTTTTTTAAATATTTTATTTATTTATTAGAGAAAAAGAGACAGCCAGGGAGAAAGGGAACACAAGCAGGGGGAGTGAGAGAGGAAGAAGCCAGGCTCCCAGCGGAGCAGGGAGCCTGATGCGGGGCTTGATCCCAGGACCCTAGGATTGTGCCCTGGGCTGAAGGCAGACGCTTAACGACTGAGCCACCCAGGTGCCCCAATATATCTTTTTCTGACTTGCAGTTTATCTTCAGTTTCTTTCATTGCCCCACTAACAGGTAATAGGGATTATCATTTCCTTAGGCTCTCATTCAATAATACAAATCATTTTAATTAGCTCAGCCTTAACAGTGCACTCATTTGCCAGAGATATCTTGAGTTGAACAATTTCCTAGTCTAGGCAGCTTCATTTTAAGCTGTCATCAAGTCTCAGTGCCTTTGTAACTATACTACACTAAGAAATTAAACTATAAGCAGNAATGCTCTTGACACACACTATATAAAGAAAAAATTTAATATTACAGTATCCATTTTTAATTCTTCCCCTTCTCAAGTATAGTTGGTTCACCTAAATGTCCAATTCATTATCTTATCTTGCCTTGTCAAGATAAATCATTATTTTATTAGTTTTAATAATTTAAAAAATAGACTTAGTATTATGAAGAGCTTCAACCAGATTTCTTCACCCTTCATTTAACAATTAGCAAAAATTAACTGCTGTAAGTTTTCATGACATGAGCCAGGCATACTGCTGTATTCATAATTTAAGATAAAGGTTTTTTGCTGTTTTCTAAAAAGATAGTTGTTTTTTTTCTTAACCAAAAATGATGATTTCCTGAAAAATTATTTTAGCAAATATTAAACAACATGACCTATTGTGGACAAATAATGCAGTCAAGCTTGATAGAGCTTAAATATTACTTTGCAATGTGTTTTCAATTAAGAGGAATCCAACAACAAATAACAATTTCCTCAAATAGGAAATTAAATCAATAAAGCACATGGTTTTATTACTCTTATTTTTAAATATGTAATGGAGGGATAAAGTCAGTTGAGAAGTTTCAGATCCCTGAAGTGACATGGTGTCCTTGGATCAGACATTTTAATCTAAAAGAGAGGATTCTTAAATTTTATCTGTGTAATACATGAGTCTATCTTTTTGATGATTAAATGTTTTAAATGGACAAAAGTAATTTCATGGGTGACTTATTCCACAGATGGAAATAATGCCTACCACCTGTTCAAGATAGACGACAACTGATACACTTGTCCAAACACCTGGGTTTAAGTCCTTGTTTTTTGGTTTGTTTGATTTGTGACCTTGCAGAAAAAAATAATTGCCTAGGATCAGCCTTCTCCATTAAAATATGAAGATAATGTGATAATAAAATATTTCCTGCCTATTATGATTCCTGATTTGAAGTTTAACATACAAGTCAAACTATTATACAAAAAATTAATAATAATTTACAGACATTATATGTAGACACAAGTCTTAGGAGAAACATCACCCTGAAATCTTGTTAATAGAATTATACAAACTAAAATTTTGTTTACCTTCAAATATACGTTATATACATAGTAAGAGAAAATACAAGGGAGCAATCTTTTGTCAAATGCCACTTCTCAGATATAACACCAAGGCAACGTGTTGCTAAGTCAAAGCTGGGTTCATGGAATGCTGCAGTGAGAGTCTTACCTTGACAGAGTTTCAGTATCAGTGGGGGTTATTTATAAAGTTTGGGAATCTGGCTTCAATTCAGTGAAAGAATTGCATTTAGATTGATAAGGAACATGATATATTATTTTAGAATTGGTGGATATAATAGCAAGGTGCTCATTTCAGAAGCTTTGGAGAGTAAATGGTTGTTTCATACTATCTCCTGAAAAGTTGAACAATCTTTTATATATTCAAATGGGTTATTCAGAAACTATCTGGAACAAACAGGGATGTTATTTACAACCTTTATCTTGCTGGGCAGGAAGTTCCTGGAATAGCAAAGTCATATTGATGAAGACTGTAGAATCTAATTAGTGAAGAGAGTTAAAGAGTAAAATGCTATTGATATTAAGACCGTAAACTGAGTATAGATGGTTACAGTTCTCACTATACAATCAAAATGTTCAAATTAAAAAATGTTGATTATAGACACACTTTATACTTCCTAATAAATCATACACATATCCAGATCTTTCCTAAGCCCAATATAAATCCTCTATTTTTATCCCTGAAAGTGATTTGAGGCCTATCCAATTTATAGAATAATCCACTGGGAAAATGTTAGATTAGGAGGAAGAGAGGTTTTGTAACTTTGGCATTGACTTTTTCATTACATAGAGCTAAACAGAAATGCTGTGTTTCTCTCCCTCTCACATCATCTATGTCTTGGAGCATGATGGGACCAAGTTCCAGGGAATAGCTTTTTATTTACTTTTGTTTTTATAGTTGTGCTCTTAGGGAGAGGTTATATTTCTTTTAAATTGTTCAGATATGAATATTATGATGATGTTTCTCTGTTGATAATACTAATAGTAAAGAGAAAAACATAGACAAAGAGCTCCAGTAGACTAGAGTTAATCTGTGGAATCCTTTAAAAAGAAAAATAATTAGTTTCTTTGCAAATATAAATATCATAGCATAAAGATATGACCCATATACTACAAGTTAATGTCATTATTTATTATATGCAAATAATCTAATAGGAATTTTAATTAAGTTTCTGAATTAATCTAATAAATTATATCTGAAAGATTAAGTTTAACATTTATAGTTCAGGGAAGGACAGAGAGGAAGATTTAGGGACTCAGTGATTTTTCTTTTTTCTTATAAGCTCAATGAGTCTTATTATTACAGCCTCCCTCCAGGAATCTGATATAAGCTAAGAAGCTGAAGTTATGATTCTGAAAGTATAAAAAGATTTTCAAGGAAAAGATAATATGTATAAATATTTCACTTTGTCTTATTACTAGTTTACTTGTAAGATGTTTATTGTATAGTTTGCATAATATTTACATCACATCTACAAATACCAATTAATAGCTATTTAGATAGAAAGTATAATATTGTCTACCAAATGAACTCTAATTAATTTCTTTGAGTAACTTGTGGTTGAAAAAACATGTCTTAAATTCAGAATAATAACAATGATGATAATACTGATGATGATGTATACCTGCATATATACAGAGTAATTTCAACCCAATCAAATTTCTCATCTCCAGTATTTTCGTTTTAGCTTCCAATTGCTTTGAAGTTGTATATTTAATTTTCAACTGATGACATGTTGGGTTGCCAGGTTTAAATCAGCCAAAGAAAAACTCACATGCCCTAATGATTATTTCAATTTTTCATACTGTATTACTGGACAGTTTAATTAAAAGAAAATCAGTTTTTATAGAGTAAATATTTAAGGAAACATTTTACCCCCTAAAACATAATTTCCTGCTGATGAATGTATAGAAATAGTTACAATTAAATACATACACATCATAAATTTTGGCTCAAGTGGAATACTGCTCTGTAGTTAAAATACTCAATACATATGGCGATAAATATGGTATGACCTTTTGTTTTAATTGAAATATAGTTGACACACAATATTACATTAGTTTCAGATATACAATACAGTGATTCAACAACTCTATATGTTATGCTATGGTTGTAAGTGTAGCTAGCATCTGTCACCAAACAACACTGTTATAATACAGCTGACTATATTCCCTATGCTGTATCTTGTATTCCCATGACTTATCCCTTCCATAACTGAAAACCTGTATCTCCCACTCCACCCTACCCATTTGGCCCATCCCTTTTTAATTGTTGTTTTAAAATTATAAATACGAGCCAAGGCCATGCCTAGGAATTGAGCAGTGACTTAGACTTTAGGAAGAAGAAGAATGGCTACCAGTGATAACAGAGTCCCAGGGCTCATGCCATTTAATAATCAAGGTAAATTCAACTGAAGCCCCTACCATTCCCAACAATATTGTCTGGCAAAAGCACTGGTTTCGTTTCTAAGTATAGTGGTTTTGCCCTGAGTCTTTCACCTGTAATTTGTTAAGCATTTTAGCAAGTTAAGTATCTTTAATTAGTATGAGTGTGCTTCTTTGCACACTTATTTGAGGATCACAGTTCTGCAGTCTAGGAGTTGTAAAGAAAAAAGTACAAAGTTCATAGTGATGTATAAAAAGTACTTGATATTAAATTGTTAATCCCTTAAACTGCTTTTGATACTTACTTTTTCTTCTTAGAAACTACCATTTTATGTTTACTTAATGCGGAATATGATTTACCCTGGACTCCCTGCCCCCTTGAAAGTCCATTTTATGTAAAACCTTTTGGATTTAATGTATTTGCATCAGGAAGCGTAAATCCAGGGGTGCCTGGGTGGCAGAGTCGTTAAGTGTCTGCCTTCGGCTCAGGGCGTGATCCTGGCGTTCTGGGATCGAGCCCCACATCAGGCTCCTCCGCTGTGAGCCTGCTTCTTCCTCTCCCACTTCCCGTGCTTGGGTTCCCTCTCTTGCTGGATGTCTCTATCTCTGTCAAATAAGTAAATAAAATCTTAAAAAAAAAAAGAAAAAAAAAAAAAGGAAGCATAAATCCGTTGCAGTCTCCTATTGTCTTACCACATATTACTGATATAACAGTAATGATGATTGTGATAGCCACAACAATAATAATAGCAAATAATAGCAGTGATTGACATTTATTATTCTAGGTTATTAACACACATGGAATTTTTTTAGTCTTCACTGAAAGATTAGTGTTTGTCCATACTTGATAAACGAAGGAACCAAAACTTAAAGACGTTTGAAAAATGTATCCCAGGCCACACAGCTGTTAGATAGCTAGGCTAATATTTGAACCAAGATTATCTCACTCCACAATTCGTGATACTGATCATCATTCCAAGAGGTCAGTCCTGCTAACCTAAGAGTTAAATAACTCCATCCACGCCTATTCCACTTACCTTCATTTCTGAGCAGGCCAGTGCAACTAGGCTGCCAAATTACTTTGTGGAGTGAAAGATCAGATTAGTTTTAACTATTTAGCTTTTCCTACGTAGCTTCAAAGTTTGTACTTACTACTACTTTCAAGAAATTCTTAAAGCTCTGTCCTCAGAATGCAATCCTAATGTTCACTCAGCTAGGGCAAGGAACAGCTAAAGGAGATAAGGATTCCAAATAAATAAGAAAAATATATGCTTTGTTTTCTTTCTTTTTGCAACCTGGTACCAGTCTAGGGGTACTGCTGGGAAATGTGTCCCAATGAATGAGATAAAGTACTTGTTTCTGCAGCAGTGATATCACTGGGATGGTATTGGATACGTTATCATGTACTGTCAAAAGATCATTTTTTCCTCTTCTAATTGAGAGAACAGATAGTTCTCTCTTGGTTTACTAGTTAGCAATCTGATCACTGCTTTGGTAAAACCTCTCAAAGGCTATGACTGACAGTTCTGGTTGTAGCATACAAGATTGCCAGTATTGATGGGGTCAAGTTTTTCATTTCAACAATTATGGTCTCTTCCAGCCAACCTCACCTCAATAACAAGTACCCTCCCCCAGTTTAAGGATATTCTTGCCAGGGTCTGATTTTAGGTTGGACACTAGCTGTATTAATCATCTCTGGCAGAGCCAGGCACTGTGCCCATCGCAGGTTGGGGGGAAAAGGAGGGAAAGAATAGCCATTTATTTGGAGTCACATTCAGTTCCCAAAGTTATTATATAGTCACAGAGAAAAAATACGTTTCTGGAAAATGTGCATGATGTATTTAAAAACTGCACCATTAAAGATGACATTACCTGTCTTGCACTGTATTTTATTTCATATATGAAATTCTTGTAATTATTTCTTATGTTGAGCATTATACTTTTAATTTTATGTTAATATTTTAATTGTTAAATTATTCAACATAAATAGATATTGTAGGTTTGTAAAACTTTTGATTTTCCTTTATTTATACTGTTATTTTAGGGCAAAAGGAAAGAGGAGGAGGAGGGGGGAGGGGAAGGAGGGTGGAGAGGAAGGAAAGGAGAAGGAAGAGAGTCAGCAGCAGGAAAGGCAGCCTAGGATTCTCTCAGGTTCTGTAGTGCCCTGCCTGGAAATGTTCTGCCATCTCTATCGCTTCTGAACAATTAAATAAGCAAATAAAAATTAAAAAAAGAAAAATGAAGGAATGAAGTAAAGAAGGAAGGTCGAAATAAGGATGTTCATAATGCATTTTTGTATCTTTGGGTGAAATAAAGTACATTAGAGGCAAGCACATATAGAGACAAATTATTATTCCAATTAGCTGACATTTAATTATCTTCAAGGCCAAAGAAAGTCTTTGTAATGCTCTATGTAATGCAGTTAATTTTTAAAATTCCAAACCTTTCTTGCCTTACTGTGCAGCTTTTAAATAATATAACATTTTTAAACTTTTCTTTAACACTTCCAGAATATTAAGCATTTGGCAGAGCCAATCCCAAGAAAAGTATTGAAATAGATGGAAATTAAAGCAAAATGAAATAAGAAAATTCAGTGGAAAAGCAAACAAGTCAAAGATATAATATAAAAAAAGAGGGGCGCCTGGGTGGCTCAGTTGGTCGAGTGTCCAACTGTTGGTTTCCGCTCAGGATGTGATCTCATGAGTCATGCTTGAACTCTGCTTAGGGCTCCCTGCTCTGTGGGGAGTCAGATTGAAGATTCTCTACCTCTGTCCCTCCCCCACTCGTGTGTGCACTCTCTCAAATAAATAAATAAACCTTTAAGAAGTAATATAAAAAAAGACATTTTCTAGTAGCACTGAATATGTTACCTATGTCTGTAACCAAAGATAGTCAAGATTTATATGTAGAGTAAGTACAGAACTTAAATAAGTAACACTAACAACTTTAACTGAAAAGATACACAGTGTTTAGTAATGAGAAGTCAAGTTTATGAAGTTGTTATTTAATGTCAAATTGACAAAGAGATTCAATATAATTTCAGTAATATCCCCAGTAGATTTTGAAACTTGATTACATAATTCTAATTTTTTTAAAAGCCCATCTTATTGACAAAAATCTAAAGAAGAAAAGCAAGACTTTATCTACCATATATCTCATGTAGTTGTGTTTATTAAGACATATTAAGTGTGGTATTGGTTTATCAATCACCAAGTTGATAAGTGCATTAGAATAAGTTCTTCAAAATAGGGCTGTACAGGGTTCAGATTTTGGTATATGAGCAAAAGAGGTATGCAAAATTAGTGAGAGGAAAAAATATTTCAATAAAATAGTTACAAAAATGTTTATATTTAAATAATATGACAGCTGATCCCTTCTTCAGAAAAATTAAGGAATTCAATGTTAAAATTAAATTTAAATACTTTCATTAGAGAACGTATGTTAATATATTTTACAAGCTTGGAATATGCAATGATTTCTTAAACATGACCCAAAAATACTGATTGTAAAGGAAATGACAGAAGTTAGCCACTCATTCACCTAAGGACCCCTTCAGGGAAAGTGGCACTATAACAAACATCAGAAAATATGTTTTTGATACTCATAATTAGCAAAGGATTGGCTATCAAGAAGCTATTCACAAGTCCTACAAATCATTAAGAAGAGCTTATGTAACTAATAGAAAAATGGGTAAGGAACACAAATAAACATTTAACAGAAAAAGAAGCAAATACACTTATAAACATAAGGCAAGATACTAAATATCCACAACAAAGAAATACAAATCAAGATGATAGGTATAATTTGACAGATATTACATGGGAAAAATTAAATGATATTTCCATGTTGTATAAGTTATACATTTTTAGGAAGTGTATAAATTTGTGTACTTCTTTGGAGAGTACATGGTATAATCTCTTTGGTTGACATTTTTACATACCCAGCGATTTTCCTTCTTGCTGTATTCCTTTAAAGAATCTCTTATACGTGTACAGCAGGCAACAGGTACAAGAATATTCATGTTATTATTATTCACAATAGCAAAACCCACAAATCAAACCATATTAATTACCTATTGTGTCACAAATTACCCACAAATATAGTGACTTAAAACAAACCACATTTATTACCTGACAGTTTGAGTCAGAATGCTTATGCTCAGGGTCACTCAAAAGGCTGAAGTCAAGGTGATGGTCAGGGCTATAGTTATTTAAAGGTTTAACTAGGGGACAATCTGTTTTCAGTCTCACTTTTATGATTTTGGCAGTTCTCAGGTCCTCCCTCGTTGGCTGAAAATATTAGCTTCCTTACCATGTGAATCTTTCACTGGGCTACTCCTGATATGACAGGTTGCGTTCCCTAGAATGAAGGTGCTGAAAAACAGAGCAAGAGAGAAGTCATAATCTTTTTATAACCTATGTTTGGAGCTGACAGACTACCGCTTTTGCCATATTTTATTTATTAAAAGCAAGTCCATACTCACATTTAAATACCATGGTACAGGTGTTATTGGGACGAGCTTAAAGGCTGTCTACAACACAACTCAAATGACTATCAAAGGGAGAATAAGTAAATTAACTATAGTATATTCAAACAATGGAATATTATGCCACACTCAAAATGCATGAACTACAAAGACCCACATAATATTCCTAAATCTTAGCAATACAGCATACAGTATTAACTGAAATAAAAAAAAAAAAAAAAAAAAAAAAAAAAAAAGGTATAATATCCATTACAAATTTTATAGCACTTCATTATTAATCATCAGGGAAATGAAAATCAAAACCAAAATGAGTATGTTAATTACACTAGAATTTAAAAATTAATAAATTAATACATAAAAATTATGTAAATTAATACATAAAAATTAATAAATTAATACATAAAAATCTTTTTAATTTTAAAAAACACAATGAGGGCTGTTACCAGAAAGACTAGTAACAACAAGTCTTGGCAAAGAATGTGGAAGAAAGGGAGCCCTTATGCAGCATTGGTGGGATTGTAAACTGTTGCAGTCACTATGAAAACAGTATGGAGGTTCCTCAAAAAATTAAAAATAGAACTATCATATGATCCAACAATTCCACTTCTGGGTATGTATCCAGAAAAGGTCAGTGTCGATACTAGGATACAATTGAACAGTTTCCACTGAAATCAAGGATATGTTATAATGCTTATGTTTTCTTTTAGCCTAAAACGTAGCAAAAAAACTCATACCTCGTGTGTATAGAAATACAAAATACATTATCATTTAATTATATTAACATATATTAACATATAATAATACAATTATTTTATTATCACAATATTGACAGTATATATTATATTTAATACAATGTATATTATTGAATAATATTACATATTATAAAAATATTATCATGTATCAATTATTGACTCAACATAAGTTTAGCTATTTTACTATTTGTAAAAGTGAGTTAGAAGGAACTCCTCTAATATTATCTGATATAACCTTTAGATATTTTTAACACAGGTAGCAAAGAGGGATAAAAAGGGATGAAAATAAACAAATGTAATAACTTATTATAGGTGGTCTGATAGATATGTGTTCAGGGTTCATGGAGGCAACAAAGACAAGTATGTTCAATTCTATCTGGAGGGCTAGTGAAGAACTTCATCAGTGATACCAGTGAGCACATGCTGCATTTACCAAGAAAACTACACTTAACTGAGTCTCATAACAACTACATATATGACTTTGATTCCAAATAAGCAGGAAATTTACCAACTTACTTCACCCTCCCCCAGTCAAGAGCTCTACAGGGTAGACTTTACTGTTAACTATATGCTTGGTCCATATAATAAACCAAACTCTAAAATACTATTGATGTTGCACATAGGATCCTATAGTAAGAGTTGGTGGGATGCCCTCCTGGAACTTTTGAACTGTAATTTTCAAGATGATTTGATATTTTGACTTTAGGGTTTACCGTAAATACCTGGTAGTATTTAGATAATCTGGACATATTTGAGAAGAAAGTCAGTAATATTTATAGAAGGCATTCAAAGAGTTATTGGCTAAGTTTCAGACAAATACACTTTTATAAGATAAACTCCAGATATTTCTTGAGCTTTAAAGGAATATGATCAAGAAATCATTACTTAAGTCAAGATGAGGTTAGACTTGAGGTCAGATCAGATTGGTGAGGCAAGATAATATTGAGGCCAGACCTGGTTTACCTATTAATCTGATAGGAAAAATTCCTGGGTGATATTATTCAACCAAAGAAGGAGAAAGTAGATGGGAGTTTTAAAAAAAATCATTCTTGATTTTGGTAACCTAGGATTTTTCAATTTAATAGCTCTTATACTCTGAGAGATCCTAAGACAAAGTCTAGAGGAATATGTTAGAGAGCAAAAATAGTATCTTATTCAAAATAATATCTTATTCACCTACCTCCCCTCTGCTTACCACCAGTTTGTTCTCTGTAGTAAGGAGTCTGTTTCTTGGTTTGTCTCTTATTTGTTTTTCTTTGGCTCATTTATTTTGTTTTTTGAATTCTAGACATGAGGGAGATAAATATCATTTGATATTTGTCTTTGATTTATTTTGCTTATGATTATACTCTAGTTCATCCATATTGTTGCAAATGGCAAGATTTCATTATTCCTTTATGGTATGTGTTATATATATTTCATATATATATTATTTCATATATTTCATATATATTTCAAATATTCCATTATTTTTATTATATATATCACTTTTATATCTATCTACCTATATATCACTTTTTCTTTATCCATTCATAAATAGACACTTGGGCTACTTCTTTAGTTTGGTTATTGTAAGTAATGCTGCATTAAACATAGGGTGCAAGGGGGTGCCTGGGTGGCTCAGTCGGTGGAGTGTCTAGCTCTTGATTTTGGCTTAGGTCGTGATCTCAGGGTTGTGGGATTAAGCCCCACATTGGGCTTTGCCCTCAACAAGAAGTCTACTTGTCCCTCTCCCTCTGCTCCTTCCCCTGGTCTATCTCTAAAATTAAAAAAAAAAAAAAATCTTAAAAAAATAATAAACATAGGGGTCCATATATCCCTTTGAATTAGTATTTTTGTATACTTTGGGTAAGTACTCAGTAGTGTGATTCCTGGATCATAGGGTAGTTCTATTTTTAATTTTCTGAAGGACTTCCATACTGTTTTCCAGAGTAGCTGCAGTAGTTTGCACTCCCACCAATAGTGCAGGAGTGTTCCCTTTTTTCCACATCCTCGCCAACACCTCTTGTTTCTTGTGTTTTTAGTTTTAGCCGTTCTGGCAGGTGTGAGGTGACATGTGATTTGCATTTCCTTGGTGATAAGTGATGATGAGCATCTGTTGGCCGTCTGTATGTCATCTTTGGAGAAATGTCTGTTCATATCTTCCACCTGTTTTTTTATTGAATTGTTTTTTGGGTATTGAGTTGTATCAGTCCTTTGTATATTTTGAATACTAACTCTTTATCGAATATGTCATTTGCAAATATCTTCTTCCATTCTGTGTGTTGCCTTTTAGTTTTGTCATTTGTTTCCTTTGCTGTGCAGAAGCTTTTATTTTGATGTAGTCCCAATAGTTTATTTTTGCTTTTATTTCCCTTGCCATAGGAGACATATCTAGAAAAATGTTGCTACAGCCAATGTCAAAGAGATTACTTCCTATGCTCTCTTCAAGGATTTTTATGGTTTCAGGTCTCACACTTAGGTCTTTAATCCATTTTTAGTTTATTTTTGTGTGTGGTGAAATAAAGTGGTCTAGTTTCATTCTTTTGCATGTAGCTTTCCTGTTTTCCCAGCACCTTTTGTTGAAGAGACTGTTTTTTTCCCCATTGGATATTTATTCCTCCTTTGTAGAAGATTAATTGACTGTATAATTGTGGGTTTATTTCTGAGTTTTCTGTTCCTCTGCATTCTCAAGCAGACTCCCCACAGAGCACAGAGCCCAGCATGAGACTTGATCCCCAGGATTCTGAGATTATGACCTGAGCCAAAATCAAGAGTTTTCCGCTCAACCAACTGAGCCACCCAGGTGCCCTGCTCATAATGGTTTTTTATCCTTTCTCTTATTGATATGATGTATCACATTGATTATTTTGTGACTATTGAACCACCTTTGCATCCCAGGAGTAAATCCCACTTGATTGTGGTATATGATTTTTTTAAAATATATTTTTGGATTCAGTTTGCTAATATTTTGTTGAAGATGTTTTTTAAAGATTTTATTCATATAATTATGAGAGAGAGAGCATGAGGGAGTGAGTGATTAGGGTGGGGTAGAGGGACAGGGACAGGGACAAGCAGACTCTGTACTGAGCAGGGAGCCCAGTGCAGGGCTCCATCCCACAACCCTGAGATTATCACCTGAACCGAAATCAAGAGTCAGAGGCTCAACTGACTGAGCCACCCAGGCACCCCTGTTGAGGAATTTTGTTTTAAAAATTTTATTTATTTATTTTTGAAAGAGACCGATAGCGCATGTTAGTTGGGGGAAGAAAAGGAGAGAGACAACCAGACTCCATGCTGAGGGTAGAGCCTGTCCTGGGGCTCAGTCCCACTGCCCTGAGATCATGAACTGAGCTAAAACTAAGAGTCCAACGCTTAACTGACTGAGCCACCCAGGTGCCCCTTATTGAGGATTTTTACATCTCTATTCATGAGAGATACTGGCTTGTAGTTCTCCTTTTTAGTGGTGTCTTTAGCTGGTTTTGGTATCAGGGTGTTAACTGACCTCATAGAATGAATTTGGAAGTTTTCCTTCCTCTTGTATTTTTTTGGAACAGTTTGAGAAGAATGGGTAGGAGCTCTTCTTTAAATATTTGGTAGAATTTGCCTGCAATGCCATCTAGTCTTAGACTTCTGTTTCTTGATTACCGATTCATTTTCATTGCTGCTAACCAGTCTGTTCAAATTTTCTATTTCTTCCTGCTTTAGTTTTGGTAGGTTATATGTTTCTAGGAATTTATCAATTTCTTCTACGTTGTCCAGGTTGTTAGCATATAGGTTTTCATAATATTCTGTTAGAGTTGTTTGTATTTCTGTGGTGTTGGTTGTTATTTCTCCTCTTTCATTAGTAATTTTGTCTATTTGGGTCCTTTTTCTTTTTCTCTCTCTCTCTTTTATGAGTTGACTAGAGGTTTATCAGTTTTGTTGATTTTTTTCAAAGAACTACCTCCTGCTTTCGTAGATCTGTTCTACTGTTTGTTTTTGTTGTTGTTGTTGTTTTGTGTTGTTTTGTTTTTTTTGTTTTAGTTTCTATATCATTCATTTCTGCTGTAATATTTATTATTTCCTTCCTTTGCTGGGTATGGGTTTTGTTTGTTCTTCTTTTTCTAGCTCTTTTAGGTATACATTTAGATTGTTTATTTGGGATTTTTCTTGCTTCCAGAGGTAGGCCTGTATTGTTATAAACGTTCCAAAGATTTTGGTTTTGCTGTATCCCAAAGATTTTGTACCTTTATATTTTCATGTTCATGTAATTTTTATCTTCTTCTTCGATTTCTTGGTTAATCCATTAGCTATTTAATAATATATTATTTTTTTAAGATTTTATTCATTTATTTGCGAGAGAAAGAAAACAAGAGAGAGAGTGGGAGCAGGGGAAGGAACAGAGGGAAAGGGAGAAGCAGACTCCACATTCAACACAGAGCCTAACACGGCGCCCCATCACACGACCCTGAGATCGTGACATGAGCCAAAATCAGGAATCAGACACTAAACCAACTGAGCCACCCAGATGCTCCTAATAACATGTTTCTTAACCTCCATATATTGTGCTCTTTCCAGATACTTTCTTGTGGTTGATTTCTAGTTTCATAGTGTTTTGATTGGAACAGTTAGTCCCTTTACATTCAAAGTAATTATTGATAGATACATATTTATTGTCATTGTGTTACTTGTTTTGTTTAATAAGCAAGGGAACTCATATGCTAGGCTTAGATGGGCAGCTGCACATGAGTAAATTTCCACACCTGTCCACCAGAATCTTAAACATTTATGTAGAGGCCTTAACTGGATTCAGTCACATTAACTGTCCAGATGATCTCAACATAATATTACTATCTCAAGACTATGTCCCTGGGGCAGCTTCTGGGAGGAGGGAAGGCGGGGGGGAGGTGCACATGCTAAGGATAGGGGAGCAGGAGAGGAGCCACCAGTTGCCTGTGTCCAGCTCACAGGTCAGTTGCTGGTCACATCCTTTTGATGACCTCCCCCAACACTCTACCCCTCCAGACTGGCTTTTACAATCTCACATGCTCCTCTCTTGCTCAACATGGCCTGAGTAGTCAGCAAAGGGTTTGCCAGCATGGAGGTGGCTCCTTTGCTGGCTCTTCCGCTGCATTGGAGCTGGATGCTACAGCAACAATACAGGTGCATGCAAGAGAAAACACAGATGAAGACATGATTTCCAAATCAGTGACAGCTTTTTCCAACAATAGCCCCCTGATTTGAACCACTGATTTATGGAGTCCCATACACAGGGGGATGGATCATTCAGGTGTTCACTTCTGTCCTCATGCGATTTAATAAAGATGATCCATTGCAGACTCATTGGGTATGAACACACAACATTCTGTTTAGATAATGGCAAGGTGCCTTCCTGTGAGGCAGTAATAAAGTCCAGGGCCATCCTATTTTGGAAGATAGCTTTTCTCATTAGAGATATTTCAGCGTTCAATAAAAACGAGCTTTGTTGGCTATTATTTAAGGCTTGCTGGGTGAATTTAGTAAGGGCTTCTATGTGTGCTATAATGTCCTCCAGGCTAATGGAGGGAACAAAGACAGCAGCCAAATGATCATAGCAGTGAAAAACAGAACATGCTCATCTGGTCTTGAGGAGAGGGAAGTTAGAGAGAGAGACTCAGATTAAAAAAAAAAAAAAAAAAGGGTGTTGCTTCTACCTTGAGTTGTTAGAGCCTGTTGATTATTGGTGTTTTATGAAAAACAATATTGGTATTATTTCCCATACTAACTTTATGTTTTGTGGAGTTTGGACTGCAAGGGGAAGGCTTTTGAATGTACACAGAAATTCTGGCAGAAGTGTAACTTCAAACTTGAAATTATACTCTGTATCTCTCAGATGGCGGATAGAATGTGATGTGCTATAAAGAACACAAGCCAACTTCGGACATGCAGGGACTCTTAGCAGCCATGAGACAGTAGGAATTTATACCTGTGAAGGTATTATTTTTTGTTTAATAAGCAAGGGAACTCATATAATACCTGTGAAGGTATTATTTCCTCTTCTGTAAAACTGGGAGGACTGAGATAGCTGATGAGTGCATTTCTTTTAACCTCGAGTATTATCCAATCTAACATGATATGGAGTGTTTTTCTTTTTTTTTTTTTTTTCTCTTTTCTCCCAAGGTAGATGCAAGTCTCTTAAGGTTGGCCCTGTGCTTTTCTTGTTTAACAAGTGCACACGAAGTTCCTATCCTTCACTTAGTGCTTACAGAATGAAAGAGTGAGTGATGTTATGCAAAATGGTGCTATCTTTTTTACAATGCAAAATAGCAAGTGTTTCTATTAGCAAGCAGTTTACTCACATGACATAACTGTTTCTAACTGTAGAGAACACAGGGCTTGGGGATCATGAATCTTTAATGGATTTTGAGGTTTGAAGGCACTGGAATAAAAATAGACCCTGGGACTGTTGAGTAATGTTGATTATGCATTAAATTTTGCCATGCGTCAGAAGCATAATATGTTTCTATGAATTCCATTTCTATTTCTCATTATCTGCATCCTACATCATTAACTTTTAATGAATCTGGGCTTTTGTTTGCTGTCCCACCATTGGAAATGTTCATTTTTCTTCTCCACTGCCTAGCACTTTTGAAGAAACAAAGGGTATTTTCTTTTGGAATGCAATTCATATTTACAGCTGGGTCTTATTCTCTTGAGTTTGTTATAGCTGAAAACAGAAGGAGATAGAGTCCTTATAGCTGAAAACAGAAGGAGATAGAGTCCTTGGCAAAAATTGTCCAAGAATTTGTCATCAAACCATCACATCCTCACTCAAAGATCAAGAATTTTGTTTTCTGTGGAAACCAGGAAGATTATGTCTTGATGTAAATTTCCTGATACCCCAAAGAAACACTAGAACAATGCATTTCAAAATGTTATAAGCTGAAGGAATTATTCTCAGATATCACGCAGTCAGGCAATATGACATTCTATAGGGAAATATATTTAGGACAGGGTTCTATTTCATTGATTCTTACCTTATGTCAGAAAGTGGCTTCTTTATAATTGCTGTGCATGAAAGTATATCTGACTTGTGAACAGTGAGAAGCCTGGTTCCAGTTGAAGATCACCAGGGCATGGGGCCTGCCCTACTGAAATGAACAAAAGTAATTGGAAAAAGAATGTCTATTTCTTCTATTTAAGGAGAGGTTGCATACAAAGGGCCTGGGACTTGATTCCACATATGAAGAAGGCAATTATCATGTCAATAGAGTGACCTCTTGTAACTCAGACCTACCTATGTGGCTCTGGCTTTTTATACTTCATTGATCTCTGCTGCTGAGAGCTGGGAAATCCAGAGAATTTTATTCTGTCTTTCTCATCTGTAGACTGAAAAGTGTTTTTCGCCAGTGCAAGCCCTAGTTAACCATGGTTGCTTAGAGATGGACTGGGATTTTTCTCACATATCATTTAGCTGCCCACAAAAAGTTCTCAGTCTAACATTCAAGATTAAGGTTCTGTTTCTAGTTTAGATGTCTTCTACTGTGGTCCACAGGCTCTGAATGGTTTTGCACAGAATCATCAGGAGATATCAAGGGAAATAAGGGGTGGGGTTATAGGATCCTATTCTATTGAAGCAGAGCAACTCTACCTTCCTTAGCTGTTACAGGTATTAGGAGTGCCTAAGATTAAAGGTTAAGAAAGGATTAACTGCAAAAACCTAGGCAATGATGGTTCTAACTTACTTTTCTTCTCTAATGCTATAAAAGACCTCTGCCCTGTTAAATTATATTCTCTCTTTACTCAGAATACTATTGTGCTTCATTGAGACTTTGCCATATTTAATGCAAGGCCTCAGGCTATGAAAGCTGTGAGGAGCAAATTTCTGGTTTTGGGACACTCACAGTCTGCCTTCTTGTCAGTCACCTCAATCCTTCTTTAAAATCCAGTCACGTGGGGCACCTGAGTGGTTCAGTTGGTTAAACATCTGTCTTCCACTCAGGTTGTGATCCCAGGACCTTGGGATCCAGCCCTGTGTCAGGCTCCTTGCTCAGTGGGGTGTCTGCTTCTGCTCCCCTCCCCCCTCCTCTTCCTGGCTCATGTTCTCTTTTACTCTGCCTCTCTCTCAAATAAATAAATAAAATCTTAAAAAACATAAAAATAAATAAATAAAAGGAGTCACTTGTTTCTCCAGCTCAGTCACATAAGTATCCTGCATGCAAGAGTAGAAATGGCTTCCTCCTTCCTGTACCAATATGGATTAAAGAGATTCAACTCATATTTCTGAGTTAAGTAAGATACCAGAATTGAGGCTCTTGTATGCCCCAAGTGGGGATTAGTGGTAATTGAATTGTAGTGTTCAGGGTTGTGAAGAAGAAACTATTTTTCGTATCTCCAAGTCAAAAACAAGCATAAGTCTCTCAGTTAACAAACAGACCATGGTATTACAGTAGTTGGGAGGATTTAGATATTTGGATTTTTGATGACAGAGTGACAGCCTCAGAAAGATTGTGCCTAAGTAGTCACCTTACTGACAGCTGAACATGTCCCTCACTAACACAGACTTTCTCATGAACAGCCCTCCCTTGCTTTCTAGTGCACTGACCCATTTCCCTGTGAATTGCACTTCTTCCTTTCAGAGAAATGTTTAGATACGTGATATATAGAACAGAGTGTCATAACAATGACTTCAAATTCCATAAGAAATGAGAGGCATTTCTGATTACATATCACTACCAGTAGAATCCTCCCATCTCTTCTTAAATGTAGTATGTCAGTATATTAAGTAAATACTTGCCTTTGTTAAACATGTTGTAGTGGGTTATTGAATATGGTCTAATAGGCATTAAATCCATGATCTATTAATTAACAACTGGGTGACCTTGGGCATGATCTCTACCCTTTCATAACCTAAATATGAAATAATCTTAGGCAGAGAATTGGACATAACAGAAACACTGCTCATTAGGCCATGCTTTGTTATTCTCAGAATGCATGACATTTTATAAGTCATTTCATTTTTCTAGGACACAGTTGCCTCAGTTGCAAATGAGTAGGCTATTTTGTCAAAGGTTTCTCTAGATCTAGATTTTATTTTTCGTTCTGATTGGGAGTAAGAGAGAAAGTTTGCAGGTGAGATTCAGGAATAGCTTCACAAAGAAGCTATGTGTGGTCCTTAAAGTAAAAGCAGGACTAGAACTGGCCCAGACCATGAACAGACTAATCCAGGTACAAGGACAACGTTAGCTCAGGCACACAGGTGGAAAAGCACAGATACGTACATGCCAGTGCCGAACCTAGACATTTGTCTATATGATATTTTGTTCAAGGCTAAATTAATCAGTTAATAAGAGATCATGAAAGCTAAATTTATTCAATATAAAGGACTTTATTATATATTACCTATTTTTGTTTTAAGATTTTGTTTATTTATTTGAGACAGAGAGTGCATGAGAAGGGAGGAGGGGCAAAGGGAGAGGGAGAAGCAGGCTCCCCGCTGAGGAGTGAGCTGACCTGGGGCTCAATCCCAGGGCCCTGGGATCACAACCCTAGCCGAAGGCAGATGCTTAACTGACTGAGCCACCCAGGAGCCCCTATATTACCTGTTTTTTTTACAGTTAAAATACTCTTTTTATTTTATTCTTTTTACTTTTAAAATTTTAATAAAAATTTTAATTCCAGTATAATTAACATATAGTGTTATATTAGTTTCAGGTGTACAATGTACTTATTCAGCAATTCTACACATTACTCAGTGCTCATCGTGATGTATACTCTTAATGCCCTTCATCTATTTCACCTATCCCTCCACGCATCTCCCCTCTAGTAACTATCAGTTTGTTCTGTATAATATATTCTTTTTCAGATGAAGCATCAGTAAAAACATGAATATACAGCCTAAAAATGTTTTATTGTGCAGAATTAAAAGTTGGTAACTATGTAGTAGTGACTGGAATGTTTTCTTAAACACTATAAGTCCATAAAAAAAATTGGGAAATACTTGTGCAAATCAAATAGCAAACAATTCTGGCTGGAGCTCCAATCTTTTTGTTTGACTGTAAGATTAGTAAGATAAAAGTTTGAATGCCATGAATGTCAAGGTGGCTATTCCTATTATCATTGCCTTATTAACGAAGATATAGAGGCTCGGTGAAGACAATTTCCTAATCAAAAAGCTTCATAATCACTACTTCTGACTTGAAAACCTATGTTTCTAATGACTTCAAAATAGGGAGTGGTCAAGAGCATGAAATGCTTTTTTTTTTTTTTAAAGATTTTATTTATTTATGTGACAGAGGGACAGCCAGCGAGAGAGGGAACACAGCAGGGGGAGTGGGAGAGGAAGAAGCAGGCTCCCAGCGGAGGAGCCCGATGTGGGACTAGATCCCGGAACGCCGGGATCATGCTCTGAGCCGAAGGCAGACGCTTAACCACTGCGCTACCCAGGCGACCAAGAGCATGAAATTCTTAACCAGTGATCTTGGTGAGAGTCTATCATTGGGGTAGGGAGGATGGAATCGATTTTGCTTAGCATTGTAGGCAACACTAGAAAGTTATTTGAAACAGAATGAATTTCAAAAACCTCTCTGTGAAGTAGAATGGCTTTGGGTTGCATATACATTGAAGGCATGGGTTAGATCAGAGCTATTACTTTTAAAAAATATTCATGCTTGTCTTTTTTAAAAATACAACAAGGGAAAACAACTTGTAGAAGAAGTGGATAGAAAAGTAAAAATAAATAACCTAAAGCAGTATGATCTATAATCAAGTTAGAAAAATGCTAATAAAATGGCATATAGACTTTGGGTTTAGATGTATCCAGTTGATATCTCAAATCCACCCCTGACGTGCTATATGAATTTGGTACAATGAAATAAATGAAAATGTAAAAACTGAAATCATACAAATACTAGCAGAAAACATAGGTGAATTCCCCATTCAAACTGGGATAGGGAGAGGCTTGCTAATTATGACTCAGCCTCTTTTTTTCTGGCGTGACGCTAATTTTTGTTTTTTTGATTACATGTGACTTGGGTAAAACTCTCAGTCAAAGTGCATTGCTTTCCAAAAATATACAACAGGGAAAAGACAATTTCTTCAATAAATGGTGCTGGGAAAACTGGACCACTCTCTTACACCATGCACACACATAAACTCAAAATGGATTAAAGACCTAAATGTGAGAGCTGAAACCATAAAAATCCTAAATGAAAACATAGTAATTTCTCTGACATTGGTCATAGCACCATATTTCTAGTTATGTCTCCTAAGGCAAGAGAAACAAAAGCAAAAATAAACTATTGGGACTGCATCAAAATAAAAAGCTTTTGTACAATGAAGAAAACTATTAACGAAACAAAAAGGCAACCTACTGCATGGAAGAAGATATTTGCAAAAAATGTATCTGATAAGGGGTTAATATCCATATACATAAAGAAGTTACATGATTCAACACCAAAAAATCAACATAAAACAAAACAAAAATCTGATTTAAAAATGGGCAGAGGGGGCGCCTGGGTGGCTTAGTCAGTTAAGTGACTGACTCTTGGTTTCAGCTCAGGTCATGATCTCAAGGTTGTGAGATTGAGCCCCACACGGACTCCACACTTAGTGCGGAGTCTGCTGGAGATTCTTTCTCTGCCTCTCCCTCTGCCCCCTCCCTGCTTGTGCTCTTTGTCTTTCTAAAGTAAATAAATCTTAAAAAAATAAATAAAAATGGGCAGAGGACCTGAATAGGCATTTTTCCAAAGAAGATATACTGATGGCCAACAGACACACGAAAAGATGTTCAGTATCACTAATCACTACAGAAATGCAAATGAAAACCAAGTGAGATGTCACCTTACACCGTAAAAATAGCTAAAATCAAAAAGACAGGAAATAACAAGTGTTTTTGAGGATGTGGAGAAAAAGGAACCCTTATGCACTGTTGGTAGGGATGCAAGTTGGTGCATGCACTATGGAAAACACTGTGGGTCACCTGGGTGGCTCAGTCGGTTGAGTGTTTACCTTCAGCTCAGGTCATGATTCCGGAGTCCCAGGATTGAGTCCCATATCTGGCTCTCTGCTCGGTGGGGAGTCTCCTTCTACCTCTGACCCTCCCCCCTCTCATGCTTTCTCTCTCTCTCAGTCTCTCTCTCTCTCTCTCAAATAATTAAATAAATAAAATCTTTAAAAAAACACTACAGAAGCTCCTCAAAAAATTAAAAATAGAAATACTGTGTGATCCAGTAATTTCATTGCTAGGTATTTACCAAAGAAAATGAAAACACTAATTCAAAAAGATATATGTGCCCTTTTATTGCAGCATTATTTACAATAGCCAAATTATGGAAGCAATCCAAGTATCTACCAGTAGCTGAATACACATGCATACACACACACACAATGGAGTGTTACTTAGCCATCAGAACAGGATGAGATCCTGCCAATTGCCACAACATGGATAGAAGCAGAGAGTATTATGCTAAGGGAACAAGTCAGACTGAGAAAGACAAATATCATATGTTTTCACTCATATGTAGAGTCTAAAAAAACAAAACAAATGAATAAATAAACAAAAAGCAGAATCAGATGTATAAATACAGAGAACAAACTAATGGTTACCAGAGAGAAGGGAGTAAGGGATGGGTAAAATGGGTGAAGAGGAGTGGGAGATACAAATTTCAGTTATGGAGTAAATAAATCATGGAAAAAAGGCACAGCATAAGGAATATAGCCAATGGTGGTGTAATAGTGTTACATGGTAACAAATGGTAGCTGTACTTGTGGTGAGCATAGTAAAACATACAGAAGTGTTGAATCTCTATGTTGTACACCTTAAACTAATGTAGCATGGTGTGTCAACTATACTCAAACAATTTTTCTTTTTAATTAAGAAATCAAATTGCATTGCCTTCTCTGGGCAAATCTTGGGTTTATGAGCAAAGCTAGTCCAGTCAGGCTTTTTCCCTTGGAATTTAAATTAGTTTTAACATCTGTGGTTTATATTATTAAAGCATTAAATAGAAGGGAGCCAGATACATACAAATTTCCAAAACACTTTCCTCCCTGAAAAAGCAGAAATTGGTAGAATTATACTCACATTGCAAAATTCCATCTGGACTGAAGGGAGCGAAAGAAGTAAAAGGGCAAAGCCTTTTTTTTTCTTTCCCCCCAAGGGCAAAGACATTTGCAAATTTTGTAGGTAATTGGGAATTTGGAATTTGACCACTTCGAAGAAAGTGGCAAAGTTGCAAACAGTAACTAATAGAACAGGAGAAGGCACTTATCAGAACTTGGACAGATGGTGAATTCTGTTTTGAGAATTATTAGATATTGATGAAAGAACATTTATACTGATTTAAATGTGTAGAATTATACATTTATAGTGAACAGCAGATAGAGTAAGGTAATAGATATTCTAGAACTGATCTGGGCAGTGGATCTTATCTTTCCTGGATTCTTGGTACACTCTATAATGCATGAATAGTTGCACAGGCTAAACAAAAATTCAAATATCTAAAAATTAAGGACAAGAACTTTATAGTTTTGTACTATTCACTGATTTACCTTTTTGGATTCTGTTTGGATTTCATTGAAATAATTCACTATGCTGACCAAGTTCTGTTGATAATCATGAAGCAAAATTCTTATTTGCATATTCCTTAAAACACACAGTATTAAATTTCAGCATTGTTACAGTCAGTTGTGTACTTTATCATATTTCTCACTAAACACAGTATCTAATCCACTTATAGGTCTGAAACAAGAAAAAAGAAACTGATGGTGTATGGAAAAACAAAACAAAACAAAACAATGAACTCAAAGCAGTAAAGATGGAATAAAGACAAAAGACCAGAAATTTTAAAAAGAAAAAAAAGTATAAGAAATGAGAGAATGGAGGGGTTTCAGTGTCAGTGAATAAAAACTAAGAGGGTTGCTGGGTGGCTCAGTTGGTTAAGTGGCTCTCTCTCTAACAAATAAATAAAATCTTAAAAAAAAAAAAAGAAAGAAACACATCTAAATAAGAGCTTGAAGATTTCTGAGGTAGTATGGGTATTATGAAGTAGTATGGGTGTTTGTGATGACAGGTTTTATATTCAACCATAGCTTTATATAGGTGAAATTATGTAGAAATCAATATTGTTTGTAAGATCAAGGAATGCCCATTTGGATAACAAGGTTTCTAAAAATGGTGGCAGAAGCTGGGTTAGATAGGAAGCCTGTGAACCACGTTGTTGGACTAACTAAGAGATTGGGAAATGACAGTGAGGAGAAGCACCATTCAAGTTCTTTATTTTAGCTATATCCCTTCCAGCAGCCCCAACTGTCACCACCCCCCCCCCCCAACAAAGTTGCTACTCCTACTTTAGAGGATTAGGATCAAATGTGAAAAAACAGTGAAAGGCTGACAGCAGCTATCAGATGGAGCTGTTCTCTCTGCCTGTGCTACTAAGTAACACCAGACTGGTCCTTAAATTCTGGCCCTAAAGTGCTTCTGTGTACTTTCATGGCATCTGTCAGTGTTGTGCATATCGAACACCATTACATCCAAGATATTTGAGGTTTCAGAAGGAAGAAAATGACATTACAAAAGAAAGACCATTTTATTAATCATGAACATTTGCTAAAAGAGTAATACACAAGTGAATGTGTATTGATGTGTCAACAAAGGTTATATGCCTCTGCCTGATAAAATACAGTTGCCTTTTTGTTCCTGGAAAACCTCATTTTGTGAGGGGAATTTTGTTTTCCTCTCTCACAGTACAGACTGATCCCATGGAAGGGGGGGATGTAGGCTTAAACCAGAGAAGAATTTCGGAGAGTTACTCTAGGGATTTCATTAATTGAATAAACTCTTGTGAAAGAAATGAATGCTACTCATGGATGCTGCAATGGGATGAGTGGTTGGAGGAAGTAAGAGACATTTTGAGGGACCTAGAGGCTGACAAATACTTTATCACTCTTGCATGAGTAGCTTAATTTCTCCATGGATTAAACCTCAGAATTTGTGATTTTTGAATAGAGTATTGCCTAAGTAGGGAAATCCACAGGCTGTCAAGTAAAGGAAATTGGTGTATCTGTGTTTCTCATTTCAAAGAAAAGACTTATTGTGCTCTAGCATATAAAATTCCAATAAAAGTTTTATATACTCAGAATGATTCTGGATGCTGGTTCCAATACTATGTAGTTAATAGTATATACAGTGTATTGTCTGAAAAGAAGTGTTATAAAGACTCATAAACAGCAGATATTTTCCTTCTTTCTTTGCTACCTAGCAGTTTATCTTGGTACTTTATCTAATTAAATCATCACCACCGTTAAAGAATACAACTGAGTTAATGCTACATGAGATGGTAATAGTAACTAGAAATGCACTATTTCTTCTTTAGGTACCAAGTGGCAACAGCTTGGGGGTAAGGTAGACACTAAGAGAAAGGCCTGGAAATGTCAAGATATTTGCTAAACTCTAATTTTGTCTGTGATTAGTTCTAATCTTTCACATAAAATTTTGCCACATGGTAACTGTTGAGAGCATGTATTTATTTTTTCATCTTCGATGTTCTCATTCAAATTGGTGAGTTGAAAGAATTATATAGTTAGGGAAAATATGAGAAGCATGTAAATATGAAATAATTAAATATTTCAGGTTTCCTAGATAACAAGTCCTAGGGCAAAAGTTTCCATGCTATCACATTACAGGAGTTTGTAATCAGAAAAAAGCAGAAGTGAGGTAGAAGGAAGTATTACAGAGAAACAGAGCAAATATGAGAAGGAGCATTAGTTCTCAATAAGCACAATTGATGGCAGGACATCCTTAGAAAGCCTTAATAAAATTTCCATATTTCAGGCAATTTCATGAAGGTAGGTTGAGAGAATAAGTTATCTGCTTGCTTCTTCCCAGTCTCCATTCCCCATTGATCAAAGCCTAGGCAGAGGTCATTAACAATGTGTATGTCCAGGATCCATTACTTGGCCCCTTACCTAAGCTTTTGGGGACATCATGGGCTCTGTGTATTCACATAGACTAACACACAGATGCAGCTCTCTCCAGTTGTCACCTTGCACAGGTGAGATTCTTGCTCTCTTGTGGTGGTAGCATTTGCTGCAGAAATACGGGCTTGAACCATCTACATGGCCATTTTGGAGCAAGATATTATTCAAGGTCTAAAGTTGTGGAAATAGGTGAGGTTGAGCATATCTTGGGTGGCACATAACTTATTTAGCAAAACCATTTTTTGAGTCATTCTTGTGTGGTTAGACTGTGCAGGAAAGAAGGTTGCCCTCATTTGTAGGCATATCTAGTCCCTCAAGTCACCACCAGTTGAAATATTCCCAAAAGAGTTAAAAAGGCTAAGCAAAATTCAGGTGTCAGTGTTTATATCCATCTCTCTCCTGTCCCATCCGTTTTAGATTTCCCTCACCTTTGACCATCACTTTGGCTGATGTGGGTTACTTACTTGGAGGAATAGTCCATATTGAGCCCGTGGTGGTCTGTACTATTAGTTGCTTTGCTGTTTGTCCTTGTGGATATGGTTGGTGAAATTGAGCATTTTCATAAAATGTTGGGTACTGCAGCATCAGAGAAAGCCTGTTGGATCCCCTGGGGCAAACATATCCCCACTACCACTCTTGAAATATTGAGAATGGATTATTAGTAGTGTAACTCCTTCCTTTGTACTACTTCCCACAAAAGAAAAGCCCAAAATAGCAATGTAACCCCAGATTGCAGTTCAGCGGCTACTTTACTATATTGCCTGGCAAGAGCACAGCTCCGTGTTCCCCTCAGGAAGCAGTAGCAATTACCTGACAGATACTAAGATGTGGAGAATGAGAAGTACACATTCCTGAAGTGCGTAAATGGAAGTGATTATGTGAGATGTTGATCCTATTTCTACTCCTTGATTACCAATGTGTTATATTAGGGACACTGAACTTGATACAAACCATTGATTCAGTACATGAACTACATCCAGTGTTCAATCCCACATGTGGTTGTCAACTTGGTGCATTAATTAAGCCTTTAGTGGCTCCAGTTCAACAGCTGCAGCCCTGTTTAGTCAGCCTGTCTGATTCTTGGTCAAGTACGTGGTATTACCAGTGAAAACCATGGGTATAAGCCCATTGTCATAGCTCCTTTTCTGTAAAGGTCAGAGGGGATGTTGTGTGGGATACCAAGTCAATAGATGAGGTATTATCTAAATCTGTAGATAGTGATACAGGTAACTGCACATTATCCAGGCTTTCTCTGGTGCTTTAGTTACCATATGTAGGCAATGATAGCCAGTCCAAGTATTGATTCTAGCATGTTGGATATTCAACAGTGGCAGTAGTTAGCACATTTTCAGGGAAGACCCTGTTTTGGGTCTCATGCAAATATTCCATTTTTTCCCCAGTGATTACTCTGACCTTGAGCACATTGTACAAGTACAGGAATGATCAAGGGAGGAGTCAGATTAACAACCACAAGATGAGTTACTGTGCCATGTGCAGTTTTTGAGGAATTTATCTGTGGTTAATTATCTCTAATGATCACTAATAGGAGACCATCCCCCCCAAAAAAAATAGGAAAAGAAAAGAAAAAGAAAAAAGCCTGCAATTTTTGTTCTCAAATTCATAGGTTTATATTGGTACCTCTTTCTCAGTTAACTTTTAACTGAATTTTACAATCTCGTTTCTTTAGGCCTCTAGATAAACTGCAGCCATTCCCCACTACCCAAGGTTCAGGGTATATCCATAACCTCAGATCTCCTCTACCACCAGATAGGGGGCCTTACCTCATCATTAAGTTTTAGGTCATGCTTGAGATGGGTTGTAATTAAGTAGAATATCTTCCCCAGCTAGTGCCAACATTTGCACTGATTATCTTCTATCATTTAGTCTTGTATTGTTTCCTCCCTTGTGAAGGAACCACATTTCTCAGTTTCAGAATAATTCTGGGTGGTGGTTCCAATACAATGTAGTTAATGGGATTTACAGTGTATTGTCTGAAAAGAGGCATTGTAAAGACTCATAAATAGCATGAATTGAGGAAGAGATGATAGGTAAGCTGAGACAGATGACATGGGAGTCTGGACTTTCTCATCATGTAACTTATTTCTCTCTTTTATATCTGCTTAAATCCATTTTCATATGAAACATTGCTGTGATAAAATAAGTTGTCTATGCTCATTCCATCCTATGATTGGGCAGGTCCGACAGTACACTAGGCACATAGTCTTTTGCTGTGTAATGATCAGGTATTTTATCTTTATTAGATCCAAATGAGAGTTTCTAAAGTTAGTGTAAATGGGTGTGTTCATTGAGTTGCTGGAAATAGTTTTGATGGGATTATTTTTCCTGTGAAGTTTCGTTGGTTCTCCGTGTAACTTCCTATATTCCAGACACAGAAACAGATAAGCAAAAGTCGAAGAATAGAGAAGGTCAGAAAGAAAAAACAACATCTAAATGCCTACTGTTTCCCTGTGTTGGGAACTCAATAATAAATATTATAATATTTACCACCTTATGAGCAATAGAAGAGAGAATAGAAAAAGTTATTTTTTATTATTATTTCCTTATAATACAATTACTCCCTGAAACCTCCAGAACACTTCCCTTTATTTAAAAACAGAGGAACTTTCAGAAGAGTAAGAAATCATTCTCAGATCATCTCGACTGAATTCCCAACAGATAAAGCTAAGGTTTCACTTTTATTCTCACCTACAGACTACCTGCTATCATATTCTTGGTATTAACTTTATTTTTAAATGCTGATGAATATTCACTGTAAATTACAGACATCATATGTCCTATGCTTCATCTCCTGTCCTAAATATTAACATACTCTTCATACATGGCCAAACATGACATGCCCACACTTAACAAAAGCAATAGAAATTCCGTAACATCATCTCATGTGTGGTCCATATTCATATTCATTCAGTTGTTTGATCTAATCCAAGGCTATACATTCAATGTGGTTATCGTACCCCTTTGATTTCTTAAAATATAACACAGCTTGGTGTTTTCTATCTTCTTTTGAAACTATTGTTGTTTGGCATCCATGCAACAATCCTTGTTTGTTTGTTTCTTTTTTTTCTTTTTAAAGCTAGTCATAGGTGGTCCTTACCATCCTTTGACATCAGCTTTTCTTATGCGAGAATACATATCTATAATCATAATCTCTGTGAATTCAACTGTATTTGAAATTGACAATCGGGTGTAGGAATCTCACTGTCCACTGCATGCTTACCTCAATATTTCAAACATAAATCCATTGTATCCACCCCTTCCTACTGTAATGAAATCTGATTTTCTTCTCTTCCTTTGATCACTCAGCCAGGTGAGAATGGAGATTTTGTTTTTTTGTGTGTGTGTTTTTGCTTTTTCATAACCACCAAATCTTTAATGCTAATTCAGAGTGAATTTTTCAGGATTGTCTTCCTGTTTTTAAATTCCAACTTCACGTATATCCAGCCTACAAACTATGATTCTTAATTCTTAATTCCAATTCCAGTTCATGTTATTCCTTCTTTGTTATATTTATGTTTTATTTCATTCTCTGTTGGTAATTCATATGATTAGTTGTGTTTACAATATCTTTCTCCCTTGATCATGTTATTGTAATACACATCACTACTACAGTTATCTATCTGAGGAATTAAAAAATATGTATTTTAATATAATTCACGTTTGTATTTTTGCTTAACATAACTGTAGGTCCTCATTTTTTCAAATGTTGGCAATCAATCTGATAATAGTTTCTGTCATTTATTTTGAAATTTTCATTCTCAGGCTCATCCTCAAAGAGATTAGTGGGGAGTCCACATCTCATATTTTGGATTTATAGTTGTCAGTTGCCTTTCTGAGGCACTTGCTCATAATGGGGCTAGCTTCATTTCAGCTTGGCCCATGTGCTTTTTGCCAGTTGTTTTATTTCCTCTAGCCAGCCAAGGCAGGGAGTTGTATGCAAACCTCAGGCAGTTGGCGTAGGTTTTTTTCAGCCTCTGTTAATAGGTAGGGAGCTCCAACCTCTGGTTGCATAAGGCGAGCCAGACTTTGATGCTCAGTAATGCCTAAGGTACTTTTGGGCCCTGTTATCCAGGAACTCAAGCCTCAGATCCTTTCTTCATGTATTCAGTCCTTGATCCCAGCAGGCACACAGCTTCAGCCTCTGCTTGCTACAGTGTGTTTCTATTCATATTCTGATCAGTGGAAATATTTTTTTTCTTGCTTGTGGTTATATCATTCCATTTTACTTCTTTTTTATTCACTATTATCATTGCCATTTTTGAAGGAAAGGGAACATTTAAATGCATGAACTATAGGCTTATGCTGGCCAGAAACCCTCCAGTCTCTTTTCAGGATCCCATCGCAATCTCTTATCCACAAAATACAGCAGCAAAATACACTCAACACTTTCTGCTCTTCCCTCATCACTGATTTACTCCCCAGCAGCCTGTGGTCAATTCCCAATATTTTATAGAAGCCTCCCTAAGAAAAGTCAGTGGTGATCTCTGCACCCCCCACGCTAATAAATGTACTCCCCAGCCCCCACCACTTTTGACCTCTATAGTAGTCGATCCTTGCCAGTCTTAGCCTGCTTTAAATTGCTTGTGCTAGTGTTATTCCCATACTTTATATACGTTATTGTGGTGTGAGTGTATGCATGCCAAAGGGAGAGTGGATGTAGACCTCCTACTATGCTCATACATAACCCCTTCTTTGTAGAAGGGTCAGGTCAAGATAAATAGCTTATTAGACTAAAACCTTTAAATTAATCAGTAGCTTTCCACTAATTGTGTGAAATAAAAATAAGCTTATTTTCTAAAGAGTCATGTGGGATTTTTATTTCACTGATACTGTTCACCTGCATGTAAGTGGAGGAGAGAAGACAGTGGAACAAAAAGTAATTTTTAATTCTAGGTTTTTGCTAGGTTGCTTTAGACATGCTAGTATGGAGGGCCATTTGTTTACCCAGTAATTTTATTTTGTGTCATGCAAAGAAAAGTTGGTGTAAATTAAAGCAGTGAATGCATTTCTCTTCTCTCATTCTACAGATTTTATTTAACTGTTGATGGCATAGCATAGTAATACACTATTTTTAATTGAAATGTTAGTGAGATATTTGTGAATTCCCTTGGTGTTTTTAGACATAATAAAAAGATACCTGTGTATACTTTGCCAGCTTCTCCCCTGTGGTAACATTTTGCAAAATTATATGATATACAAACAGCATATTGAAGGTAATACAATCTACTGATCTCATTCAGACTTTCTCAGCTTCACCTATACTCGTGTGTATATTTAGTTGTACACAATTTTATCATCTGTGTAGTCGGTCCATGTATCTGCCACCATAGTGAAGACACCGAACGGTTCTGCCAATCCAATTAGAAAATGGGCAAAAAACATGAGAAATCCCACTAAAGAAAATGAACGGATAGCAAGTGAGCGTATAAGAAGATTTTCAACATTATTAGCCATAAGGAAAATGCAAATTAAAATAACAATGAGGTATTTCTATACATCTGTCAGAACAGCTAAAATAAAAAATAGTGAAAATGGGGTGCCTGGGTGGCTCAGTCGGTCTGCCTTCAGCTCAGGTCATGATCCCAGGGTTCTGGAATCAAGCTCTGTGTCAACTCGCTGCTCATTGGGGAGCCTGCTTCTCCATCTCCCTCTGCTGCTCCCTCTGCTTGTGCTTGCTCGCTTTCTCTGTCAAAAAAAAAAAAAAAAAAAAAAAAAAAAAAAGTAAAAACAGGCTCCTGGTGGCTTAGTCAGTTAAGCATCTGACTCCTGATTTCACCTCAGGTCATGATCTCAGAATTCAGAGATTGAGCCCTGCATCAGGCTCTGTGCTGAGCATGGAGCCCGCTAAAGATTTTTTCTTTCTCTCTCTGCCACACCCTCTCCCTCTCTAACAACAACAACAAAAAAAAATAGTAAAAATATTAATGCCAGTAAGGATAAAGAGAAACTTAATCTCTTATACATTGTTAGTAGAAATGTAAAATGGTACATTTTTGAAAAAGTTGGGCAATTTCTTATAAAATTAAATATGCCCTTACTGTATAAGCCAGCAGTTGTACTTTTCAGTTTTTAATCCCAAATAAATGAAAATTTGTGTTCATACAAAAAGCTGTAAACAAATGTTCATAGTAGGTTTTCTTACAGTAGCTGAAAACTGGAAACAACCCAGATGTCATCAAATAGGTGAATGGTAAAGCAAACTGCAGTACATTCGTACCATAAACACTAAACAATACAAAGAATGAACTGTTGATATATGTGACAACTTGGATGAATAATTAGGGAAATATGCTGAGTGAAAAAACCTAATGCATAAAGGTTGCATACTATATGATGAAATTTATATACAATTTTTGGAATGACGAAATATTAGAAATGGTGAACATGTCACTGGTTGCTAGGGTGGGAACAGAAGGTAGGAGGGATATAGGTGTGGTTGTAAAAAGGCACAATAATACAAGGGATTCTTGTAATAATATACTATTTTATATTCTCGTGACATCCTTTTGGTAAGGAATCTAGTGTCTTTTCTGGGCACCATTAATCTTTTATAATATCTTTAAGAATAAAATGGAACTTCTTAGAAAATGGTGATGAAATCATACACATACACATGTAGCTGTGTGGCCCTGCACACATGTGTGTGTGCATGGATATATGTGCAGTGGCATAACACTACACATGTGCGTATATAGAGAGAAAGATACCTCGTGGTTTAATATTAGACTTGTGTTAAAGAAATAAATAGGGAAACGTAAGTAGCAGGCTACTAAGACTAGCCTTATTTTCATCATAATAATTTGGTTGTTCAGGAAAGATTTTCTTATTTAAGAATACTCAAACGTATTTATCACCAAAATATACTGCACCAGACTTTAAAAAGTATTTCTAAATTTATTCAGTTAGTAATTTTTAGCAAGAAACAATCATCACCAACATTTTCCAAGGATAACAATTCTCAGAAAGGCCTTGAAACCTACTTAAGCAGACAGATGTTCATTCTCTGCCACTAACTGTCCTTCTGGTCTATGCTCCACCAGTACTCCTTTTTTGGTGAATTTCAGCAATTTGATGATGATGTATCTTGGTGTTTTTCTTTCTGTTTGTTGGTTTGTTTGTTTTTCCTGCTTAGTGTTGAACTCTCTTTATCTGTAGGTTTATAATATTTAGCAAATTTGAAAATATTCTAGCCATTTTTCCTTCAAATAATTGTTCTGACCCCTTCTCCCTTCTCTTCTTCTGGGATTCAGTTACACGCATGTTAGGTTGCCGAATACTGTCTCATGGCTCACTGGTTTTCACTTCATTTATTCTCCTACTGTCCTCTTGGTTTTTCTTTTGGTTAATTGCTGTTTCTGTGTTTTCAAGTTCACCAGTTTTTTCTTCTGCAGTATCTATAAGTATAGCCCTTTCAGAGTTTGTTTTTAAATTTCTGACATTGTATTTTTCGTATGTACAAGTTACATTTGGATCTTTTTGTATCTCCCATTTCAAACATCATTTGTTACAATATTTTTCTTTTTTTTGTAACGGAAAACTCATTCTGTGATTAAATATATTCATTAACAATTACAAAAATGAAAGCCAACAGTCAGAATTAAAAATTAAGTTCACAAAATTTATAGGAATAATTTTCTGTAAACAAATGACAGAATTCTTCCTCTCACTGTTGAGGATAAAGTCATTTGAAGAGATAATAGAAAATTTCTCACCAAATTGACATGTAAGAAGGCATTTTAAAAGTTTGATAAAATCCAGTGTTGGTGAGCATTTAGATAAAGAAGACTCATTATATTTCTGGGAGTAAAAATGGACTGTTTTGGGAGAAATTTTATAGTAGGTGTCATTTGTCCCAGCAACTTTACTCTCAAATAATACATACTATGATTATAACATATGTATGTGAAATAAATATAAGTTCAAACATGATCATTACAGCATTATTTTTAATAGAAGATTAGTGGCTATAAATATTAACTACATACACATGTATTATTCTCCAAGTTGTTGAAAAATAACATGCATATCAGATAGAGAAAAGGCAGAAAAAAAAAAGAAATTTTATGGCAAATACTTTTGTGGTGTGGTCTCAGAGAGATGGTGTATTTTGGTTTTTATCATGCACTTTTTATTTGTATTGGGCTTTTCCTACAAGACTTTGTGATTTTTATACTTCTAATAACAAGTTGATATTTAGGAATTGTTTATTTTGTTTCCTCTTTCGAATTCAGGTATCATACCTTTTCTTGTTTTCTCCATCTTAGATTTGAGGAAATTATGGTTATTTTTTTTCCTTTTTCTGCTTTCCTAAGATTTATCTTCCCCCCACCCCACATGAACGTACCCTATTCTTTTAATTTAGGTTTCACTTCTCAAGCAGAATACTGTATGTAAGCTTGACTCAGTAGTCTTGTAGCTAAGACTTATCCTTGACTTAGTCGGAGGAAAGACCTCTGGACGATGACCTATGAAATTGGCAAATAAATACAGAATGATATTTGAGTAATGTTTCTTGAATAACTATTTAATATGAAATGCTAATGAGAAGATTAATTAAGAACAGTTATCCCACACTATCCATCCACAAACAGGTCAGTTGCCAAGTCCAACACCACACAAAGTTCTTTCTGTATGTCTCTAGCATACTGTGTTTTTCTTCCAAAAAGTAACAATGTATACTCTGTCTCTTTGGAGAACTCTGCTTAATACACTCAGTTATATTTGCATTTGTGTATAACCAACATATAATTATTGATCACATACTTAGAAAAGTAATAGGTGGTTTATGTTCCTCATGTGTTTAAACCTAAACCAGTTGTATTGATTAATGCTACTAAAACTTTAAGTACTATTTTTTCATCTTTAAATCTTAGAAATGTTATCAAGAAGGAGTTATTTCATCAAGCTATGTATAATGTTCTTTATATATTGTAAAGCTTATTTAACTTTCTTAAGGTATAGTAGAAACTTCACGGTGTATGTATGTGTGTGTGCATGTGTATCCACCTATTAAGGTAATGGTGTTGGAAGTTCCCATGTGAAAGGCACTGTTTTAGACACTGAGGATGAAAAGGTAAACAGGCTAGATGAATGCTCTTTTTTCAGCAAGTGGATAGACCAGTGCAGGGAGACCAATAATATAAACATAAACAAAACAAACAATCACACACATAGCTGAGGTTATTTCAGGCAGTGGTGGTTATTAATATTATAAAAGGGAAAAATAAAAACAAGAGATCAAGGGTTACATGGCTGAAAATTACATCTGGTGTAAAGGATAGATGAGAGGAAGAAGAAAGTGGTGAGATAAAGGTAGATAGAGATGAAGGGAGCGGGAGGTGGTTGAGCAAGGTCCTAAATGATGAGAACGAGGTAGCAGTGTGCGGATCTGGAGCACAGTGTGCATTACACACCTAGCACCCATGTGTTTATTGAACTAATTTAAATTTTGCGCCAGACTGAAAGACCAGGGTAATAATACTACATGATGTACTCAGTATCTCATAGCATTGATTAACGACTTAATAGCAGAGCCAGAAACCCTACTAAGAAGGCACATCACAATACACGTACAACATTTTTAGACACTGTTTTTCTCTAGAAATGTGCTCTGGATGTGAAGGATCTGCACATATCAATTTATGAGTGCATCTTTACCAACTATTCGTACTTTGTGTTTGTGGTACAAAGGAAGTAATATATGTGATGCCTAGGATGTTTATTCAAGGAAAACTAGACATTTTTCTGATGTGGAAATATGACTGGACTTTGGAATCAGAAAGAGCTGGTTCTGAATTTGGACTTGACTTCACGGTAGTCATGTCCTTTACAAATAGTTTAACTTGATGCCCCACTTTCTCATCACTTAAATGGGACTGCTGACACTTTACCATAGGTCTTTTGGACAAAATACATGAGTTAAGGCTTATAAAAAACTTACTTTAACGTCTGGTGCATTACTTGGTTGTTAGTAATAGTGGTTAGGTAGTATTCATATGGAAAGAGTTGCAGAGCTTTGTAGTATTATTTAATGCAAGATAAGATCTTATAGGTATAGTTGAAAATTGTTCTTCTGTAATTTCCTCTCTGTAACAGATACATACTTCTTATATATATATTTTTTTTATCTGACAGTGTTTGCATCTACAGTTACAGAAAAGTTGTTGGTGCTCAGCAAATCACATCATTTGCTAAGTGACATGCCGCATCACATGCTAAATTGATCAATTTCCCCAAATTTATCTAACTTTATAATTAGATAAAAATATATAGATATGAGAATGTGAGAAGAAAAACCTACAATAACATGACTCCATTAAAAAATGTAGATCCAAAATTTTTCATTAATTTTTTTCATTTAAAAAAATAAAAGATAAATTAAAAATGTGGATCCACCGGTAGCCCTAAAACTCAGCATAAGGAAGAACACCTGTAATCTCATTCCTCATTAATAGAAACACAGCTTGGACTTATTATATTTTATATTTTTTGTCTTTAGTAGGTTTATAGTTTCTGAATAACACTGTGGCGCAATAAGTAGCAATATTCCCTGAGGAAAGCAAGGATGGTGAAGAGGTGTAAACTACATCATCCAAAGTATGTTTGATGGTATCAAACAGAACAATCAAACGTGGCATTGGACGGCATGATAACTGATCACACATTTTAAAGATACAGTAGAGAAAAATTAGTGAGATTATCCTGTGTAGCTGTAAAGGTAAAATTAATAACTACAGGAAGTTTCAGGTAGAATTTGACTAAAAAGTAAAGATGGATCACAGAAGAATGAGAAATTAAATCCTGGAAATGTTAAATAAGACAAGGTAATGATCCATTAGAAAAGTCATGGTCAGACTTTCTGCTCTGGGTTCTAAATTGGACTATATAACACATGTAACCCATTCAAATTAAGAAATAAGATGTAAACATTTAATTTGAGCTCAGATTTTTTCATTCTCTGATTAAACCCTGGGAAGCCTAAAATTTCTCTCATCTTCTGGACCAGTGAATCTGAAGTAGCATAGGATGGGAAGTGTTATTAGCCCTCTGGAACCTGCCAGCTGTATTCAGTTGTCTGCATCTGAAACAAGAGAGACCAAGGAACAAAGTTACGTCTCCACTCTCTCTGATATTTTCCAACACACTTAGAATTAATTTTATCTAGGAAAAAATTCACTGGAATTACTGAAGAAGAGTAAAAATTGCTTCCTTTCAGCATTAAAAAACACTGATTTTGTCTTCACCAGTTACAAAACCTAGGCAAATGCCTGTGTCTCAGATCACTTCTCCTATATGCCAGCATTAATAAAGGTACCATTCATGCTCAATACAGATAATGCAATTCTAAACTAAAGGGAAATTTATTTTCATTTTCCCAGTATAAAATCTTGGGAAAATCATAAGAAGTTAATGATGTTAGAGTAAATTATACCTCAAAATCAGTGTTTCTTATTTCCTATGATTGTTAAAAATCATATGATTTTCTAAGGAAGGAAGAGATTGTGAGTTTTTTTTATTCTTTTTAAATGCTATTTCCAGTGAAAATCACATTTCTCTAGCTACCTGGATATTTAAAACATATCAGCCCTCAACTTACTTATTTTATTTTATTTTTTTAGATTTATTTACCTATTTTAGAGAGGGGTGGGGGCAGAGGAAGAGGGAGAGAATCCTCAAGCACACTCCCTGTTCAGTGCTGAGCCCAATGTGAGGCTCACTTTCAGGACCCTGAGATCATGACCTGAGCCGAAATCAAAAGCCAGACACTTAACCGACTAGCCATCCAGGTGCCCCTTGACTTTTAAATATAAACATCATTTACTCTACTGAGTTCATAAAAAGTAATTATTGTTTTTGCAGAGGATAAAGTCGATCTCATATGTTGAAAGAGTAGTCAATATTTACTACTGCTTATGTAACAAATTGATTTTTCAAAAAAAGGTGAACAGTTTAAATTATTATCCTTCTGTCAGTGTTGATTCTTATGTAACATCAGACCAAATATATTTTGAAGACAATAAGATAAATGTTCCTAAATAAATGATTCATATATTTTTTTATTATACTGGGTGATACTATCAAAAATACTTACAATAGTAAAGTAATAAATTTTCAGAAACATAGCTACAACAAAAAGAATTAATATGAATGCAGTGCATACATATATATGTAAACTGTCAACTCTGAAACTATCATATAATATTTTAATATTTAAAACATGCAGGACTATTATAAACGTTCAACTTGAGGATGTCTCTCTACTTCTTCCTGTATTTTTTGTTGTTTTTTTCTTCTCCCCTTGACAGTTTCAGGTGAGTGCCCTGTAGGAACCAGTCAGATGCTAAAACCAGCAATCGAGCTAAGACACTATATATTTCTTTTTGGACCATTAAAGATAAAAATACAGGATATTTAAGTGCCATGAAAGCATTTTTGTATAAAATTAATGTAGCAGAAGCATCATTATTGTTTACCAGTCTTGTGAATTGCCACTAGACAACCTAGTTACCTTAATGTGCACAGGTTTGAGATTGTACATTTCTAATGAGAGTACTGATGCCTTCTTTGCATGTTTATTGAAAAGATTAATGGTAAGATATTCTTTAAAACACTGATCACAATATTGTGATTTACCCATTTATAATATATTACTTTATTTTGAAAGAGAAAATAAAATATCTCAGGGAAAATATAATGAAGTTGCAGATGATTAAGCCTCTGCTTTGCCAGGATTGTAGCGAGGTGCCCACCTTTATGTACCAAAGCTTAAGATTCATTGCACAGGCAGAGAAACTGGATTTGGTCCTTATGGAGAAAAATTTTCCAAGAAAAAGAGCTGTCTTATGACATGATGAATTTTCATGAGGCGGGGGGGGGGGG